>NC_086250.1:42650738-42991571 GCF_021018805.1 Prinia subflava
AGAGAGAGAAGAGAAGAGAAGAGAAGAGAAGAGAAGAGAAGAGAAGAGAAGAGAAGAGAAGAGAAGAGAAGAGAAGAGAAGAGAAGAGAAGAGAAGAGAAGAGAAGAGAAGAGAAGAGAAGAGAAGAGAAGAGAAGAGAAGAGAAGAGGGGAAAGGCAAGGAAGGCAAGGCAAGGCAAGGCAAGGTGGAGCTCTAGGCTTTCTGCATTGAAGCAGCTCTGTCAGCCTACTGTACAACAGGCAACTCTATGACTGTAAGCACAGCTCTGGGTAACAGACCCAGGAGACACTGGTTCTCATAAAAATTGAATAACTGCTAAAAAACATCAGGACATGAGAGAAAACAAAGTCAAAGCCACGTGCAAAATGCTGGACACATTTACTCTCTCTCTCAGTCCAATTTCTCCTGTATTTCTGTGCAGCCATGTAGCCAAAATCTGGTTTTCTTATCTGTTGAGCTAATAATAATAATCTACAAATATTAAATTATCCCTAAAAATTGGTGGGAGGTTTAGAGGTCTTTTGAGCAAAAACTCATGGCAAATGAGTGGAATTCCAGTCATCCTCCACTCTAGTCCTAATCCTGTATATCCACCTGAAGAAGTTTCAAAGAACATGTAATTCCTGTCCATATCTTAGAACAGAAAGCCTTTCATTTGGTCTTCTACTCATTCCTTTATTGATAATGAATCATAATTAGAAAAATTAATACCCACAGAGAAGTTATACTGAGCAGAATCTAAGCCACAGCTTTCCATTTCTCACTAGAAGAGGAAAATATTTTATCAGTCCTGACAGATTTCTTGTCTTTTTAAATTGACGTAAATCAGCTCTCTGTTCCTTTAATCATTTTGTCTTCTTTCAGCACATTGCTTTATCTTTTAATGGCCAAAATTCTTCAGTAATTTTAGTAGATATATCTACTAGTGAAACTACTTCTGGTTTAATGTAACAATTTATTTGATTAGGCTTTTTTTGAATGTTATGTATCTTACTGGAAGCTAACTTGAAAACCATCTGTTTAAACAATCCTCAACTCATGATTTATCAGTAATCTACTCAGAAAATTTTCAGCTGATTTTTCCATTATTGATGTCCTATGTCATATGGCATTGCTATTCAATGTTGATTTTTAAGTTGCATACAGAAAATCAGTTTCTTTTTGAAAAATAAATTGTAATTTAGACCAATTTCTATTTTCATTAAATTTTTAATATTTTCTTAATTAAATGGATCACTACTATAGACATGAAATTATTTTTTATAGACAACCATAGTATCCAATTTAGCTAAGAAAGTTACAAACAATGCAAGATCACAATGTGATTGGGAAATTAAAAATTTATTTCATACTGCCATTACTTATTCACTTAAAGTGAGTTTGTTGACAAAAGCTCCTAACAACATCCCTGCTTGGGAAATACTTAGAATTTCTCAGTTATCAGAAGAAAAGGAAATAATCATTTGTAAGACTGACACAGGCAACTCTCTTGTAAAGCCATTTATAAGATTCTCATCATTGTAAAGTCAGGGCTCCTCCTTTCTCCATTGTAATTATCGGAGGGGAGTGCTCTTGCTTGCAGTTCCTTGCAGACCTGTTGGCAATACCAATACCTACTGTTATTGTCTGGTTGTAATACTGCTGCTGATCCTTACACTTCCTGCTGACTGCCAGAGAACAGAAGATGGGCAAATCAAAGTTTTATAAAACAATAAAGCCAGGCAGCATCAAATAAACAACCTGTTGGCACAGCAGAACGACAGTTTATTTTAGTGGTTTTCAGAGATGAAAGTGAGTTTTAGCGACAGATTTTATTTGTAGTACAAGGAGGTAGAAGAAAAGTAACAGAAACTCAGAGGTTACCTTGCTCCAAAAATGTTCCAAGAATAAAGAACAAATAACTGCAATATTGTTCTACTACACATAAACAGAGGGTTAGGAATTGTACAAACAGAAGGCAGGTGCATTTCATAGCTATTCTGCCTTAGTGTGGTGATGTTCTTTTTCCAGCCCAATAATCAGTAAACTGTGGTGGCGGAGATTCAGTGTATTTCACTTCATCTCCTTTGATAAGCCCCATTTCAGTTACACAGGAAAGAATAGGTAGAAAAATTCAAACTATTCTTTTAACTTGGAAGTAACTAAATTAGGTAGAGTAAAAAGGTTCTAATCTAACCAAGTCTAAATCATATTACAGCTTTAAAATTATTTTTAATGGTGTAAAACCTTCATAAACTTTCTGCATGTGTCCAGCTGTCAAGCTCAATTACTGCATTATTGTGAAAGTACTTTAGCAGCAGGATACAGTGGTCTATACTAAACACAGGCCGTCAGCTGAGATTACACAATGTATGTAGGATATAACATGCCTATTTTGATGGCACTAGAAAATTTCTGTGAATGGATTCCTTGCAAGATTATTGTCTAAAAAAGAGAAAGCAATAACAATTATGTAGTTGTGTATGATGGGTTACGTGCCACTCCAGTCCTGCAAGTGCAGCTGGAACATAAAAGGGCAGGAGCAGAGTTAGCAGAAATTAGTTCATGCTATTGCAGGTTTGGATGGTTCATAGAGTTCAGCATACTGTAAATCTAGCCCAATTTCCTGTCTGTCTATTTTGAGAATGGTCTACAAATCTCTGTTTGCTCTAAACAGCAGCGAGGCAAGTCATTTCTTAGACTATAGCAAGGGAAAATATATCTAGAAAAAAATGCAGAAATGTCAAATACAGGCCACATTTTTGAAATGCTTTCTTGATCTTGAGGATCTTTTAGAATGTTTTTTCTCTGATGAAAGCAGTAGCAAATCTTGTTGTGGAACTATTAAAATGTAAAAGGAAAACATATGGGAAAAAATTGAGATTCCTGCACTGTGAACAAGAAAAACAAATGGGTCTAAACGGGGTGGTTTTGCAACTGATTTTTTTTATCTCCAGGTTCCACAATCTTGTCTAAAGAAAAGCGACACAATTTTTACCCATGAGAAAATTTTAGACGTGGAAGGGTCTGTGCCAGGCATAGAATACAATTTGTGCCACCAAGTCATTCAGCTAATCAGTAAAGGAAATCAGTGCCTCCTTGTAAAAATATGAGACTTTAAGTAAATTTCAATGCAAAATGCAAATTTTGCAATTCCAACAAAATTGCAGGAGTAAAAAATGATAGGTAGAAATGGTACCTAGAAATCATACTCATCACTCTCTCATTATTCTCAAACAATTTTCATTTAATCTTCTTCTTCTCCCTCTGTATGTAGTATTCTGTCAAGCAGATTAGACTGAGACTGCTGGAATTTTTAAAGGATGTTTTAAGAAGGTGCTCAAAAGTGATGCTGTTGGTGTCCTGCTTCCCATAATTTAAGGATGACAGATTTGGATTACTTTCTTATGCTTGCTATACCAATAACGTATAATAAAACTGGATATAAAAACAGAGAAACTGATTTGTGGTGTCAGAAGCTTAATAATATAATATAGTTTATATTATTCTGCAAGAGATGTTTAAAAAGGAAAAAAATATTGGGTTTTAAATTTGAAAACATCCTTTCCCTGAAGAAGGCAGATATTTCCATATTCATGAGAACCTCTTAGCCACAGCTCTGTATTCTTGTTGAGCCTTGTCATTGGTCAGAAAAGACCAAAAAATTGTGATCAAAAGTTCAGCTACATATTGTCTACATCTGGCACTTGGAAGTTTTCAAGGTTGGATAGGCCCATAAGCAACCTTGTCCAGTGGAAAGTGGAGTGCAGGAGAGTGGCAGGAGCACTGGAAGTAGATGGTCTTTAATGTCCCTTCCAATACATGATTCCATTATTCTAATAATTCAATATGTCTTAGATGACTTGCAGGTAAATTACATACATTCATATATAATTATACAAAATATTATATTGTACATGTATGCCATACTATTAAATATCAAATAACAAAAATTATGTGTTCTAACTTCCTTCCTATAGCTAACTCTCAAATTTGGTAATCGCAAAATGTCTCCCTCAGGTCCCCAGACTGGATAACCTTAAGAGTCTTTGCCACCTTAAAAGATCCTGTGATTCTAAGGCAAATAATGTGATATAAACAATTGTGTACCAGAGCTTTGGGAAAAGCAGCTCCCCTGACCATCAATATGGCAGTGAAAGAGCTGCAATAGTAATTTGCAGGAATCTTTGGGGTTCAGACATATTATATGGCACATCATTGCAAGCCAAGACAGCATTCTTGGCTGGTGCTGCTGCACAGGCTGGTGCTGTATTGCACTGTTTCACAACAAAATAGGTTTGGAATAGGGAGAAAAACACAGTAAAGCACAGTGAAATTTAGGGACTGACGCTTTCCAAGAAATGGGAGACCTCAGCATCATGCAGCCACATTGAAACCATTGCAACCACATTCTGAACTCAGCTACCATAAAGACAGAAGTATATATTTGCTAAAATGAAATATGCTAAAGAGAAAGCAAAGCATCTAAAGATACAGGCGTGCCAAAAGGAAATAAACAAACCCGTTTCAATTAGCATTTAGTTTAGGTTTCAAACTTTCTTTTGCCCTCTATAGCTCACCTCTTCAGCTTGAATGTAGCTCCTAACCAAGAATCTTGGTTGTCACAAGATCTTTACGATCTCATAAAAACATTAGTGATTCTTTAGTTTTCAAAACCTTGGGCCTCTCTTTGGGATTTGTTCAAAATAAGGACTTTTTTCCTCTTCCCCACTGGGGTGTTTCTTAGGGTATGACTTCAGGTTATGATGAATCAGAGCTGACTGGTGTCTGTGAAAAATATATGGAGCTTTCATCCTTTCTTACCCAGGGCAGTGGATTTCTGCCCTTCCCTCACGTTGGACTCAGTATGTGTGCAGTCAGAAGAGGGGCTGGCTCAACTGACTGATCTCAACATATATAACTGAACCTTTATTCAAACTGAAAGGAGTTATGACCTGCTTGCTACTCAGCCTGCAACTTGGAAAATGCCTATATAGCTGGTCATAGCTCTATTAAGACTCAAGATATCTAAATGAATTAAATTACATACTTGCTGAACTCTAAAAAGGCAATATTTTTCTTTCTCTTATTCTTCAGTCATTCATCTCTCCTGTGTTCCCAGTGTTTGCTGCCAAGGCATGCCAGAGCCTGTGTAATGTATTCACCAGACCATCCTGTAAGATGGCTGGACTGACAGGGTGACCAAGCTTAATCTGAATTAAGCTAAAATTATTTTTCTTTTGCGTTACTAAAGTTATTGCACTAAAGGAAAGTCCTAACAATAAAGGTTTCATTGGATTGAAGCAGAGAAAGTACGCACAGAGGCAGATGCTGCTTTCATATGGAGGATGTTGGGCATTGCTTCTTAACACTAATTACTACTTTCTGGTGTTTGAATGACAGAAGGTGCTTTAAAATGGCATAACAGAAACATTTAAACATAATGCTTCATGGTTTTCGAAACATTTGTCATGTTGCCCAAAATGGCTCTTGAAGTTCAACCTCAGGCTTTGTCCGCTCATGGAGCTGTACAGTGGAGAAGAGGGGAGGAGGATTTTCTATTTAAAAAATTAAGATTATCTCTTCTCCCAGAGCTCCACACTATGTATTTTACAGAACTTGTGCAAAGAATTTCTCTCAAAGTGCATCTTCATGTCTGTGTCAGGTTAAATGCAAGACTCCCAGCATTGGAGCAAACACTCTCTGCCTGTGGAAGGCTTAGTGCTTTGATAGCTCAAGAGGATAGAATTAATACTGCCCTTGACTGCAGCAATTTTATCTAGATTAGCCTGATTTTATTTTGCATACCATGTAATGTCAGATAGTTTAGCTTTACTGAAAAGATTCACTGCATAATGGTCAGATGAACAAACAAAGACCTTACAAGTTCAATAGATTGCACTTGTCTAAATTCAGTAGTGGATCTGGGAATCTAGCAGTTGGCTAGTGTGCAATATAAAGTACAGAGCATATGACAAAGGGATAAGCAAGTCCACTGAAGTGCACAGAAAGTGCAAAACCACTGCTTTGGTCATCTTTTAAAAAATTCTTTCTAATTTGACTCACATAAATTGAAAACATCACTGAATATCCAACAGTGTAAAGCTCTGCAAATGGTTGAAATGTTTTTCCTCACTAACGCAAGTTTTATTCTAAATGCATAGACAAATGCCTTGCTTGGTAGAGGCTTTAACACTTTGGCAGTTCTTCAGCTTTTCAGAGTCCTGCAAAAACATTAACACAGTGGTGTTGACTCCTGTGAAACAGGCAAATATTATTATCCTCCTTTTACACATGGGCAACTTGCGAGACAGAGCTGCGGCTTGCTCAGGCCCAGGACCACACAGCGAGCTGGTGCAAGCGCCAGCACCAGGATTCAAGCATTCCTGGATCCCAGCCTAGTGCACAATCCACTAGACAGCCTGTCTGCAGCCCTTCGCTGTTGCTGCATGAAGCTACCCAGTTTTTGCCTTATGAATCTATGACTGTGAAAAATTATGCTTTTTGCAAGTGTTTATGGGATTGCTTCAGGGCACAGTTTCCCTGTTGCTGCTGGAAAATACAGATTACGTGAGCAAAAGTGAGGGGGAAGGGAAGGAAACATTCTAGAATAAAATTATAAACCAACCGGTTTACAACCAGACATCAACAAATTGTATAAAAAAAGTCCCAGTCAAAACTGGATTGTTTAGTTTTTCTGACATAAAAGAAACAGTGAGGAGGTTTTTTTATTGTTGTCACCTGTAAGGAGAAATTTTCATGTTTCACTACAAAATAATGAAATCACATGGACCCAACTGACACAGAAGTTCAGTTAAAGAAGCAAAGATAACAAACAGTGGTTTAGAGCTGATGAAAAGCTTTGTGACTACCTCTGCAAAATGCAGCTGCAGCCTGAGGAGAGGGGACAAACCCAATCTTCAGGTGGGAGGGGTGGAACTGTACAGCTGCTGTGAATCAACACTGCCTCCTGACTAGAAGGTACCTGTATGCATCCTGCGTGTACAGCAACAAAAACCATTTGTGCCTCGTTGTCATGCTCAGGAAATTCATGTTGAACAAAAATGCTACACTGGCATGCAAACATTGCAGAAGGAAGAAATGCCATGATAGGGAGTTTGGCTAATGTAATTTTTGGAAGTGGCACTTGGCTACCAGAGATTGAAGGAGCACTTCTCCTTAAGAAGTTTCTGGAACTACAATTATAGGAGGTCATTTTTGCTAGCCAGAAGACTCTAACAGCTATGTTGGGGCATGATTTTTACTGAAACTCGGGAGATAATGCTGCTTTATGAACATTTCCTTGTGATTCACTGCCACTTTTCAGTTTTACAGTGTTGGTTCCCCATAATTCAGTTCTGGTTGATTGCAAGAAAATAATGGAAGGTATCATTGCAAATCCTATACCTAGTAAAAGGCCAACTTCACAGTTTTGAGAAATGCTGCATGCTTTTGAAATAAGAACCATTGCTTGCCACAGTCCTGGTCCTAGGAACTGCTGCTTTCTGCAATCCTGGTCTCACAGGCATTTGCTGCTAGGGCCAGCCTCGAAAAGCAGGTGCACATGGGAAGGCTGTGTAGGCAGTGAGGAGTGAATAGAGTATCCAGAGAGAAGAAAAGCATGAGTCTGTTTTGCGCTAGGGAGAAAAGCAGGATTCTTCATGCAGCCTGTAACTTTTTTTGGTGCATTTCCTTGGACAGATGTAGAGGGATAGCATTCCTTCCAACTCTCCTTCAAAAAGGTTTAATAAACAGTGCTTCATTTTGTTGGGATCCCACCTCCAGATGATGCAGATCTGTTTCGCCTGCAGTGTGATATTAAACACCTAGATCTGAATTTCTGCCTCAGTAATGTGCTGTAAACTCTGCTGAACTTGCTCTTTTCTTCTGAGTCTGCCCTTTTTCTCATTTCTGCTGCATCTTATTTTCTCATAGACTGCATTGGCTCTTACTTTACACAAGAGAATTACATAGAGGTGGGGCATTGGCCTATGACTATCCACTGTATAAGTGTTGACATGCTTACTTGCATATTCTCAACCTTTAGGCATTATCCCAGGCATGGTTTGAGGGATCACAGTGAACAGGAAACTCTCCAAAAGTCAGTAGGAACTAAGATAGGAGAGCAGAAATGTTTAACAGAAGGCATGACAGACATATCACTCACATCAGGAGACAGACAACTGGCCAATTTTATTTTTTTATTAGAAGTTATTTGTGTGACTGCCATTTTTTGCCACACTATATGTCCTATCACCAATCTCAAAAGAAAAGCAGACCACAGCAAAGGCTTTGTTTCAGGAGGGTCTTTATATGTTTGTGTCTGGCATTACTGGAACTTTTATTGTTTTGTTTTAACATAAAGCATTTAGTGTTGCTATGCTTTTATAATTTAGGGAACCCAATGATTTTGGTTTTGCACACTAGAAGGTAATGCAGGTTGTGATGATCCTAAGTCCCTGCAGGAGTTAATTTCTGAGGTTTGGGCCAATACTGGGAAAAATACAGTTCCTGCACACTTTAGCATTGCACTTTGGCAGAGGGAACTCCTCCATCAATGAAGACTTCGTACCCTGCTCATTGTATATTCCTTATTTTACTTGAGAAATAAAGATGTTGAGGGTGATATAACCTTCTCAACAGAGAATTAAAAAATTCTCTGAGCAATTGGTGTCTTCAAGAAAGGAGAACCTTGATCAGGGATGAAATGCTGTACTACTTAGGAATAACCAGCCTTTTCATTTAATATCTAAAACTGTACTTTGAGGAATATTAGTCAAATCTTCCATTAACTCTGTTGATATTGAGTCAGAAAAAGATCAGGAAGCTTTCTAAAATAATATAAACTGATTTAAAATATCACATGTGGGGATGAGGATTCATTTAGAGGAAAGGGTGGCTGGACCTGGAGTAAGCCTGGAGGTTGACAGTAACAACAGATTGAGGTGCTGAGCAGCTGTGTTGTGGTCACAGAGATGTGGCGGTCTGAGACCAGTAGCCAATATCAGTAGCCAACAGACTTGAATGTTGTCCAAATACCAAGAAAAAGAAATAGATTGATAAGCATTATAGACATTAGGCTCCTCCCTTTTAGTGAAGTAAGTATTTCAGATAATTTTATAAAAATTCACAACTCCGAGCCAGCATAACCTTGTTCTCTGATGGGCTGTGAATATATGATTTTCAGGTAATTCCTATCTATATGAATAATGATGGGAGGCAAAGAAAGGAACATCAAATCACCCATTGTTCCTTTTCCAGCATGGCCATGCTTCAAACTATTTGGAGCTCAGTCTGTATTTATGAATCCTATTTGAAAACACTGCTGCAAAACGATAGATTTCACCAAAGGCCACATTCAAACAAAGGTTTTTCTGACAATTTATCTAGTAAAAGAGCAATGGCATTTGCAGGCATAAAGAACACTCAGAAGCATTTAAAAAAGTGATTTTTTTAAAGCCATAGATACACTGCTGACTTTTCAGAAAGGTTAGAACTTTATGAGATTCAGAATCAAAAACTGATGTGACCTACATAAAAGAATCACTCTGATTTCTTAATTAAACCAAGCTGTAACTGCACAGTCAGTTAACAACCACCAAAAATTATGCAATAAATCTTATGACTGTCCTCCAAGAATGTGGAGAGAAAGGCGGTGATGAAGAGGATGGTGGTGAGAAGAACAAGATGGGAATGCTCCATGTTATTCTCTTTAACATTTCCTAGCAGAAGGTCTGAGGTTTCTAGCACATAAGCCAAACAACTGAAATGATCACATGCATAGCACTAGGTTGAGGGAAAAAGCCCAAATATTTTAACAGCTGCTTTTTTAGGTTGGGTTTTTTAGGGTTGTTTTTTTTTTTTTTTTCCTTTACCTAGTTTGCTTCAAGATCTGATTTCTTTCTGAAGGGGTGGGCTCAGTGCCTGCCAGGAGCCCAGCAGGGAATGTTTACTCTGAGACACACAGAGATGTTTCCCTTTCTTCTCAAGTGGTTTTTTTTTTGGTTCTGTGTTTTGTTTTTTTTTTTTTAAGGAGGCAGTATGGGAAATTCTCTCAAGAAAGGTTCACTTAAAACAAACACACTCAACAAATACGTGTTAATCTGAAGGTTCTTTTTCTGGGTTATGAAAAATTTATATGAGAAATAGATCAAGAAAAACACATCACATGTCACTGTCACATAGCTGTCTTCTCTGTCTACTGGGCCAGGCTTTGCAAAACAGTTGTCATTTGCAGTGTCTCGGGCAAGGACTGGAACTGCCCTGTGGATTTCCTGTGACTTCAGCCTTTGCTTGCTCTCCACCAGAACAGTTGTATCACTGCCAGCCTCTGGCAGAGTTAGACAAAGCTGCTCTGAGTTGTGATTTGCATCAGTACAGCTTATTCCAGTTCCATGAAAATTTCTAATACTAAACCCAGTTTCATCAATATTCTCCAGATGCAGCTGCACTTATGGTGAATTTACCGGATGGACAAACTCTCATAGGCCAAACACTAAAATACCAAATGTGGTTTATCAGAGATAATAAACAATGCCAAAGATCCTGACAATGTTTCTCTTTTCTTCTCCTCATTTCATAAACAGAGCTTCCCTCCTATATTTGAGAGATTTCAAGCCAGTGGATATACACACAGCATACAGGGAGCAAATATGCTTAAGTCATTGATGATAAATCAACAGTGTGACAAGAGCAATATACCTCATTCCTTCCTCCAGTCTCCACGTATGCCCACTGTCCACAGCCACATGGGAGAACAAAAAATACTTCTTAAAGACAAAAATAATATTGTCATCTTAATGCAGTCATCCAAGACGGCATGCTAGGAGTAAAACAAACAAAACCCAAAAATAACCACCAACAAGGAGACCCAGCTGACAGTAAGATTTATTAGCTGGGTGACGATTCCAACGTAATTTTATCTTGTCACTTTGAGACAGGAGAGCAACATGTTCATGTGTGGTCCCAGCACTCAGGGTATGGTCAGATATTGAGTTCTGGGAAGGAGTTTTGGAACAGTCCTGCTAATTTTGTTAAGCAGTCAGTTTCATCCCACAAGGAATATTACGAACGCCTGGCATTTACTGCTGTCAGTGTCTGCCAGTCCTCACTGCAGTCATCAGTACAGAACAATTCTGTTTGTAATGCCCTACTTCACAGGACTGAAGTCAGATCTTTTCCTGGTTTATTGAATGATAGGTCTCTGATGACAAGGTTTTTTCCCTGTCTGCCTCCAGTTGGGAGTACAGAGAGAAATCTCTGCTCTTTATTCCTTGGTTACACTTCAAGTCTAAATTATCTTTAGAAAATGTGTTTTGGTTTAGTCATCTGTTTACAGAGACCCATTTGCTTAACTTTACTGGATGGAATTTTAGAAATGGCAATGCAAGAAGACTCATTACTTACTTCTTGGAGGTTACTACCAAAATAGCAGAGGGAACAAAAAGGACACCAGTTATTTGACAACTGTGCCAGGATCTCAGAGAGGTGTTCACTCATCCTGTGCATGCAGGCAGCTCAGTACAGTAGACTCTAATCACCTTCAGTGCTAAGTCTAGCCTTAGTCTAGGTACTCTGTAAGACCCAATTTGTTGCTTGTAGCTAAGTCAGTGTAGTCAAACTTAAATCCATGCTGGTGTCACCATGAAGGGAAGCCTTGTCCCTGTAGTTAACAGTGCTGACCCATTCTTGTCCTCCTTCAGTCTGAATTGTGACTGGGAAGCTGTGTGGCACTCTAATCTCAAAACTGAGCTTAACAATTTCTACTGTGCACATAAAGGAGGAGGTGGTGTTAGGTTTTTGGGTGGAACCTTTGCCCAGGATTAGAACCATAGAATCACATAAGTTGTGAGGCGCCTAGGGAGATCCTGTGGTATCAGATCAACATCTGAGCAATGCCACTTGTAACCAGCTGACACTCTGAACTTTTAGCAGCTACCCTTTGACACAGGTATACATGGCAATGCAAGTGAAAGGGGCAGTTGCTGGTCATCACAGAGTTACTAATCTCATCCTTTACATACTTCAGGTGGTAAAGTAGAAAATTCTGTTTGTCCTATGGCAAAATTATTGTAAATCAGCAGTAAATAAAAAACCTAAAAATTTTAAAACATTCTATATTTTTGCCAGACAGCACAGTCCTCAATGGGAATCATTCTCTGCTATTCAGAGATAAACTGATTTTTGCTGATTTGTACATTCATAGAATCATAGCATAGTTGGAGTTGGAAGGGACCTTTTAAAGGACATTCAGAGGCTCTGCAAAGAGCAAGGACATCTTCAGTCTGGCTTTGTTCCATGACCTTATTCTCCACAGCAATATCTCTACCTAAAATTTTGGCTCCAGAAATAGGAGTGAAAAACACTCACAGATTAAAAAAAAAACATAAAACCATGGGCTTGTCTTAGCATAAATCAAGGTATCATTTCACACAGATATTATGTGTGTGACACACACCATCATCTAGACAGGAACATTCCACGCAAATGGTGGATTAACTGAAATCTCTTTCCATATAGCATGGACAAAACAGGAAGAAAGCAAAGCAAGAAAATAAATATCTGTATTTATTTTCCAAATGAGGGTTCCTTCAGGGCACCTGAGTGAAGGTAATTATATTTAGTCTACTCAGTCTGACTCAGCAATAAATGTGTCAGTGATAAAAGTGGAATTCAGTCAAAGAGCAGCAAAGGGGAACAGCTGATCTTACAGCCTGTGAGGCATACACCTACAAGACCTAAGATGAGAGAAGACTGTGAAAGCCTCTTAGTTCTCAGGTCCAGTCAAACACACATGATTTGTGTCAGTGGAAGACCTTTATGTGCACTGTCTTTTCCTTCTGTTTTTCAGAAAATAAAAATTAATAATGTGTGTGGGAAGAGAATCATGGCAAACCATGGCCTGAACTTAAGGCTTCTTGTGAAGGGGAATCTGATATAAATTAGCTTGCACATTTACTGTAATGATAGCGAGTGGCCAATATTTCTGCATCTATGTACTTCTTTCCTGCAAAAATTCTGGAAATAGCTTTACTTTTTTTTATTATTCTTTAGAAAAAAAGAAGGGAACTGGCAGAAAATATAGATTTTTTTTTTTGCCAGATGTATTCTTAACAAGCCTTTCCTTTCTCAGGGATGCAGTGGGACTTCTTAAATTGAGAATTTAAAGTTGGTAGAAAACATCGTCTGTAATATCCAGAAAATAACTTCTATATTACATACAATGCAAACTACTTGGCAGTCTTCTGTCCAAATTTTCAAGTTGAGTTTTGAGGACCTTCTCAAAGCATATTTTTATTCTCCAAGAAAATTAGTAGGCACCTTCTTCATTAAGCTGGAGTCAGGTCATATTCCTGTTCAAATGGAATAACTTCTGCTGGATTGAAAGGTGCAGGACTAGTATAAACCAGAAGAGGAAAATACCATGAATCACATTTGCAAGATACATTAATAGTGTGCATCATCCTTCTCACTCAGATAAAGCTGACTCTTACAGCAAATTCTTTGGAAACATTCTCAATTTCTTAATTTTATTTCATTGCTATGTCATTCTTCTGATGAACATAACCTGACATTTCAGTGAAGGAACTTCAGCAATCAAAAATTATGGGTTTTAATAACTTAATAATATTGCTTCTGAATCTACCTTCAAAAAGATCCCTGCTTAACATACAAGGACAGAAAAGTGAAAATGCCCTTCATTTACTCTGCTACTAAAGTGCCCTTTACATACTCCCATGGTCTAAACATAACAGTTCTACCTGACCATCTACCAACATTTGAAGTGACATAATACTCACAGTCTCTCATGTCCTTCTTTCCAGCCTGGACAAGATTTAATAATCTTTTCTGTCCGGAAGATGAGTGACTAAGGATGGATGAGGATGGACAAGGGAACCTCTCTGTGTAGTTTACTGAATAAAATGAAAACAAGAGGATCACAGAAGGTGTCACCCCTAATTTCAAAGTCAAAAGATTGGATCTGAGGTGACACACCAAGGTCACATAGGGAATATTAGCTGCAAGGAAGGAAACTAAGTCTGAGTTGCTACAAATGAGCTTTTGAAAATATTGATAGCAGACCATGATGCTAAGGTATGAACCTGAAGTGTAACATGCAAGCCAAAGTAATCAGTATTTTGAGGAAGAAAATATATTGCATTTAGAACTTTCATTTCCATATGAGGTTATGGGATTAAATTGAATTTTTGAAAGGTAAACAAATTAAACAAATGAGAAAGTCTATTGCTTGGACTTGAGTGAAGGAAAAAAAATAGCTTTAGATTGATACCTAATGCTTCAACTTTTCTCAGTTTCTTGTTTTAATCTTTGACAAAACAAACAAGCCAAAGAAGTTCTGTGTGCACAGCTCTATGGGAAGAATTTCCTCTGTGCAGGAAGGAGGAGGCAGGCGGAGCTCGGCTCTCCCTACAGACCGCCCTTTCACGTCAGAGTCAAATAACAGCGGAGAGGCTGAAGCAGAGTGCAGCCCCAGCAGCAGGCAGCCAGGAACGTGATAGCCAAAACTGCCAGGCATTTCACTGGAACGGGCAAGAAAATCTGAGTAAAATTCCAAGTAAATTAACACAGGTTAGAATGAGTTTATTTGTAACACACTCCTCCTTGTCATTATAAGAGGCTATCTTGCACCTTGATCATTCACAGGCTCACTAAAAGTCTTCATTCATATCTTTATTATATAAATATCTAATTGCCATAAGAAACTTGCTATGTTTTTGCTCCATGGAATTTAAGTTTAAATTTGAATAGATGAACTATGGAGAATCTTCTAGATCAGGCTGCAGTCTTAGTATAAGTTATTCAGTTTTCTTTAATAGTTAGTAGAGGAATGGCCTTCTCCAGGAGTCATTTCATTTCATATTTTTTAAAATGAGAGGAGTAAAATAGCTTTGGGAGGTTATTTTTCAAGTCTGTCTGCCAAGGAAAAGTTTCAGTGGTACTAAACATTTAATATCAGCCTAGGTTCACATCTTGTCTCCAGGAGCAGATAGCAAGAGTATGGGAATCAGCACACAAAGAGGCACATTCCTCCTCTGCTTCTAGTGTGATCCCTTCCTGTCAGCATCTGGCAGTTAGTAGGTCTGAGACTGACTGAACTACAGGCAACATCTGGATCAAACTTCTTTGTAAGCTTGGAAACACATCCTGAATGTTTGTCTAAGTCATTCTTGAACCCATGTTCATGAGAAACTCATAAATGATAATCTGTGACAATGAATTCCATCAGTTAATTGTTCCTTGTGTTCTTCAAACACAAGACTTGATAACAAGAAGAAATGAAGCAGAACAAAGGTTTTCTTTCATATTCACCAAAGCTGTTCTTAGATTTAAGTTTAAATAGGAATATAACTAGAATATAATACCCCTCAGTTAGGGGATACTATTTAATTGTATGTGAATGTCTTTTATGATTACTATAACTCTTTGAAATTGCTAAATAGCATCCTAATTTTATACTAAAATGTTCTCATTATGTTGTATAAATCTATTATCTTTCATATCTTTGCAATATATGCATATATATATGTTCTTTGGCTACTACAACTTCAGGAACTCTTATGACTGTTCATCTTAAAACTTGGACTGGCTGTGAACATTTCTTTTTCATAAAAATCATGTTGTTTCAATGACACAGAAGCCCAAGATCTACCACTATCAAAAAGACATGCACCAAGCCCTCATAAATGCTAGGGAAGATGATAGCTAGCAGTTTGGCACTGCTATATTCAGGATTGTGTAATGTCTTTTTCTGTGGAATTTATAACCTCTTTAAAGTAATAAAATTAATTTTGGAAAAGTAAAAAAAAAAAAAAATCATTAAATGAATAAAAAATATATGGGTAGATAATTGCTTAGGCACAATTTACATGTCTTAATATATGACCTTCCTAGGAAAAAAAACCCCAATCAAATTAAAAAACAAAACATGGTATCTGCAAGCCTGATCCTACATCTGGTCTACAAACAATGTTGGTTAACTTCATCCAGTTCTGTATGTGCACAGGAACTTCATCTAACATGTTTGTCAACTTAAAATATACAGTGCAGATTCATTAAATCAACATGTCATCACTGTTAGGTATCAAAGAACAAAACTAGATATTAATTCTGGGTTTGAGACAGAATTTCACTACTATCCCTTTACCAGATACATTCTTCATTCTGCCCAGTTGATAAAGAGCATATATACTCATAACAGCTGCCACTTCTGACTAGGCTGAAAAGAATCAACTTGTAAGAAATGCCTTTTTATATTTAGTGCATCTTTAATAAAACACTAAATACTTTAAAAATGTCTCTGAGAAGCAGAAACCTATATTCTTATATTCTCTTTGTTCAAACTAAGTGGGATCATCTTGTATTAAAGGAAGGTTTATAATATTAAAAAGTTTGACCACATTATTTATTCTTATATACAAGTGTTACTGTGAAGAAAAGCCACACTGCTAATAGAGATCTAAAAGCTTGTTTGATTCCAGGGAGAATATGGTGTTAGCATTGCCTGCTCTAAGTGGGTAGCCCAGGATCCTAAGTGTGTGTGCATGGATGCATACCCACACAGGGGGTGATTTCTGTCCCAGGTATCAAAGCATGCAAATAGTCATAGCTGCTGTACATAGCTGGTTAACATGGGCTGATCCTAAGACCAATCTGTCTGAAAAAAAATCAAACACAGACAATCAGGATGATGTTCTTTCCTAAGATATGCATGGCACAATTTTATCTGCCTGAGACACTAACTGAAGAGTTGTCTATGTAAATATGCAGACATGCTGCCAGTGATCAGCACTGAGGTTTCCGTGCTGATTACTTGGACAAATCTGGAGTTAGTTATGTACTGCTTTTATAGCTCATCATACTCAGTTTTCATTAGAAAATAACAAATCTGGGTTAAAACAGAATAAAGTGAAATGAAATCACTGCACTGCTATAACCGCCCTAGTCATATCCAGTCATTTCAAAGTCCAGTTTCTGCAACGTGCAGCTGGATCTTTGAGTGTTTAACAGCTTGAAAACATAAAACAGTATGTTTTTTATAATACACTGATTCAATTATATTATTTAAGTGCCCTTTTACAAAATCAAAAATCTCATATACTTCATTAGAAAGCTATCAAATCTGCTTTCCTGAAGACAATACCTGTGAACAGTTTAATTAACTTGTTCTTTCTTAAATCTTCTTGCCAAGAATCTTTACTGGATTAAGTATTCAACACCAAGAGATTAAAGAAGTATATCCCTCTAATTCCCATTGCACATATCTCCCCATAATCACCAGGATTAGCTTTCTAAGTACATCAAAGCTTTATTTCCTTGTGGCTCTTCAATAATAAAGGCTAAGGGTAAACCAAACTCTCATCACTTTTTCACCTACCCCTTCATAAGCAGATCGAGACTAAATAAGAATGGGAATAAAGACAGTCAATGTAGAACGCTGTAGTACTTTACAACAGCAATAATAATAGGAACACAGCAGAGTAATAAAAAGAAGCAAGAAGGATGGTGAGTTACATAAAGTCTTTAAGGGGACATAAAGGAAGGCAATTAATAAACTGCAAAGCCATTGAAAGTGACTGAATAAATATTCTGTAGTAAATACTACTTGTGCAGCATACCTGAGGAGCATGTGTTCATTAATTACAAGATCCTGTGTTGCACATGACCAGTACTTTGAAAGAAAGATTTCATAGAACTATCCATATCTGATCAAAAACAAAGTGCCCATTCTAAGCAACAGCACCAGGGAGCTCCACTGTTAAATGCACAATAACAACATCATAATTTGAGTTGGCACTTTGCAAAGAACAGTGTATATTTTATTATAAACCTGTATTGCTCTTGACAGTCATGGATGAGTAAAAAGACATGTATTTGTATGTAAGATCATTAATTTATTCAGGGTTATATGAAAATGGAGACTTTGTCTAAAGATTGAAAGCAAAGCACTCTGGAGATACATCTAAATTTTCCTCCCTCTTCTGCCAGGCTTATCTTAAAACAAGCCCTCAGTGACACTGAGTTAAGTTAGAAGGAAGACAAGGCTCTTACAAAAATGTCCATGGTACTTGATGGTTTTTAAAAGCCTTAGCATAAATACACTGTAGTTTTCACTGCCTAAGGAATAGTTTTCAAATACCTAAGGAAGTTTATACATACTCTGCTTTGCCTGAGGTGAATTTTGCACTTCAAGCCTACAGGTGTTTGCTCTGCTTCTCCTGACTGTAGTTATCCTGTGGTAAAAACATTCTTTTTTGTCAGCAAAACAATTGAAAGTCAAGGCTTCTTGTGACTTTGACAAATCACTTACTCACTCTGATCCTCATTTTGCCCACAAAAAAAAAATTACATCAGAGTGCTGTTCTGAAGCCAAATTAATGATTGCAAACCCTTCTAAAGTCCCTGAAGGATGACATTGTAGGAAAATATCCTTGTATTTTCTTCTGCAAAAAAAAATCCATTTGAAATTCAGTATTTTTTGGTAAGCTACATAAATTATAACACATTCATGTTGTGCAAATAATAACTAAAATAATTTGTAATCTACAAATTGAGTACTAGTTTTGTTATAGTATCACTAAAGTTTCTTTGTATTATTCTTTATTCTAGAAGTCTGTGAATAGTACCAAAATACATGATTTTTACAGATTTTAACATTCTCAACTTGTAATAAATACAAGGATACACATGCAAATGTGCACTCACACATAAACATCTCCTCCTACATGTATTGAAAAATTCTTTCATAAGCCATCTAATAAAAATATCCAAAATGTTGATTTAATACAGAGTAATTTCTTCTTATAAAAAAATTTAATGACCTCCACAAAACCTGTATCAATGTATATTTAAAATTGTCTTACTTTAAAGAACAAGATAAATTCCTGAATATTTTTTCCTATATTTTCTAGCATGTTAATCTAAATTTAATTAAAAGATAGTACCAGTGAATGAGCAGAAACAACATCTTTTTCCACTGGTGCTTTATTAGCACTTATGTGTTCCATTGATAGACTGGATATAAAGATTGCTATTTGTTTAATACTCTTATTCATTCAGCAGACCCAACTATTTTAATTTGTCCATGACTCTAGAGACAGTAATTTTTATCATGTTTCTTATCCTCAATTCTGTCTCAGACACAGCTCATTTATTTTATAGACTTGTTCTTATAACTTTGCTGAAAGTAGGCTTTTCCCTACTCTTTCCTCTGCCTTACTCCAGGTGCTGATAGTGTAGCCCTTGTGTACAGAAACACACGGTAAATATGAACCTTCCCAATTTTCTGGCTTGCATCAGACCCTTCCTGGAAGGGACGAGTTAGACATTTCCAGGACAGCCATGTAGTTTCTCCCCAGCTCTCCAGTGCCACATGTGGGGTGCAGGGGCCTTGGCACAGCACTGTGGAGTGCACAGTGCCCAGGGCCATCCTGGATGCATTGCTGGAGTATGATAACAAAGAAAGCAAGAAGGTGTCATGTCAGATGCTCTGTCTGAACCTGGGGGATGCACAAGCTACACGTGCAACAGTCAGAAAGAGAATTCAGAGCTACAGTCAGGGCTTCCCTTTAGCTGCTGTTAGATGCCTGGATGACATTTCTGAATGATCATTTTTTTTGACTGCCACCTGTGATGCCAAACATCTTAAGTGGATGCTACACATTAGTTTGGTGTTGAAGACATATGGCAAAAATCTCAGACTTTTCCAAGCTGCACCTTTCCAAGGCTATAAAGCCAAGCTATAAAAGAGGCCCAGTTAAAATACTTCAAACTCAATACATCCAGTACATTTAATCTATTTCTGTCCTGAAGAAAAATTGCCCTTCAGAAGTATTATTATGTAAGAAATGAAGTGCCTTTTGCAGTGGTGGGGTTTGGGGTTTTCTTCTCTTTTTTGCAAAGGATTAAGTCTATGTGATTATAATTGCTGACACCAACTTGCATAGGTGGATTCTTCTGGTAAATTAAAAGAAAGCTTTTTTGGTCAAGTAAGTAATATGCTGGTACTTTATGTGTTTATGTTCATAGTTGAAAGATTTCAATACTTCCAAAATTACTAGTGATACAAAAGGCAAATGTATCTTTTACTTTGTTTCAATTATAAAAGCAATACATTTATTTCATATGAACTGAAAGGTCCATTAAACACCAGATAGTGTTTGATACCTAATCAAAATGGTATAACCAAGTAGCAACAGTAAAATGACTGTGAGGATGACAAATTAGTTTTTCATCTTTGGTGCATTTTTCCAAGACATGTTATGCATTGGAGGTTTTTTCCAACTTTTGCTTTTGTTTGTTTTTACACCTAAATCCTCACATTCCAAAATTATAACTATGCCTTTCCTAAATTAATAATGAAGATAATTACCTTAATACAATATAAAGCACCTAACTGGAGTATTTTTAATTTTTTGATATTTTTCTGAATATCATGAGTGAATGTAAATGAAAAAGATGGAAAAACTTACAAGTAGAAAAACAATGTACAGAAAATTACTGAGATCTGAACTGTATAGAAAAAGCTCAGCCTGACCTGCTGCCACTGATTGTGGCACAAATATTATCTCACAATTGCTCACGAGAAGATAACAAACTTGCAACATTTGACTTTCTGGGAGTTAGTTGTAGAAGCTTCTCAAAGTAACTGTGGTATGTTACTGGGTATGACATGTGAGTGGATTTCTTATCTTCATGAGAGCCCAAGAATTCTTACTAAAGACCAGGCCTGACTTTTATGATCTGCTGGGACGCCAGGATCTACTGAGGAAAACACAACGGATGAGCCACTGACGTCTACAGTTGGTCAGAATCATTTCTTGCTCAATATTATTATCCAGCAATGACTCCAGCACTGGCAAAATCAAAATTAAAATGTTGTAATTTCTCATATCTAAAATCAGAAAACATTATTACTGCAAAGATGAAAATGAAACTAATTAACAGACTCAGAGTTAAAACGCTGCAATGAGAGCCTATTACTGTTCTTCCTTTTCTATATTCTTCCCAGTCCTTACAGACACCAGCCTAGATGAAGGTGATCACAGGTCTCATTAACTGACTCCATTGCTAAATTAATCTTCAGTTGTCATCAGGAATATAATAAACTTTGCTCATTTGATTTTTATAGCCTTGAGACCCTCTTGAAAAGAGGCCCTGGTGTAATCATACTTGCCACCAAGACCAGTTTGCTTAGTGCAAACTTAATGATGTAAGATCTCTTGTGATACAAAAGACAGAAAACCATATGTATAAAATATCAAGGTGATTTTCATCTTTGTGGAAGAAGGAAAGCAGAAAGCATTGAAGTGATTTCACATAGCATTTGTAAAAATTCTCATTTGAAATAAAATATGATGGGTTAAATTGTTTTACTAGTTGCCCTGAGTTTCTCCCCATTCACTTGCCAATTACTACCACTTGTGATTCCTATACTATTTCATATGTTTCCAACTGTCTTTTGATGCTAAGCAGTATGTGAAAAGAGCAGGTCCTGTTAGCACCATGTGATTATCCAGGTCTTCAGGACTGTGACGAGATGCACCACATACCACCAGCAACAAGGAGCTATGCTCTGAAAACAGATCTATCTAAAATTGATATTTTCTTTTATCACTAGTTCTTATTTCATGTGAGGTGTGCAGATAATCTATTTTTAACATCTAACACATCAGAAATTCCTATATTGCTTTCATATTGCCTGTTCATGCCAATAAAATGTCAGCTAAGGCACTTTGTCTCATCTTCAGGGACTTTTGGGTATTTGCAAACTATACTGATTCCAGCTGGGGTCCTAGGTGTTTGCCACTCTTCCTGCAGCTCCACCAGTGCTGGCAACAATGGGAGTTCTAATGTAGACAAGCTGTTTGTCTTTTTATGACCAGTGTTTACTATGAAGCAATAAATCTGTAGGGTGAAGTAGAGCAGCTGCCAAGACTCTTTGCATGCTCAGGCTGATGTCACCACTAGTTTGTGTTAGTCTAACAGTGGGAAATTCTGCTAAAAGGCTCGTTGTAGACATGCTGCTCAGTACTGTACCTCTGCTCAATAGATCATTCATGGGCACCCATCCCCCTCTCCAGAGAGCGTGTAGAGTGGAGTCGTGAGCAGGAGGGGTTGAAGACAAGGCCGAGTTTCTTACTTACAGCTCAGGCTGGGAGCTGTTTTATTGTCGTCATGGCTACAGGCCCCACATGCCTCCAGCCCCTGCTCTGTGAAAAGAATGATGCAGTGTCTAGCCTTACAGCTGAATATATAAACCAAATTAGTCTACCATGCCTCTACCTGTTTTGCGGCTCACAATGAAAGAAGTAATGTATCAAGCAATCAGTCTTGTAGCAGTTATATTCTGTAAACACTAAGTCATTGCACCCAGACTTTTTTATTTGCTCTTTAGATCCCCTTCTCAGTATAATAAACTGCAGATTTCAATAAGAAAGCTAATTCAGAATAGTCCTCTGTGATTTCTCAGAATTTCTGTAACACACAAGTTAAAAAGTGCATTTCAAATCCCCTTTCACACTCCATTTTTTGCACAATCCCGCTCACTAAACAAGAAGCGGAAAGACAATGATGAATGTCTTTTCCAAAGCTGCAGTGGCAGGGTATTACTAGAATCAAACTATGTCTAATATAAATAAAGAAGAATTATACAGTCCTGCAGGAACCGTTAACTCTTCCTGAATGGAGTAAGAGCCTCCTATGGTCCCATCTCTGCCTAGGAGATTAAGTAATCCCTGAATGGCATTGGGGCAGGGCAGTGAGGAAAGACATGTCCTGTGATACTGCTGTTGCCAGTGTTGTTCAGAAGAGGGGGAAGGAAGGAAAGAAAACTTTAAAAGTGTGGTCTCCATCAAAAGATAAATATATAAGAGGGGGTAAATGGGTATCAGAATAAAAATGTGTGAATCTCAGCATATGATGGTATAGACTGAATATTAAGGATTTGGAAAAAAGGTGGTAAGAGCAAAAAAGAACTAGCTTGAGGGGTAGAGAAGGTGTAAATTGCCTTTAATTTCCATCTCATTATACATTCTTCTTTTTTCCTAGCTTGTAAATTGCACCAGTTTTGATCCTCTACATGCTCATTTAAACTGTACTCATTTACAATGTGAGTAAGTGGAGAAATGTAGTCACATGGTTCACCATCATTTTACATTCTATCTCGGTGTTTAGCAAAGTGGGCCTTATTCTCACCTCCAATATTCCATGTTGGCAGTGTGGGCTGTAAGTGACATTTATAGCCAAGGAGGTGTAAAGGGATCTCAATACAAATTAAGAACAAAATAAAATGTTATGTTTTTATGGATCTGAAGTATTTCTTAAAAAACAAATAAATACAGATTTATTATCTATCAGGGAAGGAACAATGTAACAATTCATAAATTGAATGTAGTTCGCCAAATTAAATTCACTCTGGCTACAGCAAACTGAATATTTGGACTCATCAATATATTACCAGTACTTCATGCTACACCAGATCTCCCATGCTGATATCTTCTATTTCTTGCTGATGTGGAGAGAACTGAAAATACTGAAGTGTGTTCAAAATAATATACATGGGTGTTATAGAATAGTGCTATAAGTCTCATCAAGGCTGCAACATTCTTTGTAATCACTCACATGACAGGTGTTAATGACTTGGACATTTCAGAAAACATCAAGACTGAAAAAGCAAAACAAAACTCGAAGAATGTTTTTGCTGTTATTATGCAACTATTTCAACTTTAAAATAAAGTATTTCTTCTACCTAGCTCTAAAGTGATGTGAAAGAAATAAATATTTGACCTTTTTTGTTTACTTTTTGATAAGTTTTTGCTACAAAAATTGTTTAAAATAAAAATAATTACTCAAGGAAGCACATTTAACTAGGACCTTTTATGACCATGCACAGTTGCAGCACATCTGCTTTCTTAAAAGAGATGCCTACAGCACTGAAAGAAGTTATAAACCCAATGGGAAAATATGTTACTGCCATGATTTATATTTATATGTGTTTTTGAAAAGATATGAATATTCTCTCTATATAGATTCTGACACTTTTGCAGCAATAAAAATAAATTAATTTAATTTTATTTTAATATATATTGAGTGGATAACTCCCCATTTGTTTGGAGATTAATATTCAGTTCATACATTTTTAACCAGTGTTCTGTGTGTCATAGAGATGGGAATTACACAATACTTTCTGTGGGCCTCCCAAATGACAAGAAGTACCACAAATATTTTAATCAGTACATTTTATTCTTATTATTTAAGTGACATAAAACTTCAACAAGGCACTTCTATTTTTCACACATTGTCCAATCTTATTTACACAAAATGTTTGGTTTTGGGGAATGAATAAATATGAGCAAACATGGCCCAGTGCAGAAACTCCTATCTGTAAGAGGTATAAATGCTGTTCTTTTAGCCTTGGAGCAGGAAGAGGTTTAGACCCTTAAACAGGTAGTGAGCTTCCTGTTAAAGTGTCTCTTCTTTTGAATATTTTTGATTATGTATTTAAGATGTGTTGTTGTCATTTCATGCTGTAGAAGAAATTATAGTAATTTCACATATATTAATTATAGTAATTAATATATACTAATTATAGTAAATTACAGTAAAACATATTTATCATCTAAATTTAATATAAATAGGAAACTGTAAGGTTAAGTAACAAATGATACAAACAAATATTTTATTTTACTGTTGCATTGTACAAATATTTATAATGCATATGTTGTTTTGGGCAACATAATGTGAAAGTAGGGTGGCTATGAAGTTTCAGACACATTTAGTCTGTGTTCTAGAAATTAAGTTAAACAAATTTGAAATTCTTTACATTACCTGTATTTTGAGAGCTTTTGCATCCAGTGTATTATATTTTTCCTTTCTTTTACCAAAATGATTGAGGTTTAACATAGGTACAGAAAAGAGAGGACTCTCTAAGAAAAACTATACAAATAACTGCTAATGGTTTTCCTAGTCTGTAAGTTTTAAAAGCAGTTAAGACATTTAGATCATGTATTCCAAACTCCTGTGTTCACATCCTCCCATTTTTAACAATTTCACACAAACATCTTATACTAAGACCAACAAACTGAGCCAAACAAGAACATTTCATCTTTTGGGGGCTGAAACAACTGGTTTCTCTCAACAGTGAACAGGAAAGACCCAGGTTCCACCACAGCCCGAGGCTTCTTGAGTAGCAAGGAACTCATTAAGTAAGAAATGTTCCAAGGATCTGAAAGAGACGAATCATAACCCATGACAAGGAAAATCATAAGTAAATAAACAACCTCTTCTTCTCATTGACAAACCAATGAAACAAGCATAACAAAATCCTAGTCCAGTCTGATCTGCAGAAAAGGGAATGTATTTTTGGTCTGACCATCTTGAGCTCTGGCACATGGATCAATACCAACCCTAGTCATACAATTAAGATTCTTTGTATCTTTTTTGAATCTTAATCTGATCTATATTGAACTGTCCATTTACAGTATGAACTGTCCATTTACTGCAGCCTTAAACTAAGATCTAGCCAAACAACGAAATTCAAAAATACATCTGTCACTTGTAAAGCGAAATTAAAAGTGATTAATTTGCTCTTGAATATAAGTGCCTGAAATAATCAGGCATGTTGTGTTTGATCATAATCATTGCCATGTTTTTTCTGAGTCCAATGCAAAATGCATTGTATGCAAATAGATTGTAAAGTATGTTCTCTTTTTCCTAGAGGAATGGAAAGTAGAGAAGACTTCCCAAAAATGAAGAATAAAATGTCAACATCAAGGAAACAGTTGTGACCACTTGACTAATCCGCCATTTCTGATTTCCTCACTCATAGATATTCTTCCAGGAGTTTGACCTCTTTTCCTTAAGAAATAACTACAATCTGGTTCTGACAATTCCAAGTGATCCTGCATATGCTGCCATTTCTGCATTTAACTGCTGTTATGAAAGTACCTTCCTTTATCATTCAGTTTGCCTTATTTGAGATACATTCTCAAATGTATCTCATTGTATCTCAATGTATCTCAAATGTAGAATTTTTAGCATTTTTCTTCTCATTCAGTATCAAAACTTGTCTCAGTATCACCTGAACACAGGGGCTGTCTTCTATGAAGAAAGAAATTCACAGAAACTAGCTCCTTTGAACTTATAAGCTTTATATTCTCATCTTCAGGACTGATTGAAATTTTTAATATATCTGCATTTGTTTCAAGTATAGATGATAGCACTGATGTACTAATCTAGTATAACAGTGCTATTTATAGAAGTAACAGCACTTGTATTTTTCCATCTTGTGTCTTGGCTATCTCTTAAATAACTAAGATGCACATGGATTTTTTTGCTATAGCCTTTCATTCATAAATTGCTTCTACCAAAAGATACTAATTTCCGTGAATGCTCAAATCTCATGTGCTTCATTGCTTTCCAAGATACAGTTTTCTGTCCTCTTATGCTCACCTTTACTTTTGGTTTCCAGCTCCCCTATCTTGCATTTGGATACTGAGAAAAGCTTTTGGCTGAAGGACACTCACTTAAATTATACAAAAATATGTGTAAACATATATTGATCTCCCTGCTCATTATTTCTCCTCCCACAAACTCTTTTTGCATCTACAAAGTTTGCCATGAAGAATATTATCACCTTCTCGATAACCAAAAAAGTGCTGCATGACCTTTACAACAAAATAATTGGAATCCAAATGGCTATCACCATTCATGGTATAGGGTGATTTATAACTTCTGATTATTGATCATATTTGTATAAATCTGGCATAACTTCAAAGATATCAGTATGAAAGCAGAATTTTCCACCAAGTACGTACAAGAGCCTAACTGTACACAGAATCATAAAATCATAGAACCACAGAATGTTAATGGGCCTTAAAGAACATTTAGACCCACTGACCTCTGCTATGGCCAGGGACACCTCCACTAAACCAGGTTGCTCAAGGCTGTGTCAAACCTGGCCTTGGAACACTCCCATGGATGGTGCAACCACAACTTCTCTGGGCAACCGTCCCAGTGCCTCACCACCCTGACAGTAAAGAATCTCTCCTGTATATCTAGCCTAAATTTGCCCTATTGCAGTTTGAACCCATTAGTCCTTGTCCTGCCACTGCAATTCCTGATAAGGAGTCTCTCTGTCTGGCTTCCATGTGGGCCCCTTCAGACACTGGAAGGTCACTCTGAGGTCTCCATGCAGCCTTCTCTTCTCCAGGCTGAACAGCCCCAACTTTCCCAGCCTGTCTTCATAAGGGGAGGTGCTCCAGGCCCCTCATGAACCTGCTGGCCCTGCTCTGGACTCTCTCCAACAGTTCCACGTTCTTCTTGTGCTGGGGGCACTGGAGCTGGATACAGCACCACGGGTGGGGTCCCAGGAGAGCAGAAGAGAGGGGCAGAATGACCTCCCTGGACCTGTTGGCCATGACCTTTTTAATGCAGCCAGGCTTTCTGGGCTGCTAGCACACACTGCCAGCTCATGTTGAGTTTTTCATCAACCATCGTTCCCAGGTCCTTCTCCACTGGGCTGTTCTCACCCAGCCCTGTAGGTGTGTCTGGGATTGCCACATCCCAGGTGCAGGGCCTTGCCCTTTGCTTGGCTGAACTTCACACTTGACCACCAGCAACTATATAAATAACTATATAAATGAATATTTCAGCCTTGAGATTCAGAAATAGAAAGGGAACTGCAATGAGGGAAAAGAAGGTAAAACCATGAAGTTTATTGAGGATCTCAGTGCTACATTGTACCTGAATTTCACAGAAAGGATTATTATCTCAAATATTCTGAATACACACTCATCCTGAAGATCCTCACATTTTTTATTATTTTTCAAAAATTATCAGCTGGATTTGCCATAGTGACATCCTCTTCATGGTAGTAGAGAAAATTATTATAAAATTGTGCTAAAATGTATTTCATACACAGCCTATGCTGTTTGGTTTTGCTTATTTTAGAAATGTTTATGTATGTTTCATCTCTTCAAAAAGGGATTGTGAAGATTTGATGAATGTGCTTTGAACCCAATGATCTCCTGGTAGAATGTTACATTGCCTAGGTTTCCTGGGAATACACCACAGAAACGGTTGAAGATAATGTGGTTGCTTATGTGATAATGAATATTCTGACTGATGTACTCACCCCAAGGTATAATGGAGCATCTGTTAGTTTATTTAGGCATGATGCACCATCCTTATTTTTAAGATCTTTAAATGGGTGAACATATTTCTCCTTAAAGACTATAGAATTGGGAAAAAATAACAAGAAGCACCTGGGATTATATACTAGTGATGACATGGAATGTGCAACCAGGTGAGAGATGTACTTTAATTCTATCTAAACTATTCTTTGCCTTAAGAACTTAGGGCCTATATTTGAGGAAGATGTTAACCTGGTTTGCACTGATGATACAAAGCAATGACAACACATTAAGAGCTAGTGTTGTAGCTGTGAAGCCTTACTCATTACTCCACATATTTAAAAACAAGATTGACACCAGTAAAATACAGTACAGTATGAGAGAGTATCCTTTCTATCATATCAAGCCTTAAAATCTGGTTTCAATGATTTTCTAAAATAGTGGACATCAAAAAACTTTACTTCATATCTGCAATATGAAGTAAATTACATGGTGAAAATTTCTGTTCTGTGTTATACAGAAGCTAAAACTAAGGGACATAATGGTCCTCTGTCTAAATCATTTAGGACTGAAAATCTACCCAATATACTATAGGTAAATACAATGTTTTTATTTATCAAACAAATAAATAGATCAAAGAAGCAGTACATATGACAGTGTGAATGGTTTCCTCTTATTCTGTGACTGACTCCAAATGTAAACATTGTAAACACAATCCTCACATTATCATCTGATTCTGATTTCTGAATACTAGTGTCCTCAAAACTTTTCATCCTCTAGTGGGAAGAGATTGACTTTTCCATGTTAACCCAGTTTTGTTTGTCTGGTTTTTTTGAACTTCAGCAAAGCCTGTCAAAATAAACTTTAGGAAAACTACAGACATACTGGCTGTGACAATTATTTTTATTTTTCCTTCTAGTTCTATCATTGTCAAAGAAAAATTACAGACACCAAGGAAAAAAAAAAGCTAAAAACCCTAAATAATTAACATCATGCAATTAAGTCACAGAATACTTACACCTTTCACAACATTTATGTATTGATCCAACCTTTGGGATGTACTAGACATACAACATCCTGAGCGGGAAGTGAAAGGAAGTCTATCTGTAAAGATCTCCTGTGATGAAGATTAATTGAACAGTACTGGTCCCAGTAAAGACCCCCAGGGGCACCACTCAACACTGATTTCCATCCAGACATTGAGTTGTGACCATTCAGCCAATTTCTTACCCACCAAAGAGTCCAGCCATCAAATCCATATCTCCAGTTTAGAGAGAATGATGTTACTGGGGATCATGTCACAGACCTTCCAGTAGCCTAGATAGGTGACATCCTTAGTTCTTCCTTTGCCCACTAAGGCACTCACAGTTGCTCCCAGCCTCCGGCTGACACCCATTTTTGACCAAACACAGTCCATGGACCTGGAATTGAGCTCCCCACACAATTTGTGCTGAGCTATAGTTATTTCCACTGCAATTCTTTTGCTAGGGTGTTGAGAGGGCTTTGAGAGGCGATCACAGGTGAATCTGCTTTCTGTGGTTTAAGGTGTTACTGTTCCACACCTTTTCCAGCAGGAACACTGCTGTAGCATATTTGACAGGTGAGGATATGTCTGTGTCAACTACTCCTTGAACGCCTATGCTGAACCAACATTTTGCTTTTAAATGAGCAAGAGAGTGTCCATGTAAAAAAGCTCCCCCCGCCCCCAAACTGCTTCGCAAAAAATTCTGTGCAACGTTTTAGAAACAATCTTTTCAGCAGAACGTTCATACTAATTCATATCCTAACTCCATCTAACCTGCAGTATTGTATCCTAAAAAGTTCAGCTGGCCCCCCACAGTCTAATAAAAATTATCTGATTGATGTTGCTTCCCAGTGATCCTCTCTTTCATCCTACCTTTTATTTAGCTGTTCTATCCATTTTCATTCTCTGTTCTATATCCTTTACGCTGATATTTGGGAAAACTTATAGATTATTCAGATAGGTGTATTTTTTATTTCCTTTTTATGATATCAGATAATAGGAAATATAAGGAAAGACTACAAGATAAAGGGAAACATACAGTGATTTTTATCTCAGGGAGGGTAAAAATCCCTCTAAGATGACAGAGGTTTACACTTAGCTTCTCTAAAACTTCATTCACACATTAGCTGCTAAAAGCTTTCTTGACACTTGCTCACAAACTTCCCTCATTCCTTCCGTGGTGTTCAAGGCAGCCCTAGGCATTGTCAATTGACTGCGGGCAGCTGATCTCTACAGCTAAGAGAGGAAGCTGAGAAAGATGTTCTCAGAACCCTTGCAAATAGTATGTGTATGGAGAGCAAGAGTAATTAACTCCAAAGAGTCTGGGGTAGTAGTAAAGATTGCTTTCGAAGCCGGAGATAATGAAGAACTGTGAGCAGGAATGCAGCTGGCTGGAAAGATTTCCTTGCATAATTAAAAGGGAAATTCAAAAATTGCTTATGGCCACCCTCTGATTAAATTCCCAAAACCCAACTATAAGATACATGCCTAAAGCTTATGGAGACTGAACCATTCAGGGTAAAAAGAAATATACACTGAGATCACTTTGAATTACATCAGACTGAAGTCGAAAGTCTATTTATTTTGTTGTTTCCACCATTGTTCTTTTTCACCATATTTTATCGTATTATGAACCATGCACTGATGAAAGTGTTCATTGGTGCCTGGCAAGATCTCAAGCATCCACACACCCAGAGCACTAAACACCTGACTCCTAGTATTTGCTGACACATTTGCTTTAATACCTTGGGGCATTTTGACTGTTTTTACAGATAGGTACACAGGCCAAGCGCTTAATGCAGGCTTGAATACACAGAAACAAATGTTTCTTAAACAAAGTCGTCTTTCCCTCGTCCTCATCCTCCTGCTTTTTCAGTCTCAGCTTTTCACTGTGAGGCTTTGTCATTATTTTTTTAGAAAATTAAGATTGTTTAAAAGGATATAGGAAAAAATTGTGGATATCTTAATTTGTTTTATTATATTTTGAAAACTACAGAGCTGTCATTTGCTCAGACTTTGCAAAAACAGCAGAACTCATTAAAAACCTGAATGATATTTTTAGAACCATTTTTAGGACTGAATTTCTATCCTCAAATACTTTTTATATTATGCTTTGGAATAATATAAGGTGACTAATCTCTTACTATTTATAGCATTGAAAGCATGTAAAATAATGGTATGATTACTGGTTAAAACAGAACCTCTTCTAGAGGTCATTACCTGGATCTGTAATGTCACTGCAACAAACCACTGTGGATGAGTCTGGTTGAGTCTCCCCACATTCCTCTTTCATATGAAGGAAATAAGAGCATGTCTCTGCTAGCCTAGTTTAATACATCACTTGAAAAAACAAACTACATGCAATATACAAGCAGGATAATATGACCTAAAGGAATACAGTAAAACCCAGTCCAGATAAATAAAACCAGAATTGCCTGGGTTTAACATGCCTGGGCATAGAAACTATACACTTATGACTCTAGAGAATAGCTAATAAATTATTTTCAAGTTAAAACTTCACGTTCATGCCAATACATGGAAGAAAGCCTAGTATTAAAACCCAGGACTTAGTCTTAATGAAAAGGTTTCCTTATCTAGCCAGAGAAAACTTGGAGATCAACATATTTAAGAAACTTAGAGTCATATATTCTTACTGAGAAATGTAGAGGCAGATACTCATATAGAGTCTTAATCAAGCTTTAGAGTCTTAAATCAAGCTCAGCGTCTGCGTGGATTCAGATTAAATGGCCATTATATGAATAGTTTAGCTCTTGGCTGGTATCTTTGAGAATCTGGTCAATCAGAGTCTGTTGTTTCCTATCACTGTTCCAAATCTTGTTTTTTAAAGTTGTGCAAGAAACAAGCTCTTCTGAAGAGCCAGTCTGAGGCAACTGAGAACTGCCTGTTAGCCTAAATCATTCTGAGGATCTCAGGCACTTCCTGCTGGCAGTATTCAGAACCTTGCCACACAATCACCATCCGATGAATTTCTACAGGACTGAGAGCATGCATACATGCATACTGCAAAGGATAGAGACTGTTGGAGAAAACTGAACATATCAGAAGCTGAGGATCATTTTTATCTATTTGTCCAAGAAAGCAAAACTTGACAACATTGTACAAGAGTGGGATGTAGAGATTCTTTTGATGGTTTGTTGCTTGGGGGTTTTGTAGGGTTTTTGCTTGTTTGTTGTTGTTTAGAGTGTGTTTTTTCCCCCCAAAGCAGGTAATTCTTGCTTTCTAAAAGCTGAAAGTAAAAGCTCTGATTTACGTGACCATGACATATAACTACAGCTTCTAGCCTAAGCTGAAATTAGTCTAAACCCTTAATAAAGCAAAATTAGGCAGAAATCTTGTGGCATCATTAATTAATTTCATCATTTTCAAAGCACATTGTGTTTATGAGGAAAGAGGCAGAGGAATGTAACAATTAACAGTAGTTTCTGTAGCCAAAATACGTGAAGGTCTGCAGCCAACAGTCTGCACCACGCATTCCCAGGCATGTTGATCATACTTTCATAGTGGAAAAACAAGGACACTGCAATCAAAGAGGAGGAAGTTAAAGAGAAATGTTTTACTGAGAACAAGGGAAGACTGATGACAAGGGGAAGAAAAAGGGAAAGTGAACATCCCACACGTTTTGCAGCAAAGAATAAAAAGCAAAGATTCCCCTTGTATAACTCTTGCTGTTCACTCCTCTCTCAGCATCTTCAAAAGTATGTGTTGTATCAGTTGCAACACACTTCTCCACTCATTTGCTACGTTATTGAGCTGTCTTGCATTTGGTCTTCATCAACCAAGCTCCCTAGTCATAAACTTTCTGACTCATTCTCACACATCATCCTAGTTTCTATGGTGTAAGAACACCAAAGAACAAAAGCCTAAGGTGATAATCCCTCCTCTTCACACTTAACTCCTCCATGAAGCAAATTCCTTCAGCTCTGACCCTTCCTGTGCCTTCTGACCCACACAAATGTGTATTTGAAATCATCATATATATATATGTACATATATATATATGACCTTATTGAACTATGAAATCCCACCCTAATGTCAGAAACTGATTACTTGTTATTTATCACTAAGAGCCTCAGAAGATTTAACATGCTGGATGTGAAAAAGCAGTAACAGAAAATGCTGCTGTTGTGCTTCTGTGCACTGGCATGAAAAAAACCCTTCATATTAGTTTATTTCTCTGATGCCTACAAATATTAAGCAGAGAAAACAAAATTTTTATGATTTTCTAGTCTGTTTTCCTTGTGGTCTTAGAATCAGTAGATGGAAAAAGCAGAAGGGCCAGTCGGCTGGAATGCATCTTCAAGGATTGAGTATGCTATAGCATCATCTGTATTCTTTTCTCAAGATATACACTGCCATGAGAACTGCAAAGAATATTGATTAGATTATTTGTAGCCGCTGTTTATAAGACTCATGTTTACTCTGGACTTTCTTGAGTCATCAGAGTAACTCTGACAAGCCTCAGCTCTGTCCTTGTGATCAACGAACCTTTTGGGTAGCTAATGGCTTGTTATTTTGGAAATAACAATCAAAACAGCTTCACATGGCAAGCAATTTTGGATTTACATAATTCTATACTTGTTTTCAACCATGGACAAATATTAATTTCCTTCCAATGATCTAAAGTTACTAGCGTAAATATACCTAAGATCAATGAAACTTCGTGCAATTTTATCTTCATTTTAATTTCTTTCCTTATGAATCATTTAAATTACTGATTAGAAAACACTTCCACTGAATGACTTGCTAAACAAAACTTCAAAATCAATCTGGCTTGTCCCAGCAGGAATGGTGGAAAAATGTCCACGTTAAGGGTTCAGAAGTATTAGGGAAGATGTAGAACACAAAGATATATGTAATAGAAAATAGTCAGGATATTTTTTTTCTTACTGACAAACTCTTCAAAACTCTCTTAGGTAATCCCAGAGTTTCAGTAAGCTCTATTGATTTAAAGAATGATTCACAGTTGGACTGGAAACGAAGGAGCTTTTAAAGTGCAATCACCAAACCCATACAGTTTATTTCACATCTTACCTCTCAACTTCAGAATGAATATAATTCAAATCACAATACAATGATGATTGATGTTTTTCATCAACACCCAATTATCATTCCATCATGGCACAAGACTTTAAAGAAGAGTTTGTTTGAGCCAAGTAAAGCACAAAGTGAGCTTCTAAAAATCCAGATCTGTGCTCTTGCAAAATTACTTACCAAACCACATTAATTATTTTCTAACATGTTAGGTCATGTTAGTTGTGTATGGGTATACAAGATGAGGCATTAATTTTAATCTTATGTTTAGATATCTCATTTCACTTTATTCTGATTAAGAATCACATCTTCAAAGAGAGTTTTGTTTTATTTTAAACCAGGCTAGAACTGGAACACTTAGCTTTGGTGGGATCATTTCTAAGGTTTTTCAATTTCACCAGACTTCTCTAAATATTTGAATTCATTTATATTTATATGCATTATTAATACATTTATATACATTCACAGGCTATCCACATATGTTGCTGGATATCTCATGACGATTACAAATCCACTATACTGTGGAGAATATAGATACATACATATATATATATATAGCCTAACATGAAACAGAAAAAGAGTTATCTCTACACCATCTGACATGACCTGACATGATTGTTGAAAATTAGGTTCCATAATTCAGAAGCTGGTTGTTTGGGGTTGGGTTTTATCCAGCATTGCACAGTAACAGCAACAAAATGATGGGAGGTTATGGGAATAGGAGGAAGTGTTTTAAACATGCAAATACTTCAAAAATGTAGGTGCTAGAAGACCTACTAGCAATCTATGCAAATTGTTACAGTATCCTAGGTTCTACGTTTCTTTTAACCATGATAAGTATTATCTTATTTTCATACTGTAGCTTATGTGTAAGGTGTACTTGGATCACAGTACACATTTTGTCCTCAAGGACTGTAAAATAACCAGTTCACAGCTTACATAATAAACACTTCATATTTTGATAAAATGCTGTCACCTCAGGGTGACAATATGGGCATAAAACCCCATAAAAATTATTAAATAATTTTTTAAAATAACATACCAATAAGAAAGAGACAATTCATTTAAAACCCCTCTAGAGTCTGTTAGCTAAGTGCAACATAGTAACCCATTTATCTTGGAATTTATCTTTTGTCTGACAGATACCTCAAAAAATATAAGCATTTTTTAAATTTTCATCTGTGGAAAGAATCTTGGTTTTATCTTGCAGCTCAAAGTATGTTATCTCCCATACTGTACTTCCTAATTCTGCATTTCTGGTATTGTGCTACAAGCATTTGATGGTTTACAGATTTTTCAGGGAAGAAACATGAGATGCCTTCTAATAGGTAATGGGGATGTCATTTTAATGCACTTGAACTTTGCAACAATGACATCTGAAATAAAATAAAATGGTTGCTTTTTAAAGATGTCTTTCAATTTTCTTTTAAAAAATTCAACAAGTTTCAAAAAGCATTCAATTTTTTTGTTTAGTTTACCATATGAACCATATTTAACTAATTTAGTATTTATATTGTTTTTTCAGAAGGTAAAGTGATATTATTCTCATTTTCACTGGAGGAGAAAGGAGGAATGTGTTTTGATACATTTTTGGTTTTTAGTGAAGCCCTTCTAAAAGAAATTATATTCCTCAGTCCAGTAGAAATAGAAGAATGAAATCATACACTAAGATAAAATGCCTTCAGGTACATGCCCTGTGATCATCAGAATATATTATTACTGCATGACCCCAGATATATGACAGATACCTTCTACAGTTCTTTCCAGATGACCATTTAAAACAAACAAACAAAAAACAACAAACAAACAAAACTCCACAAAACCCCCCAAACCCAAAACAAACAAACAAACAAACAACCCCAAAAACCCCACAAAAACAACAACTACAACAACAACAAAACCACTTTCACACAGAGGTTTACACCAACTTTCTTGACCAACTGCTTGGGTGACATTTTGATTCCAAATCTATTTTGATTTGATATTTGTTTCTGTTGTATTTCCTATATTTTACCTTGAGGAAGAAATTATTAAAGATAATACCTGTTAAGTTTGGCTTCCTATCTTATGAAAACCAATGTGAATATTGTGCATTTTCCCTTAAGATCTTTGGAAATTTCTTCAGGGATTTCCATAGGCCAGGCTTTATCCCTGTCTGGCAGCATAGATCTGATGTAAAGTGGTTGCAAATAGAATTTCATTCCCTTTAAAGACAATTTGCATTGCTTATAGATAGCGTAAACAAGAGCCATGTGCCAAAATGCTTGTTTCCAATGGACTGATTTTTGTTGTTTGTTCAAAATTTAGTTCAAACAAAACTATCTCTAGGAAAGGGAATTTGTTTACCTCAAAGAGTCCTATCACCTAACACTTTAATTTTATGATTCTCTTTCATTTATGCACATTACCAGATGTCTGCTGACACTATAACCCTGTGGAAAATAACTTCATTATGTGCAGGTAACAATCCATCATTAGTTACCAATTAGAAATTCATGAGAGACTGTGGAAACACTCAGCATTCAGTCTGGTTGCTTACAGTGTGTGGGGCCTATCTTAAAAAGAACAGTTCAATGTCAGACAGAGGTCTGTGCTGTGCTGCCATCCTGAATGACAACTCTTCTGTGGCAAAGACTCACTCTCCTCTTTTGACACCCTAAAGTATTTCATTTGGGATCCCCAAACTGAAGGTTTTGGCACTAAAAAGAGGAGCTTACTACACCAACAGGATTTTTTTTTTTTTCTGCTCTTACGAGCATAGCAAATTACATTAGCTTATCTGTCCATGCCTGCTTTGAGATCAACATGGGAAATGACACCCCCAGGTGAAGTTCATAACTGTAAGTGGAAGTGATATGATATCTTTTTTAAAAAATGTGATCTTCTAATTAACAGCAAAAACAGATAGAGTGAGCAGTGAGTAGGAACAATTGCATGGTATTAAATTACTTTCACGAAAATTTCTTTTCCTGCAATCAAGAAAAAATGCAATATGGCCTCTTGAGAGGCAAGTAGAGTTCTTCTCAATCTTTGCTCAGTGAACTACAGGTGCTGATACCACTTCTTTTCCTGGTCAAAAGTTAAGTGATGCATTACCTAAATATGCTGATAATTGTTTAGACTAATGCCTTATGCATATATCAATAAACTTCTTTCATGCTGAACAGTAATAGACATCAAATGTTGCAGAAGAAAGCAGACAGCACTTATGAGCCCTGTGTATTCAGGTGGGACCCAGCTCATTCAGAGCCCAGCTCACTCCCAGGCAAGAGTCATCCATGTGCACAGGCGCCTCCTGGTGCCACCCGCACAGCCTGGACCTGCTCTTCTGCGTTACTGCTCTGTCTAAACCTGGTGCGTCAGCCAGTGTTGGACAGATACCAGCCTGCTCTAATTTTATATTAATCAGTAGAGCAGGACAATATTTTGGTTCTCAGGTAGGTCTAAAGATATCTTCACTTATATTTTCAGAGTCAGTGTCGGTGCTAATTTTTCAGCAAATGCTTATAAATGCCTTAATATTTATATTGCCACTTATTGAAGCTATTTTTAAGACAGGCTTACATGCAAAGCTGAAGACAGGTAACATGAATGATAATAAGATTACTGTATAGAAATGTATATAATTACTTAAGTGTTGTCTGGATATGTTCAGGACAAGACAAGTAACCCTAAGCAATACAAATTATAACACTGGATTGTGAAGAGTTGTTATATTGTATGAGAAGCAACCATAGTGTGTCCCCAGGCTGCCCACTGCCCACCAGTGTTTGCACAGTGCCTGGGGTGAGACTTTAGCACACTAACACACTTTCTGTTCCAGGGCACATATACAAAAAAACACAATGGATGATGGAGAACTTTCAAACTGCCCAGGTGCCAATCCTGGCCACAATTTCCTAAGACTACTCAGTTAATAATTGCACATGAATATACAAAATTAAATATCCATATTACCTAACTACATGTTTATACTCTAATGACATAGTTAAGATACCCGGTTTTAAAATTAATGTGGCATTACTCAGTAAACAGCTTTTCAAAGCTTTATTTTACTCATTTTAAATTACTTCTTAAAAACACAGATTTGTATACATGGTACAGTACACTGTAAGTACATTTAAAACTATTTAACAATGCATATTTACAGGGGGCCAAAATTAAGAGACATATTTTACTATCTGTAGCTTGGTTTTTGAAACCTTAGCAATACAACTTAATGTGCTGTTATTATGGTTTGTGTCTGATTGTTTGAAATAGTTTCTGGGTTTGAATTTTCTAAAGAAAAAAATTTCCTGCTTTCGAATTGTGTAATCCATCAGAAAAAGTTTGCACATTTCATAAATGAAGACAATAATATTTTCCTAGATTATTATATTTAAAATGTTTTTGCAGGAAATCAATGGACTTACCTGAGGACTCTCATTTCTAAGCAGAAGTGAATTCAGTGTGAATACAAACGTCTATTCATACATTGTTCATTATTCTGTTCAGTGGTTCAGTGGATATTTCCAAAGAGAAATTATATTTATCAGTGGCATTATCAGTGGCAGCCGCTGTTCCATGTCTTTTTTGGTTTTGGAAATCTTGCCATTGATTTTAGCAATATTTGCTTTTTAAAGCAAGTATCCATAGCCATCCTCTACTATAAAAAGCAGCAAAATGCAACAAAATTTCTTTTGCTTCCAGGTGCCAACAGGGGGTGGAAAGCTGCCCTACAAAGTAATATTTGCAACACTCAGTACATAGCATAATTTAACCCAACGCGCAGTCTTTGTGATTAATGCATTTTCTGTACTCATTTTTTCAGTATTTATAACTAATAATTCCAAAAACATTTATACTGCAGAAAATGTTACTTTTCCAATTCCTTCTCTTGGATGTGGCTAAATGTTTTAAAATTAAAGAAAATAAAGAACATCTTAGGGAAAATAAAAAGGTACAGGAAGTTTTATTTAAAAATAGTAGATGTTTCAAACAAACTGGGAAACTGACACAAGCACAGAATCCAATCTAATACCACTGGTGGATAAACTGTGACCAGAAGATTAATTGGATGTGTCCCTGTTTCTCCTCTTTGGACTTTGGACTAATGATTCCAATTACATGATTTAGTTGAGCTACCACACTTATTTTAGAAATATAGCAAGTGTTGATTTTAAAACACTGGTTGAAGAGATGCCCACAGAGCACTTAGGGAAGTGTTCCAGTGACTAATTGTCCTCATTCCTAACTATTGTGTCTATTGATTTTTTCTTGGCTTTAGCTTGCATCCACTGGACTGTACCATAACATTTTGCCTGAGCTCACCGTGCACAGGTGAACACTGACCCAGGTAAGCACACAGTAAGAAATTACTCATCTAAGACCAAGCTGTGACTCCTGAGGGATCTTACCTCAGGAGTGACTGACAAAGAACAGCTCCATATTGCACATAATGTTTCAATCCATTCCTTAGGCCTTGTATTTATCTTTTGTCAATTAAGCTTTTTGACTGAAACACAAAACTGTGTGATATCAAGCCATGTATTACAGAAGCCTAGTACAGTGTAACACTCATTTTGACCAAACTTACAATCTCAATAAAACAAGTGGTTATTTTGACAAGATCATACTAAATGGTTCCCTAAACATTCTTCTGCTTGCTTATTGGGAATTATCCAGCACTGAGTGTATTATTTGGCATGTCAGATGTCTAAATGCTTATTTCAGAATTAAGAAAACATACCTAGAATAAGATGTCTCTTCACTCTCTTTTTTTTTCAAAACTATCATTAGAAACAGTAACGTTATTGCAATTTCTGAAAATGTTCATGATTCCTCTGAATTATTAGAAAGCAGCACAAGCAGATTGTATGACTTTAAATGATCTAAAAGATCCATATTATCTGAAAGACACTTAGTTTACAGAAAAAAGGCTATAATAGAACCTATTTAATAATGTACTATAATAGAACGTATTTAATAATGTACCTAGATGCTGTTGGAAATAAAAAAAATAGTAATAACCATTTGGAAAACACATATAACTTATCTTTTTCTCCAAATGCAGAAATGGAGTATTTGTCAAACCTATCCCTGATTTTCACCCCAGGTCAGAAAGAGCTTGGTTCTTTTCAGCAGGTTATAAAGGGACTTTTAGACAACATGGATCATTTTGATAGAGGATGTAGTGAGAATTGGGAAGAGTAAACTGTGGAAAATCACATGTGGTCCAACCAGTGTTGTTCCTTTGAGGTGCTGACCTGGAGTTCCAAAAGCTGAATTTAGCTCATGACTTTTATAAGCAAGGACAGACTTTTCAATGAGCTCCCTAATTATAAATACACAGAAGAGACAAGGGAAAAAAGATATGAGTATAGTCAGACAAATTCTAGTTATAGCAAGGAAACTAACATCTCAAAAAAAAGTCAGGGAGAGTGTGTTACAAAAAAAGCAAATAACAACAGAGATTAAAGCAGGTAACTAAAAATAAAAGTGATACTCATGACTACAAGATGTCACATTCTACTTTTGAAATACTGCCCCACTACTGTATTTACTTCAGTACATCATACAGGCCTTGTGAGCCATCTGATACCTGGAATCAAATTAGTAAGAATAGTATTGTTTTTTAATCCCCTTAACTCATACCTATTTACTTAGTGTTTTGTTGTTGTTGTTGTTGTTTTTCCCAAAGCAATCCATTTAGTAGGTGGAACAGCCCACCTTTTTTTTTTCCAAGGGCAATTAGTCTTTCTGAAGTGATCCAAGCTAAAGGGTCTCAAGTCAGGCACACAGCTAGTGAAAGTAACGTTTTTAGGTTCAAATGAAATCAATATCTTCAGATTAGGTGTTGGGGTTTCTTGGGTTTGGGTTTCTTGTTTTGTTATTTGGGGTTTTTTTGGGATAGGCCTGATAATTCTCCAGAAAACAAAACCAGACATTCTGCTTTTGTTAAAATGATTAGGCAAAATTTAAAGCTTCATGCAGAAAAAAAAAATCTACTGACAGTTACACATATTCACATTCATCCAAGGGCAGAATATATCCTTTGGGAAGCCTTATATTGTCAGTAACTAATTTCTTCCGAAAAGATAAAAAAACCCAATAAAAACAGCCAAATTCCTAAGTAACAACTTACTAGTGGGGAAAACCTGATTAGAGAATAATTGCAATTCACCATCCTTGATCTGGCTACTGCTGTGTTGGCATGACCTGGAAAGGAATGAAACCCATCTCAAGCATTGCTTATGTTCTTTAACCTAGAGGATTTGGAAAAGAAAAAGCACGTTGAAGAAATCATAGCGTGCAGAAAACTGGAGATGCAATTACATTGAGAAGGCATTGCTTTCTGTGGCAAAATCCTAAAAAAAGGACATATCCCCTGTCTTACCTATTGCTCTGCATTTACATTTTTAAGAAATCAAACTAATTTCACAGTAATAGAAGTTGACCAAAAACCACAAGAGAAAGCACTGAAAAGTAGAAAGTGAGTTCAAGTCTAAGTTTCACTAATGCTCCCACTGATCTGTTCAAACTTTTACCTGAGCTGATAATGAGGAATAGTGATAACTTTAGGCTTTGGGGTTTTTTTCATGTTTAAAGATATAAAATGGCAAATCCATAAAATACAGTCTAGAAATTAGATTAGGGGTTGGATTTTATGCTTCTGTGAAGTGACTTGGTTACTGGCTAGTCCAAGGTACTAGCAAGGCAGATTATTAATAATCAGGATCAAAATACCATGCCAGGTATTCATCCTTTTATCTCAAGCATCAACAAAATATTATTCCTTCAGAATTGTTTCATCTGATCGCCAGTTATGTAAACTAAGGTAAAGTGTGGTTGTTTTCTTGTGCACAGAAGCTTTTGAAATAATTCCAACTTTACTCTCATTCCTGGTGGTCTTATTAGAAGAGGAGCATTTTTAGTCACAAACTTTTCAGTTATAAAACCAGCAGCACTTACTTAGAGGTGGACTTACATTTGGATTTAATAATTGAAAAGTGTGGGGTGAGCATATATAATGGGATTTTCAGTGCTAAACCCTTTTCCCATCAGTTTGCTCCAATAAGTGGATACTAGAAATGCATATGGGGCACTTTACAGCCAATGGAAAGAGAGATTGTGGTCCAGCTAATACTCTCCATTGACCATATCATGAGCTAGGACACTTCACACAATCTTGATAGGCTCCTACATTTAAAAAAGGCCTGAACTAATTTCAAGACCATCACCTGATGTAAAAATGCTGGGAAGTCTGGGTCCAAGTTAGTTCTGTAAGTCTCTCCTAGTACTTGTCTGCATCATTAGATGGTATAATACTTCTTGCATGCTGGTTTGAAGATCTGTAAGTGTATTTAGAAATGTATTACATAAAAATGAATTTGAAAACAATTTATTATTGATTAACAGGTCTTTTTTTTTTTTCTTTTCTTGTTCCTCAGATCTTTTCAATTAGGCCTTTTATTGCTGAAATATATAGTAAGGTGAGAATTTGGGTTCACAGGAAGCACCTGCACCCTTATACACACTGACACTCCCACTGTTATTCATGCTGGCATGTCCATGTATCAAATCAGCTCATGACTTGTGTGTATTCCATAACATTTTTAGGAGTGAGTCACCCAGTGAGTTACTGACCTGGATGTTTTATCTTTCTATTCCAGTCTTTGGTGTTCTCTTGATGAATTGCTTACTTAATGCCTAGAAAAAATAAAGCCATCAATATCAATAATAGTGCCAATGAACTGTGGCAAACTAAGGGATACAGCAGATTAGCAATATTGCATATCAGAGCCTTATGATATAATGATGATGATGATTATTGGAATACAAATTTACCCCTACGAAAAGAATATTGACAATAATTAGAATAAAGATAACTTTAAATTATATGTAGCCTGCTTTATCCTTAGTGGAGTAGTAATTATAAAGTTACAGATGAAAATACCAGATATTTAAATTGTTTCTTACACACATGCAATTGAAAACCCAAATTAAACCTCACTGTGATACTCTTAAGTAATATATATTTTAAGCTACAATATATTTGATGTATTGTATAAAACTTGCACTCAATTTAGAGAAATTTCATCCAACTAATGCGTAATGCCATGCATTTACCAGTAAGATTATTTCTTTAATTTGGGAATTAATGCTATCTTTACCCTATCAGAACTGTCTTGTTTAAAACTTTTAAGAAATTAACCCCATTGATGTGATAAATACATTTTCATTTCTGCTGCTGATATGAAGAGGGACATTGTCTTTTTGCCAACTTTTGCTTATTCAGTATATAAAAGACATTAAATGACTTAAAATTCTGTTCACATCATTGTGGAGTCACTTTCCAGTCAAACGAAACCAAAGTCTAAAGCAATGTTAGCACTCTCTTCTGCCACAGAGTAATTGGTCTAACCTCCCAAATGAAATTAAATTTACCTTTCTTTTGATAACTCAAGTTTGAAAGGAAATAAGAATACCAATATTTAAAGCTCCTATTTACCTTTCCCTTTGTCCTCTTAACAGAGAATCTGGAGCTTTGTCCTAGCAATATAGATGCTAATTTTACCATCTGGGAAAATCACAACTTGTGACTCTATAGACCACATAAAAAACTTCATTTCTACTTTCCTATTGTTGGCATCCATTATAAAATTTTGTGAATAATTTTCTTTTTTCTTTCTCCCTCTGACTTTTATACAATTCATATTACTAAAGTTTTTACTTCTCAGCACAAAGTAGAGAAAAATATATGAAAGCTGAAATGACTAGGAATCTGGAAAAGTTGCTTCATCTCTAAAAAAATACATATATATCAGGTGACCCCATGGTAAACAAAAGTCTTTTATCAAGAAGTCTGTACACCCTTTTTACTCCAGGATGATGCCTTCTACTGAAATTGCTTAGTACTAGTGAGATTCAGTCTTGTCTCAGCAATGACATTGCTGGCACACAGAACTGACACTGCACTTTCCCTTCTAGGCAAAGTCAAGACTGGGCATAATTTTATAGACACTTTTTGCTGATTTTACCCCAAGCTCCATCTTCTCATTCCATTAGACCCATCAGATCCACCAAGATAAAGTGCTAACTTCATTTCTAACCTGTTTGGTTAAAAAGATCCAAGGTTTTTACACTTAATCTGTTGAAACTGGTGTCCATGTGATGAACTGGTTAAGGAGCAATTACTCAAGCAATTGTGTCAATGGATCAAGGCTGGCTGATGCACACCTGATACACACCAACCCATCCCAATTTCCCTTCCCCACGCTCACCTGGCCCTGGCAGAAACTTCCCACCTAAGGTATTTTTAGCTTTGAACTCCCTCCTAAAATTAGGGCAGAAGCAGATGTTTTCTCTTTTCTCCAGCTGGAGATTCCTGCCCCAGGCCACCTGTGACTGACTCAGTCTGTGGGGGCAACTCCCTACCTCTTCCCAAGGAAAATTCAACCAAGTTGATGCCAACAATCTGCACTGTTAGAGCTGATCTCTTTTGTTGTGCCTAAAGCGAATTGCTATGTTTGTGCTGACAGCCTGAAGAAGGTAGGGATGAGCAGCTGCTGTGAGCCAGATCTGGCACCCTTGGACCCAGCAGAAAGCATCTGTCCTTGGTTGCAGGTCCCTAAACAACCCCTTTCTCACAAAACACAGGAGGAGAAGTGTTATTAACCCTCTTATTCTACAGTGTAATAATTCAATCTCTCATCTCAGACTGGGAGACAGAGTTTCAATACTTCTCCTGCACAGGGTAATGTTCATCTGCATGTTCTGGATGTCCAGTTTTCGGATTACTGAGCACTTCATGAACTCCCCTCCACAGTGAAACCTAAAGCAGGATACAAAACCCCTTACCATCATCTAGTGAAATTCTTGTCATCTAGAGCTTGTTCCACCTAGGATAGGAACAGTTCAGGCTCTCGCCACCCCCCCCCAGTGAACATTCCCTGTTTAATTTGAACACAAGCCCCTTCCTGCTGTCTCAAAACACACCCCAGACAGCAGCAGTTTAACACAGCTCTCTGTCAGAATGAGCACCTCATCATCCACTTGCTGAGATAAGCACTCAAGCAGAGGAGAAAATTAACTACAGGATAATGCCGTAATGCTTTGACCACAAAAGTAAAAGGGGTTTTATGTCATCTGGTCTCACTTTAAATGAAGAGCAGAAATTAAGATTTGATTTGAGTCTGCTGGCTGGTTTAGGCCCTGCCAGCCAGCCAGGCAGAACGATGTCTGATTTATATACCTCAAATATGCTTGAAACCTAAACTAAAGGCCGCCACATGATGCTGTTTTGGCAACTCCAATGTATTGAGCAGTTGAAAACTTAGAAATGGAAGAAATTTGACTGATAAAAAATTCAGTTCTTATAATAATCAACCTCTGCAGTGTTAAGTGACAGCCAAGAAGGTGCTTTGAGGCTATGTATTTTAGACTTTGCAAACACAACAGCCACTCAGATACCTGAAGCTCTTTTGTACCTCAATATTTAAACAACCTAAAGCATGGTCTCACCACTTTAGAGGACAGTGCTTGTATGACAGCTATCCTCTGGCAAGTGATTTCAGAGAGGGTGGGAATATGGAGAGATCTGGAAGACCTTGCTGGTGCAGCTCCTCTCTCCCTGAGTCCTTTGCTCCTTAGCAGCCAGCACTTGAAGTTGCAGTGACCATCAGTAGTCCCACCCTTTGAGAGTTGTGTGTGAGCAGCTTGTTTACTAAACCTCCAGTCCTGGCTTACTTTCTGCTGCTAGGAGTTTTAGGGTCTGTTTTCCACCAGCATTCATTAAGTTATCATACAGTGTGCCAAGTTTCCATCAGCCCAGCAAAAACCTTTTCAGTTCCAAACCCTGTTTTCCTGATGGCAGTGCTCTACACTGTTAGACTTTCAGAGCTGTCTTGGCCAGAAAGATCAACTTGCGAAGTTAAATTTTCCTAAGAAGCTGATGGGAACATACACACTTCAATAAGGCAGAAGATTACTGGCCACAGGGACTAGTGCTGTCTAAAATCAAAACAATGTGGAGGGTGTGCAGTCAAACATAAGAACACAGCTACATAAAAACCCGCAAGCTGTAGACATATATAGATTTTTGGAAAGAGATGCTCAAAGCTTCAGGTCCTATAAATCCAAAGACTAATCCTAACACTGTGATCCTGAAATTGGTTTGCTTTGCCTGAGAAGCAGTGAACCAAACCTCTCCAGGTCTTAGTCGGAGATGAAACAGAAATCAGTGTCAATAGATGTAGCAAATAAAAATCTTTCCTGCCTGAAGGAACTGCAATCCTTCTCAGCACATTCTGTGAGAATATAGGTATCCAACTCGCAGCGCAATTAAGTCCTTAATTCCACTGAAGTAAACAAATTCATTGATTCAGCTGGGTTCTCAGCTTGCCCCGGTCTGCAGATTGCAAGGATGTGACTGTAGTGACTCACTGCATCACTAACACCTGCTTGATTGTTCTGTGAAGCAAAAGCTGCTCAGAGGCTGTGCAATGGGACAAGGGAACTGCTTTAAGCAAAGCAGAATTTTGCGATTGTTTTTACTACACAGAGGAGATCTAGAAATCTGCATCCTTTTTTTAGCTACACAGCACAATTAATGACAGGTCAGTGCTTGCAGAAAGGGAGTTGGAATTTCTTTATAAAAAGGGAAGAGCTAACACTTGACATTACCTCAACAACAGAGTAATGAGAAGTAGTCATTGTGACAAGGTTTTTTAAAAACCTTCCAAAAAGGAATAATTAACTGCAGACTATGAATCCTTACATTCATATTAGGAAAACTAGTAGAAGTCTTCATAAAATATCCAGTCATCAATCAAAAAATGATAAATATTTTACAATAAGGAAGAATGGACAGAACTTTCTTCTGTTGAAGAAGAAAGTTGTACCTCACAAATTTACCAGCGGTTTTGAAAGTTTTTCAGGAGCAGGCAGACCCATGGGAAATACAGGTTATGTAGTGTAGATTTTAAAACCATTTTACAGCATTCATTTCCAAGAAAAAAAAACTGGAATCATAGCACGGAAGATCCCATCAAAATTTCAGTTCTGATCCAAGCATACAAGAAAAGAGTAGAAAAAAATAGCTGATTTACAAGAAAAGGAAATGCTCAGGATCTGTGCTGAGGCTTGCATTGTTCAGTATAATAACAAATGGTTTAGAAAGGGAAGATGGCTTTACAGTTCCTGTCAACTCAAGGTTTTAAAAATGAATATTTGTAATATATGCTGGCTACGTAATGAACTGTTGGGGGAAATGTAATGCTTATAAATGCAGGATCATAAACAAAACCAGTTCTAATGAGATCTATATACTGGTGGGCTGAAAACTAACAGAGGAGGTGATCTTGGAGTTAGTAAATGAGTTTGTAAAAATCTGTTTAATGCTTAGTACTGGTTACAAAAGTAAACAGTGAAAGTCTTGGGATAAAGTAAAAAAGCAAAATTATTATTCTGTGATTATTATAAATCCAACAGGTTGCCATTTTAATTATTATTTTCTTATTCATGTCAAAAGAATATAGTGGCATAAGAACAGGTTTGAAGGCCACAATTATAATCAAAACTACTGATTTTCCTTCCATATCAGCACAGGTTAAGTTGAACTTGGAAGAGAGAAGACTCAGTGGATTATGCTAGAAGTCACTGGTGAAAATCATAAGTCAGTGAAGATGAAGACAATGTAGTTATTCAGATCTTTATAGACAAAAGCAAGGGCAACAAATGAAATTATCAAGCACTAGTATGCAAGGAAAAAGAAAGACCTGTGCATACACTGGGTATAACTACTTAAGTCATAGAAATCACTGTAAAAAATAGTAGAGAAGCCAAAATATGAATTGGTTAAAAAGTAATATAAAAAGTATATAGTAAAATAACGCACCCATGGCCCTAAATTACAAAAATACAGCTGTAATTTCAGGAAATCTTTGGACTGCAGAAGGCTGGAAAAAACATGCAGGTATCATGTGCAGATAGTGCAGAAGTATCATGCACAATGCCTTCTCCCAAGGCAGGAACTGCTTTCCTCAGGGAGAGACAAGGTGCTTCACTCTGGCCCAATATTGGTTGTTCTAATATTATGTACCTAATTATATTAAGCCAAATATCTGAACTTCCTTGGGAATCATGGAAAAATTTATTTCCTTCTAACAACAAAACAAAACTTTGAAATCACAAGAAATACCTCAAGTTTGACCATTTTTCTTGAACTTCTTTTCCAGGCCACATTCACATAAATTTCTTTCCACTGAAGGCAACTGGAATACTTCTAGTGATTCCAATGCCTAATTCTCCCTTTAGCATTTTTCTCACATATATGTCCATTGTATTTCAAATAAATAGAGAAATAAACTGAAATAGAGAAGGCTCTCCCTGGAGCCTTTTACCATTCAGAGATAAAATTCTCATTGATTGCTCTGGGGTCAAACATTGTGAATTCATTAGGAAGGCATTGGCTTTTTGACAATTTAAAGGCAGAGAACTGGAATATGCAGGTGTTTATACTTCACTGCTAGTTCTGGGAACCTATTATCAAAGTATTTTACTACATTGCTTTCTTATTACTAAGTGTGGGCAGAACGACAGTGTGTCTCAAGCAGCACGACGCTTTCCCACAAAAAATTAGCATCACTCTTTTTCTTATCTGGGAGCTTTACCACTCGTTATGGAGCTGATTACTCCACCAAACACCCAAGCACACTCTGTACTCTGCTCTTATTAACCAAATAATAACATGTAAATAGGAAGTTTACTGGAATTAGTGCTTCAGTCCTGCCAACAAATTTACCAGATCTGTGAAGAGGCCACCTCATGTAGATAGGGATTCTCATGAAGTCTGGATAGGTGAGGAGAGCACAGAATTTCAATGCTAGCTTTATGCTACAGGAATCAGACTTGAACAGCTTATACTAAATAACCTCTGTTCTACTACCTAAGTAGCCAAGACTGAATAACAAAGAGAAATCTTGCTACATGCAACTTCCCTTCCTATCATTTGAGTGACACCTTCTTACTCCTAGGGACAGACTACTTGCTACCTTTCATGTTGACAGCTGTGGAGAAAAATAATAACACAGCCTTGTATCCAAGCTCTTTGACTGAATATCCACAGTAGACTGAACTTTTCCTAGCACTGCATGAGACCACTGCTGATATGCAAGGCTTATTTCTGAACTGTGGAATCTCATGTCCCTACCAGTAAAGCACTGCATGCAGCAACATCTGCATCAGCTGAAACCAGGAAGGTTAGTTGGTGTCTCTTAGCCAAGGTACTCCTGTAAGGACCTCATGAATGATGTTGAAGGAGCTGATCCTTTGAGTTCACAGAAGAAACTTTGTAAGGATTCTGGAAGATATTGTAAAGTCATTCACATCCTATTAAAAAAAAAAAAAAAAAAAAAAAAAAAAAAAAAAAAAAAAAAAAAAGACTGGCTGAATACAATAGTAATTTAATTTATATTCTCATGATAAAGATTTAATAACACCATACTACAGAGGTTTTTCTCATAAGAATTAGGTGAAGTTGTAAAGGCCATGTGAATTGGATGGCAGCAGCTTATATTACTGTATAATGAATGCAGCCACTACCTTATAACTTCACAATACTTCTCTACAGAGATAGCAATGCTTCAACTGAATGCATCATATGAAACAAAATGTATTCTCAGCTAGGTAGGAAAATACTTTAGGATCCTAGAAAAGAAACTTAATCCATCAAAACTCCTTTGTAGCATTTTATTAAACATAAAGCTGTTTACAAAGTACTTAATCATACATATTACACAAAGGCGTGGTGATTTAGAAGACACTGAGGAATGCTCAGCTAAGACAGTAACTCTCATTTGGCAAAAGTAATGGGGAATTCAAAATAGATTTTTTTCAACTATTCTTACTTCAGACAGGCCACACTGTGAATTCTATGTATTACATAAGCTAGCAGATATTCAAAAGCTGTAGGAATTACAGAAGGGCAAACAGAAAGAGTGGACTTGTATCAGAGATTGACAGCTTGACAGATTGACAGCTTCTACCAGTTCTTACTGCAGCTGGTTAAATAGTGGCTCCTGCCAGTCTTCTCCACTCCTCTGCTGCGTGGTAAAATGGCTGTTTCTGTTCAGACCAGATTTTCATTAATTGTGTTTATCATCTAGTATTTCTGACCAAGTTCAGTAGAATTAGTCCTGTTCTCTCACAGAGACCTTTACACAGTGGATACCATACAGCTTTCATGCTGGAGAGTATCTCTAATTTTAGGACCAAGAGACACAAGCCATGAGAGAGCCAGTTGCACATATCTTCAGTTGACTGTGTGTCAGTAGCTGTAAACACAAATTCATTAAACTGCTCTACTCTCTTTGCCTGTCCTCTCCATTCCGCTTCAGGCTGGGGTCCTGTCTCCCACCTATCTCATTAAAAAAAATTCTGTGTTTATCTGGCTTTATGAATCAGGGCACCTTTCCCAGAGGGTGGTGTTTTCCCAGGCTTGTTTACCTGTCTGAGAAATTTGCATTAAACTCTCACTCCAGTGATCTGGGAATATTAGATGTAGAACAGTGTTGAAAAGGGAACTTTTTTGGGGGGTGGGAGTGTTTAGTTTTATGAGGGGTTTGTTTGTTTGGGGTTTTGGGTTTGTTTATTTTTTGTTTTTCATTTGCATTTGCATTTGTATTTGCATTTGTTGATATTCTAGCATACATCTCAGTATGACAGTTTTTGAAGTTTCTAGGTTTCCAAGATCTGAATCTGAAACAAGTTATCACTAATTAATATAGATAGTATAGAAACACTTTAAGGCTGAGGAGAATTAGATGAGAGTTCCTGTCTCACTACCTATTACTATCTGCTCTTTTGTGAGGAAGTAAGTGGAGCAGTCAGTGAACTAAATCCATGAATGTACAAAGATGTAAAGCCTAGCGGAAATCTGAAGTAAGGATATTAAGATATCACAATATCACATTTATAAATCTTGGAGAAAAAATATAATATTGTTATTTTTTTCCACCAATTCTCTTAGATATATTTGCTCAGAACAAGTTCCATCTAAAATGTGAAATGGATGTCCAAATCTTGCCACAGTCTCAGAGAAAAGTACACCTCCTAATTTTCAGGGTTGTCTCATGTAAACTACAGAAATTCATCAGGGGATGCCCTTTTAGCTTAAAAACTTCTGAAGTACTTTAGTGTCCCACATATACTCAGAAGTGGAAAATGGATGCTTATCTCTCCCCAGTTCCTCTCATTTAATGGGTGAGTCAGATTGGTACTTGAACTCAGTTAAAAGTCCCCAGAGAAAACTCAAATGTTAATTGTGGCCAGGACTACAATTAACTACCTTTGATCCTATGGCAGCATAGAGTGCATAATTGCTTAGTTACTGGAATACCAACCAGGAAGTTCTCTCAGGCAGTGACAGAACTGAAATTTATTTCTGGGTGATCCCAAGGGAGTAAATGCACACGTCCAGCACACCAGTGGCAAGGTACCAAGCAACAGGGTGACTTGGAGATCAGATCCCCTGGGATGTGCAGGCAGGAGTGACAAGGCTACAAGAAGAGCAGATTGGACATGTCCCTGCTGCAGCCCGTGTTTGAAGCTGGACCCTTGGTTTGGAGGCGCAGGGCTGGGCTTCTATCCCCAACTCCCAGTGCCAGTTGTGTTCACTAGACAGTGGCAGTTTCATATAAAATGCCTATGCATTTCAAGATTCAACTGCATAATATCTGTTCTGACCACTCTTTCAGCACCCAGCACAATTACTTTTCAGCTCGTCTTGGTAATATAGAAACAGGAGATGAAATGGATGAAGGCCTAAGTTATCTTCATTGAATTTAGTGGCAGAGCTCCAATTTAAGTGAGATCAGTAACTAAACTTAAAATATGAATGGAGATCCACAATATAAGTTAATGGCAAAAGTGAGATTGGAACTGATAAAGTGTTGGCGGGATTTACACATAGACAAATGACTCATACTTCTGAGACATAACTCCATTTATGCAAAACTGTGATCAATAAAAATGTCATGGAACAACTGGGACCATTACAGTAATATAAAATGTAAAAAAAAAAAAAAATCCTGAATTTGGTAGACACCACATGCTTGAAATATGGGCAGAATGCTTTGAAAAGTGATAAAAGTTTGATTTCCTGAAACACCAATGTCATCAGAATTCCATTTCTTTTGTTTTACCTGTCATGTCTGACTGGAGCCATATTGTCCCACTAATGCAAGGTCTATATGGTATTTGTCCACCTTAGACCTCTCCTTACAGAGGGAGCAGCATAACTGATTTTTTATGTCACTGGTATCTTCTATGCTATGTAAATGGCCAAAAAAATTAGAACCCTCCTACCTGTTTTTACATTTTATATTTTACATTTTATATAAATATGAATAATCCTTCATTCAGCACTGAATTTCATGGAGATTGTTTTTCAGATCGGCATTCAAGCACATAAAATATTTGGTGACAGCATGTGAATCCAGGGTTCTGTATCTCAGAACCTGCTGCAGAAGCATCCTCTGTAGAAGTCAGGTGACTGAGGTACTTGAGGGAGGACAGTCACAAGATGAGCATCCTTGATCACAGGACAGAGCAAAAGTGATACTCTAGGTGAAACTCTTTTGCAGGTAGGTTCTTGAAGGTCCAGGAAAGCCTAAGTTTAGCTGCAGTCCAGGGAAGCATAAGTTTAGATCCTCTGTTGATGCAGGACTCCATGCAGCAAGCAGTTGAAATCCTGAAAACCACAACATTCATGCTGGAACTGAGCTGTGAATATTGCAGTAGTCAGCACCGTGGCTGGAAAGTGGGGAGAGAGAGGTGGATGAACAAATCCTCATACACACAGTCTAAATCTTGTTATTTAGTATAAAATAGATGAGTCAAAACCCAGGATACCTCTTTCCATATGACTGACTAACCACCAGACTCTAAAGCCAGGTTTGTATGGCTCACTGACTTGTGAAATTGCATGCTCCAGCTCCACAAGAAGGGTCTGTGAGCCCTTTGTGTGTGTTCTTGCTGCTCTGCCCTTCATCCTCTGTCAGTGTGTGGCTTGGGGGTTCACATTTCCCTGGGAGGGAGGTGGCAGATATGCATATGAATTCTTTCAGGGTGAGAAGCAAAATTAATTAAGTGCTTCCTTTGCAACTGCTGTAATCCCCAGGCTTTTATGTAAAAAGGTCCTTGTCCAGTCAATAACTTTCAGAAGAAAAGCTGAATCTTGCTCAATTACTTAAGGGAATGGTTTCAAGTTTCCACTGCAGGGGGAAGGGAAGCACGTGGCAGATCTCAAATAGACAGAAGCATTTTTTGGCATACATTCATTGAGCACCTCAGTGTTGTCATATATATGGCTGGCTTCTCTAGTGACCCTGAGTATGTTTCTGCACAGTATAAGGATCTGGGGTTCCATGTGAAGTATCTGTTTCCCCAGGCCTGTCAGGGGAAATTAACTGAAATTTTTGGATTTCATTCTACACTTTGGATGCAAAACAGTTAATAGCTTTGGTGCCTCACTTATAAATATTTGCCTATTTTCTCCAACAGAGATACTCTTTGAGAGCATATCAAGCACAGCGATATATTTAAAAATATCGAACACTGATATTTTAGAGAATTGAAATAGATCTCAGATTATATATGTTATATATATTACATATATAATAGATATATTATTCATGGCAATTAACATGGAGTAGTTTGCCAGATCTTCATTTTGTGAGAGTTAGGGAGGGAGAAGATTAAGCCAGATGACATGAACTGTCAGTGCCATTTTCCATGTATTGCCCACCCATGCAGAAGTTAATTCAAGGTAGAATATGCCACCGACTCTGATTTGTAGTATAAATGCATAGTTAGGATACGTTTGTGAACAGCTTATATTAAAAGCAAATAGCTTTAAATAATGCTGAATACATAGTAATCTGCTTTTTGAATTAGAAAGTCAGAATCAACTATTTTCTCCTCTTTCAGCTGACTCTTAAGAGTCATTTATCAAACCAGACAAACCAATAAGAGAATCATGTTTTCCAAGTGACTTTGCTCTATTGACTTGGAATACATTTTCTCAACAACCCTTCTTCCCATTAAACTCAAGTCGTTGTTTGATGATACAGTAAATCCAGATTAGGGATTTTAGCACCACATTCTAAAAATATCTTGGTACAGAAAAAAAACCTCCTCTAACATAACCTGAACTCAATCTACTGCAAATTTGTTATAACCAAACTAAAGCTGGGGTTCTTGTTATGCTGTCAGGCTTTATGCAGAATCGGGTATTGTTTGTCACTCTAACTTTGTGCCAGATCAGGTAGCATTTTGCAGCACCTGCAACTGCCAGAAAGTCCAGATAGAGGCATAATGTCAACATACTGTGTTTGTTGTGTGCTCTGGGTAATTCAGCATAGATGTGATTGTTTGCATATCACTAATGCATATCCTATTTGTACTGCTGCCTGGTAAAGCAGAGGCTCTGTAAGAGTTATCATGGAAGCAAAGTCTTGTTTACCCATCAAGGGAATGGAAAGGAAATACAACACAGTGTAAGCAAAACAGACATTAATTATAAAATCTACAAGAGCTTAAGGATGCCAGCAACATCTTTTATGAATATGTGCACTCAGTGAGATTGCACTTAATATACACCTGGTACGCACACTCATAGCCACTGCCTGTAGCCAGAGAAAGTCCAAGGAATTGGTCTTGCCATGTGAGGATATCATGACTGCCTTGTGAAAGCGGCACTCAAAACAACAACACAAGGTAATTCTGTTTCGTTTAGTGTTGTAAGGAAAGCCTCTAATCACAGTGAAGACTTTCTCCTGAAGTTTTGACTACTTACCTTTTCTGATTTGCATCTGCATGTCCCTCCGAAGGGCTCATGTGAAAGTGGCATGCAAAATGACAACACAGAGGCAAGAGGTCTGCAGTGAAAAGCTGCTCCCCAAAAAGAGGGTGAGCCTGTTTATTTCTTTCATTTTCATACATTTGTGGGTCTGGTTGTGGATTGGCTTCTGGGGTTACTACTCCTTCATCCCACTGGCCAGACCAGCTATCAACCAACATTATTTTCGGGCTAGAAATATGTAAACAAAGGACAGTGAACAAAAACAATAAAGGTTGTTTATGTTCCAAAGTGTGAGAAAGTGAAAAACTGACCCTTAATACTGTACAGAATTAATATTGTACAGAAACTAAAGAACTGACTCCATCTTATGAACAAGTAGAAGGCTTTAAAAAAACTCAGAAAAACCAGGGCAACACTGCCTGTCCCTGACTAGCATGTCTGCTACTGGACAAATCCCATGCTTACTCTGAGGATCTTCTCAGAATAGCAGGCCAGGAACCTGGCCACAAGAGCTATCACTTGGAGAGCAACCTGTGCAATACCTGCATGATTTGCCCCTCTCATTTGTCTGAATGTGTGGTGAAAAGTCCTATTTCACTAAATCTAAATTGGAAAGACAGTATCCTCTTTCTCTTTTTAAAAAAAGGGAGTTAGATGGAAAAAAGAAATAAAAAAAACCCCACAGCCGCCTTTTCAGAATTATAAATCTTTAAATATTGACTGTGCACTGGTTGAATGGATGTGTTTTTTCCTTATTCTTTGTAGCTGTATTTTTTTAAAATGCTTTGGAGTCTTAGTCTATTTGCTAAGAAAATCCCCTTATTTTCTCATCAGGCTTCCCACAGTTGTAGGACAATATCTCATTTCTCTCATCTTTTTCATCCTCTCTCTCTCCCAAATACATCCTAGAATGTTTCTTCTTATTAGAGACGCCAGTGCATTACTCCAGTACTAGTTTTTAATGTGCACAACTTGGAAAGTGCCTTAGACTGGCACACTACTGGATCTGTTCCCTTCTGGATGAAGCAAATCAAAGTGAGACAAACTTCAATGCCATGCTGCTTTGGCTTCTGATCACTCTTGTATTCACAAAAAAAAAACAAGAACAACCCAAAATCTCTGCTAAAAGTTTCTTGTTGATAAACTGAGCCGAGAATATATATTGAAGGCATTACTGAAGCCATTTGAAGTAAACCACTCAAAGAAAATAGAATTTTTTTCTAGTGTGCTGTATTCATTTGAGGTTAGTGGTTAAATACAAAAGATTTATATCAGAGTTTCCACTTAATGAAACTATTTGTGTGAATAACCTGTTTAGTTGCTATTAGTAGGGATTTTGCAATAATTTTCAGCAAAGCAGTAGACTACCTTATTAAGACTATTATCAAAAGTTCATTAAATTAGGGGTGTTGACTGTAATACAATGTAACTGTCATTCCTGATCTCTTGAGTTTTTTCTATGCTGGAAGAGGAATGTCTTACTGGAGAAGCTAACACATCTGCTATTCCAAGAGCACAGATTGAGTCTGTTACCTGAATATCCTGTACATGTAGAAAATAACTAACTATATAATCCCAATCCCACCTCATGGTACATGTGATAATGTACAAGAAATAAGAAAAGGGGGAAATCTTATGGTTCTTCTGTAATACATTTATTGTGGTGCCATTAGAGGAGGCCAGTCTGAACACAGGAAAGAAAGATGAGGAATCACATAGACATCTCTGATATTCACAGGAACTACTCACATATACCAGTGTCTGAGGTGTTCAATGCTGACTGTCAGGTGGAGCTCCATCCTGTCACCTCTGCTTTCCCTTCTCTCTAAAGAAAAAAACACCAAGAGGCAATTTGTCTACAATGCCAATGAAGTATTTAATAGCAAGTGAAATTACAGATTTGATAAAGGTAACAATGTAAATAAATCAAATATTATTTGACAAGACACCACACAATGTTATGAACAGTAAACTAGAATGCTGTAAAGTCAATAGAGCACACAGCACAGATTAGAAACCAGCAGCTCCTGAAATACAACTCTAAATATGGAGTAATTTTTGAGTAAATTCCTACAGGGACAATCTTGGACCCTAATTTGCATATATATTTTAATTAACTAATTAAATGAGAAAAAAGAAAACAACTCGGATATCACTACAGTTTGCTTTTGGCACTTTTGTGAGAGGAATGCTGAAAAAACCAAGAAAGCTGCTTTGCTGGCATTATGTCATTTGCTTAAGTAATGGTATGACTTTTGTCATGATCAAAAGTTAAGTCATGTACTTAATCAGGAAGATTATCCTACTGTTCTTCCAGGAGTGGAGGAGGGGAACCAAGAAGAGGAAACTTCGACTGAACCTGAGCCCCTGGCAAGTTAGACCTCCCGAAGTGATGGTTGTAAAAAAAAGACAATAGAGCTCATTGACAGATAATGGTTTGAAGTGGGAAGATTTTCTCTGTGGTAGCTGCAGTTGAATCAGACTTGAAGCAGTAATTAATATACAGCAAACGAGATGCTTTTGTTATGTATGAGGTCAGATGAACAGTCCCTTCTGGTCTTAAAATACATTAATTTATGTATAGAGGGAAAAAAATCCCTTACAAAGCTTTATCCAACCTGAAAGAATCAGTGGTGTGTGCAGGGAATAGTAATTAATTTTCTAGTTATTATTTTAACAAGAAAATTGCAAAGCAAATCTCAACATTTTTTTTGATGATTCGAGGTTTTCCAAACTGGAAATACCAACATTTCAACTGTTTAAAGCTTTGCATTCCTGTCTTTTCCCTTTCCCCCTCCCTTTCACCAGTGAATGAATGCTGCTCAGGATTTCACTCTATTTCTAGTTCTCTGTCTCCCACCCCTCTCTCTGTCTATTATTCTCGGGAATTCCTGATTTTTGAAAATGTTACAGAGCAGTTCCAGGAAAACTGAAGCTCTCCAGTCTCCATCCCTGGCTGTTTCCCCCAAGCTGGCTCTGAGCAGCCCTGCCTCTCCCCAGCTGCCAAAACCCACACAGGGCAGCAGCCAGACACCCACAGCCCCACCACCACCTTCTCCCTCCCCTCTCCACCCTCTCTGCTGGTGGCTGGCAAGAGCTTAGCTTACCAGCAACTCCTGCAACCCACCACCACCTGCACTTTTCTCCAAGGAAAAGGATCTGGAAGTTTTATGGGGCGATTTAAAGTGGATACAGCATTTAGGAAAATCTGGGCGTCTGTATTTCTCTCCTTTCTTCTGTCTTCAATGAGGTGTTATATAGTAAATGCAAATGGTCTTGAAGAAAAAAAACAAATGTGGAACCTTGCACATGTCCATAGAGTGAAATCCAGACTGCCTGACAAAAGGACCAACAAAAGTTAATGATTGCTACAAACCAGGACTTAATCATGTACTCATTGGTTTAAAAAAAAAACCAACACAGTGTTGTCTTCAGACGATTTGCTTATACTCAGTATGTCCAGTTTTCTTTAGAGCTGTCTGGCAAGAGAGTGGGGGAAGTGCAGACTCTACCATTAGAGACATTTAGGAGTAGGTTTATCAACAGTTGGATTATGCATGTGTGACAATAGCTCTCCAATCCTTTCAAATTGCTAATTGTTATTTAATAAAAAATCAAACATTTAAAAAAGAAAAGGTATCACAGAAAGAGTTTTCTTAAACTAGCACAATCTGGCATTGAGGAATTTGGAAGGTGTTTTATATGGATTTTTGTGGGTTTTAGCTGGGTAGCTAAAGTATACTACATTAATTTTGAGTCTGCACTTACAGACTGCAGCAGAGTGAAGAGTAAACCATTAGGTTTGTTTGCTTTCTGAATTGTGATACTCTTGGTCTTTCATTGATTGAAAGGTGTGTTGATCATATTTTCTGCTTTGACAGCACCTACCAATCCAAGACCTCAAAAGCTTTACAATAGTTAATTAGCAAAACCTACAGAATATTTCTCCCTCTTTAAGTCAGAAACTATAATGCTGAAAATGCACATACTTTATACGCACTAATGAAAAAAAATGCATGATAGTGAAAAAAAAATCTTTGTTGTGACAGGTGTTAGTAATCCTATTTTGAATACAGAGGGGAAAAAATAAAACCACTAGAAAAGTTGATAGTCACAGTCAGTTAGCAGGAATGCAAACATGTACAAACTACAACCACTCTAGCAGTAACTACGACTGGAATATGGATTTTGAGAAGTGCTCAGTATCCAGTAATTCCTGTGCTTCTTCAAGTAAATGCCCAAATAAAAACAACCAGAACTGTAGTTCATTCAAATAGCCATCTGCCAGTTCCCTTCTTCACCTTCTGAACAAGTTTCCTCCCGGTCAGAGATTACAGGATGTGAAAGGCTTGTTTCTGCTGTGATGGTAATGGGAAAATGTGGTAAGGAGAGGGTGAGAGAGAGCATGTGCTGCTCCAGGCAATGCTAATGTGGGGGCCATTCATTAGCACAGTAGCCTTGCCTGACATAAATCTACCCTGATCTGTTAACATTTGCTAATATGTAGTTGACTGTAATAAATTAGGATAAATTGTACCAGGTAAATGGCCTGTGAAGTTGCAGCTTCTCCTTGCAAGACTTGAGCTGCCTATTTGGTTCACTGGCTTGTTCACTGCTCTGCTCTCTGTGGCTCCCTGCACCACCAGCCCCAGCTCCCCCCTACAGATCCACATGCACCCAGGAGGTCTAAGCAAAACAAAACCCCAGCCACTGGGTTTCACCTCGTGTCATTCTGAAATCATGCAAAACCAGACACCTTATTTTTAGAGAAAGTAGTGAATGAAGTTTGCAAATGAGTTTTCTAAGAAGATTCCAGACAACCTGGGCTGAGATTTGCAGTAGGTAGGTCCAGAGTGAAGTGTTAAGCCAAGACAGTACTGCTCAGAAGATCAAGCTCTTTTGCAAGTGGGTGCAGTAAATTGTTGATGCATATGCTGCCATCAGCACTGTTGACCACAGAATCTATTTGAATAAGCAGAAAAATTAAACTGTTGCTCCTTAACCTGTTCCTTTTCTTAGGATGAAATTTGATATGGCAGACAACAAAAGGAAGCGGAAACTACTTTTTGCCACTGGCTGTGAATTCCCTTATACTATTGATGCATGTGATGCATGTGAGCAGATATAAGAAGCTAAACAAGAAGAAAAATTTATTTTTTCCATCCATAGGTTTAGCATGCTGATGATCCAGAAAGCTGAACCCAGTTCATTTAAGAATCAGACAACTCACTCGAGTGAACCAAACATCAATGATTATAAAAGAAGTGTGATGCTCCCCTTTCAAAAAAACAGAAGGAATATAAATTGAGAGATCTTTCTGTAAAAAAAAATCCACCCTCAAAGTCCTACGTATTATTTAAATAGTCTGCAATCAGTAACATCCATAATATCATTAATAGAATCTAGATGTAATATCACAAAATGGTTGAGGTTGGAAGTGACCTATGAAGGTCACTTGGTCCTACCCCCCTGCTGAAGCAGGGCTGCCTAGAGCTGGTTGTTCACAACATCCCTGGGCAACTTCTGCTCTCATAGTAAAAACTGCTGAAGTTCAGAGGGGTCCTTCTGAGTTTCAGTTTCTGTCACCTCTGGTCCAGCCACTCAGCACCACTGAAAAGAGATAGACTCCTTCTTCTTTGTACCTTTCCTTCAGATATTTGTACACATTAACAAGAAAGTCACCACTCAGTGCTATCAGACAAAACAGAAAAAACCCAGCCCTAAGGCATCACCCTCCAGGCTGAACAGTCCCAGCTGTCTTGGCCTTTATCTGTATGAAGGATTGCTTATCAAATTCTTTGAGGAAACTGTACATTCCTTCTCCTGCAAGATCAGGTAATAGAAGACTGGATGCAATGTGCATTAAAATCTATTACTTGATTATACTGAACTGTCTCTCTTTATAATAACTTGAAATCATGTGTATGTGATCAATAGAATCTAGAGTGATTCACCCCATCTTAAAGTAACTGTCTAAAACAGGTGAGATGAACTATGGTCTGTAAGTCTCTACTTCAGTAAAGAAGGCATAGTGCAATTATTCACACTGAAGTAGAATAAACTCAGACAAAATTGGCTCCTGTAAGTTATAGAGACCTCTAAAAAAGAATTTGCTACAATATAAACTAAAAATACAACTGACACTTTTTTCTGCACGGAAGATATGCAGGGGGTATTCTAATGTGCTAAATTAATACCATGGTGCCTAAAAATAACATTCAAACTGTTTTTAAAAAATCTGTTCTCAATAGCAGAGATTGTATGTCTTTGACATAACAAGATCTGGAAGTTTCAATCTTTAAAAACAGCCCCTGGCAAACAAAATTACTACAAATATGCTATTATTTGGTTCATGGGAAAATATTTGGCCTAGACCACAAGGGGTTTTATATCAGCTGCTGTTTCTGGGGTAATTTATGAAGCAGGACAAGACACAGGATAATTATCATTGCATGGAAGATATTTAATGTATTGGATATTGATCACATAGCAATTTACTGTAGAAATTCAGTTTCGGTACACTACTGTATTCTTTTTGTTAATCAATAGCCTCTGGTTCATCTGAAGCTTTTTGCACATGAAAGTAAGTACAGTGGGAGAAAGGAGAAATTATGGATGAGCTTCAGAGGAGCTTTGATAGGATACAGATTCAGCTTCCTTTTAATCATATGGATATCATCTGGACAATCATCTGCTTCTTCACAAAAGAAAACAAACAGCAGACATTTTTGGCATGAGATTTAAGTTGGCTGGTATTAAACTGCAGCTGTAGATCAAGTCCCTCCACAGTAAACCCTCCACCCCTCCCTCAATAGTGATACTAATTTAAAATATTTAGGTTTCCATATAGATGACATTGTGTACTTCTGGAGACACACTTACGCATTTGCTTATAGAAGAGGGGTTGAGATGAAATTAGGTGTGTTTTATTATTTGAAGACTTGTTATACTGTGCCTGTCAGAAGAGGTTTACCACTGTAATTAATGTTTCCATGAATTAAACACAGAAGTCTAGTACATACAATGACAGTATTTAAGTAAAATATATGGTTGCTCTATCATCTGTTCAACAGATTTTGTCAGTTCATATTTTATGTTTATTTTGAATATCAGTGACTCTCTGGTTGTCCTTCCTCTAAAATACCATTGCTACATTACTTGGGAAAGAAATGTAAATCTATAGTACTACAAATAACAAGAGAGTCTTTTCAATATTCTCCAGGTAGTCAGAATATTTGATGTGGACATTAGGTGCAGATATATCTGGGGGTAGCACCTCTACTTATGCCTTATTGGTCCTGAAAATAATTCCAAACACTGAAAACACTGAAAGTTGAAACAATGCTTTATACGTCCTATTTCACTTCAAAATGTTGCAAATAACATTTAAAATACTTTTGCTAGTTTACAATATAAGCTAATAAGTAAGTAGATAAACATGATTTTACTGGAATATCTGAATTCAGCTTTTCAAAATCTAAAGGGTCTTAAAGGAAAAGAAGAAGTTATCAAGATAGTTCAGATACCCACTTTCATTATTGTCACTAAGGCCTTTGACAGGTGGGAAAAATTTAAAAGTCCAGGTAGTTCTGTACTTATTGTAATGAGAACTACTAGATGTTGTGAAAATCCATTTGATAAAGTGAATGATCTTTCAGTCCAGTTTACAGTCAGTGTACATTAATCAGAAGGATAAATCCAGTTAGGTTTACTCTCACTTCTTGTTCCATTACCTGTCAGGAAGTGGGGTCTTGAAGAATTTTTGACTTCAGTGTTTCTCTGACATTGGATCTAGAATACCTAGGAAACTCCATGAACTACAATCTTTCACCCAAGTGAAGAGGGCTGCAATCAGACATGATCTTTCAATATACTGAAAGAAAACAATACAGCAGCTGAAAGCAAAAGGAATGCAGGGGAGCCCACAAGCATCATCCAGAACAAAATGCATACACAGGATGACTTATGAGGTTCTACCATTCAGAAGCTAACCACAACGTTATTTTCTTGATAGCAGATAAGTAAAGAAGCATAGTAATGACATGTAGGAAGATAGGGTCATGCTGACATTGGGAGATGGATTTTGGGAAAGACATGCAGGTGAAATATGGTAGATTACAGACTAGAAATTAAGATAGAAAACCACTACAGAATATAAGGAGAGGTTTCCTTATTTTACCATTTCAACATTTTTTTTCAGTGGTTCAAGTCCTTTACTCTGGTTCATAATGCAGGGTTCAGAGAGCTTCAATGACAGAGCTGACTGTATCTCATCACAACTATGCTGCTCCTGAGATGAAGAATACAGGACTAGCTCCACAGACCATTCCTTAGGGTTATATCAAATAAAGGATGTTCAGAGATAAAGAATAAGCCTATTTTATTCAGGGGGATGGAACTGCTATGCTTTGGAGTTTTTTAAAATTTTCATCTTCAGAGAAATGATGTGACATTATACATTTCATATTTCCAAAAGCTGCTTTCCAAAAGTATACAAGAATTCACACTAACCAGTTTTGCTACCAACATTTAGCTCTTTTTTTACTACTGAACCTATTAACTAACTAAACTGATATTAAATTAAGAAGCTATAAAAAGATTTACACATCATTTATTTTGAAACATAAACTTAATTGAACCTTATTTTTACCTAGAGAAGAGCCTGTTTGTTTATCTGTAACCACACAATGTGGTGAGATTGCCACATAAATGGAGTGAGCAAGTCAGTGATTAATTTGGTCTCCAATATTTCTGACCTCTCATTGTATCAGTGAGAAAAATATACACTCAAGAGATACATAGTCGAGTGAACTTATTCCAGACAAAAATGAGTAATGAAAACTGGAATATAACAGAGAAATGGATGAAGATTTCAAAAGCAAGAATAAAATCATTTCTTTCTGGCATTTTTTCCTTACATTCTTTATGATTCTGTATTCTAATTACTTTTCAAGGCCAACGGTTAACTCTCCCCATTTGAATCAGGAGAAATGTAAAAAAATCTATGATTAAATAAATCAATTGGGTACCTATTTACCTCTTTCTCTACCAGTTCTACCACTGAACCTTCTACATCAAAATAACGTGTTTTGGGTACCTATTTACCTCTTTTTCTACCAGTTCTATCACTGAACCTTCTACATCAAAATAACATATTCCTTGAATTGCTGACCAGTTTTCCTTAACTAGCCCAATGGGGTGGTTTAGTATGTGCAGAACATTATTCACACTGCATATGACTTAATCTATGTATAACAGATTTTTCTGAACAACAGTTTACAAACACAAGCCGTTCTGTTATTACTCCAGAGAAAAAGAGCCAAATTTTGCCCTGGAGTGTATGGGCAACTCTTTTCCTCTTTTGAAATGTGCAAAACCAACACAAACTTGGACCCAAGCCTGGAAGTAGGGTTTTTCCCAGTGTACAGTGCTACTGTATGGAGATGATCACACATGCTGAAGTTAGCAGACTGCTATGCCCCATTCTGCCCTATGAGTTTGGGGATGGATTGTTCGGTTCACTCTGGGTGGTGCATGGGAGAAATAAAATTCTTAGGAGGTTCAATAACAAACTTTTACTTGCAATCTTTACAACACTAATGTAGAATAAGGTGTTAGATAATTTTTTAAATGTAGCCATTTTGTTTAGAACTGCAAAAATATAAAAGCATAAAAATATCACTTCAGAAAATGTTTAAGGGAAAAGGAGGAAAGAGAAAGGAAGGACAAGAGTAGAAAGGCCAATAGTCACCATCCATGGGTCCACCAGCAAGAGCTGGTTGTTGCAATTCTGATTTCTGCTGGTCAAAGTGATGGTCACAGTCTTGGTCTGTGGAGGTGGGGGAAGCCCATGAAACACAAAGTCCAGTGGGTTAATATATGTTCAGGTGTGAACACCCAGGTGCCTCCCCTGGGGTGGGGAATTTTACACTGTATGGGTATGTTCCCTGTATGAGAATGGAGGCTAGTTTAAGTGATTGAAATAACTTTTTAAAGATGTTATATTAACTATAACAAAGTAAGTCTTCTACTTTTAGTGTGTAGGTTTTAATTACACACAAACTAGATACTTTAACAGTCAAAAATTTGGTCTAACCCCCCCACCACCACCACCACCCCACCCCCCCAGGGTTTCTTTTGAATGAAAAAAATTACAAATCTCAGACTTTTTATGGTGGAAAAGTCTCTTCCACAACAGACCCGAAGACTGTTGACATTAGAATAATTCAGATTTATTCTGTTATGGTAGCAATAATAGAATACTTATTATAAATGGACCTGAAATTTATTACCATAAAAATAATTTAGAGAACAGAAACTGGTTAAAATATTTTTAATTGGACTACATTAACATATCCTCTGTTCCTATAGCAACTGCAGTGGAGTGATCGAAATGGGTAAAATACCAAATACTGAGAGTTTAACTGCAACTGGTTTGCCAGATGCTAGGTAAAATAAACACAGCAGAACCATATTAAAAATTGCTCATAAATTGACTTGATTTAGCCACAAAGTGAGCCCCAAAAGGATATTTTTACAGTCATTTATTGAAGGAAAAACTGTGGTTACATTCACACTACATGAGCAATTGTTGTAGATGTGTAGAAGAAAACTGATGCTGTACATACTTCAGAGATTCATTTTGGACTACCTCTGCTCTGATTCTATGGACTGAATACCCATGTCTTGGTTTAAACTGATAGTAGGTTCAAAATGGTAGGAGATGATCATAGAGTATCTGACTGGGAAGTGACCCACAAAGATCATTGAGTCAAACTCCTGGCCCTGCACAGGACAACTCAAATCCTTGACAACCTGACAGACAAAAATATGGAATGACTGCTCAATGCTCTAAACTTCATTTTCTTAGAAAAATGTAGAACAAAGTTTCTAAAACATTACCAAAATCACTACAAAAATCTCAAAAAAGTGTCTGTTTAAAGAAAGAAACACACAATTCTTTATAAGCTTTGCAATCAAACCTCAGGCTGCCTCACTCAGCGTGTGAGAGCAACGGGACCCTGCAGATTTTTTAGCTGGAGCCACTAGCTGTTAAGTAAATATCTTTCTTTCAAACTATTCACTTCCCTTTTGGTTTTAAGTTACAAGGGCAAACAGAGCTAAAAGAACAGGCTGAGGAAAAGAGGCACTGAAATTCTGCAAAGGAACCAACCAGAAAAAGGTATTCCTTCATTTTCTCATATTCGCACAAATGGAAATCTGAAAAGTGAAATGCTAATAGTACTTTCAAAATGTTGAGTAGCTTGGGCAATTTAAATCATTACTATGGAGAGAAAGACATTTCCACAGAGTTACTCTCTGCCAATATCAGAAATTTCGCTTTATTAAACAAGTTCAAGTAACAGCTCAGTGTTTCCAAACTTAAAGAAAATGTGAACTGTTATGTTTTCCACAGAGCAAAACAGACATATTTTCTTCTCTGGAATAAGAAATTTTATATTAAGTGAAACAACACAACCAGAAAATATAATAATAATAATAATAATAATAATAATAATAATAATAATAATAATAATAGTAATAGTAATAATAACAATTCCATCTGGAAACCACAGCTGACACCAGAGAGAGTAAAATCCTGGAAGCATATCCTACATGGACAATGGAATTGTTGCTGCTGTATGTGACACTTTCATATAGGTCTGTAATGGCACTTCTGTTGCTTTCCTCTGGAACTAGAAAAGATTTTATACCACACTTCCAAAGTTTCACTGTATTTGGTATTCCTGACTTACTGTCAGAGACAGTTCATATTCTAGAACATTATAAAATATTTATTATAAATACATCATTTATGTAAGAATAAATAAGTATGGATCCGTCTGGAAGTGATGACATTAACAAATGTGACTGGTTTGAAATGAGATAATTTCTTAATCTATCTAAGAAAAATAATGATTTTTTTCAATCAAGGACCCAACTTTCTTTCCTCAAATTCCAATTGGAAGTTATTCCTAGAGAACAAGCAAGGATAAAGACATTCAGGACAGAGACAGGCTGCAAATGTCTTGGCTACAATGGTATGATTCCATATTGTGGAACCCAAAACAAACACAGGAAAAAATTACCTGTATTAAAAGTATGAAAATCAGAACTCCATTATATCTTAATGTCATATTAAGAACTTAGAAAGCAGCAATGCATCCAGTGATGAGGTCACTGATAGACCTGATCTAGGATTTTTATATCTTTAGGATTTTTAGATGATTTTCAGAAAATATTATATAATTCCAGATCTTTGATGAGAGAGAAAATGTTCCCAATGTACAGGGCAGCTAGAATTGCACTTTCTGGAGTGATAGTAGCACTGCATGAAAACCCAAGTTCATGTTCTCTGGAAAGGGATGAGTTACTGGGATGCATGTTCCCATTATCATTAACCATCACAAAGAAACCATCACAAAGAAAATATTGCAATTCACTTTACTGAGATGCTACTGCAAGGAAAAGGAACAACTCACTGACAGCATTACTAATGACAGAAATACACATCAAAGCATGCCTTCTGGAGACAAGCATCCTTACAGCTCTATAGAGCAGAAAATCTCTGCAAAATAAAATATCTTGCTTGTCTATTGAGAGTGCTGATAATGGCAGAGTGTTCATACTCCAGAGGTATCTCAGGAGAAAACAATTCAGGAAATTACTCCCTATTATGGATAGAGTCATAAGATGGAGTTTTGTTTAAAAAGGCAGGATAAAGCAGTAGCTCCAGAGAATTTCGAAGCTGGCACAAAAGCCTCCATTGCGTTTCAAATAAGCTGAGGCCCATCACAAGCAGAAATGCTAAATCAGTAGTACACACAGATTTATGAAAAATTGTTCCTAGTCAAGCAATCAACAGAACTAGGAGATCTGTAATATATCTCTTAATTATTAAAAGTTACAGGAATTACAAGACAGCAGCAGATTAATACTCCTTTTTCTATGAAGTGTACTGAATGGAGGGCAAAACTAAGGTGATAGGCAAGGAAGTCTATTGCTTATAAAGCCTGTAAACTGGTCGCTGTGGATGTGTTGAGACCTAACACCACTCTGACCAAGAGTTTCTTATTTCTTCTTTGCACTTCCCTATCCTCATTTCTATTTGGGTGCACTGATTCTCACTTACAAATTCAGGCAGAGACTCTTTTGATCTTTGAAAGATGTGTAACAAACCTGACTTGCTGAGACAGCAGGCCTCCATGCCCCACGGTAGAACACTAATCAGTCAGTGTCAATAGGGAACTTAAGCACGAATTATCATCTAATAGCTGCTTTGTAAGCAAATGAAGACAGAGTTGCAAGACATCCTACAGCGTCACAGCAGTTACCAAGCATACAAGGAAAGACCTCAGAAAAGAATGCATCAAAAAACAATGTTTTTGTTTCACACTAACAGGTGAATGAATGACAGACCAAAAAACGCAATAAAATACAGGGGATGATAATGATCCAAAGCCCATGTACTCAGGTCAGCAGATCTGAGCACAGCCCTCAAGAAGTACTTTTAAGTACCTTTGATTAAGAATGCAAAACCTAAACCGAATTGGAACAAAGTGCATAGGTGACACATGGCAAATTGCCCTGCAGTAGGCAAGGCAAGCAATGAAGAGCTATCAGTGACCTTGTCATGTGCAGTTATGTCATGTATATGCCAAGCTCTCAGCTTAACAAGAATCTCATTGGTCAGTGACTCCCAGTGTTTCTGATTTTTTTGCAAGATTTGCAAATATCATATAATAGCAAACATCAACAGGAATCCAGAGATTACATTAAATAGAACCTAAACAATCACAGAGAGAAGACTAGTACAGCCATGACAATGTGAAGGGAGAGGATGGATTCCTGAAACATCTGTGCACTGTTAAAGTCTGGCTCCAGCAGGTCAAGAAGACTTTCACGGAGAATATAAAACAGTTACTAAAGGAACCTGTGCATAGAACTCAAATCAAGGGATATGGCTTGGAACTGTTCATCAGTTGCTTTCTAAGGTGTGAACAGACGTTCCTTATAAAAAGTTATTCATGAAGTACATGCTGAGCTCGTACTACCTCAGTGGAGAGAAGTTATAAGCAATATGCAATGAAGACTGTTGATATTTTCTGAAAAAAGTATTAAGTTGTGCAGTCTAAAAAACCATCATCTTGGAAACACCTCCAATCCAGACTTCATGCTCTTGTAAGTGCTAAGTGAGGATTTTCCCTGGATCTGTCAGTAATCCACAAGACTGCTCTGATGTTCATGTTGAAGGCAGCTAGTACTCTTCCTTCTTCATCTAGAGGTGCAAACAAGTAGTATGAAAGCATCCCTTATTAAGACAGAGTAAGTTATTATATGTGTATTAGGGTTTATGTTATATTGAAGCAGATTTACAGTAATCAAATGGTGAAATCAGTGGAGTACTGAGAAATACAGGGAGTTGGCTAAGACAGTCACTACAACTTTCTCAAATGTTGGCTGCAGATGTTTGTCTAGAAGTAACTATAGTCTTTAAGAATCTCTGAATCCTCACTTGGTGAATTAACTGCTTGCAAAATAAGGAACTACTCTTGGCATGTTGCTCCAGGGAGTGTGAAATGTGTACTAGGGATCCCAGGTAGGAGTTTGACAACAGTAGTCTTGAGATTAGGAACAATTTAAAGTACCTGACTGCTGCTATGAGCCTAAGTCACTTACTCAACACTATTTGAAGACAGTGGAATCTGTGTTTTCACTTATATGCTAGAATTCTGTGCACAGGCTATCCTTCTGTGACTGAATGGAAGCTGAATTTACCAGGTTCATAATCTAGAAAATATACGGAACAGTGGAACACTGTCCTTGACTATATTGAAGCAGAAATAAACTCTCTTTGTCTTTTTTCTGAGTAACTTCATTCTTTACCTTAATTCTTTACCTTCACTGCCATTTTATCACCTTTAAGTATATTTTCTTTTTCTTTTTCTTTTTCTTTTTCTTTTTCTTTTTCTTTTTCTTTTTCTTTTTCTTTTTCTTTTTCTTTTTCTTTTTCTTCTTTTTCTTTTTCTTTTTCTTTTTCTTTTTCTTTTTCTTTTTCTTTTTCTTTTTCTTTTTCTTTTTCTTTTTCTTTTTCTTTTTTTTCTTTTTCTTTTTCTTTTGGGAGAGAGAGGGAGGGAAGGAAGAGGAGGATGTCAGTAGTTCCCTTTCCAAGTTGTTTTCAAACTCAGATTTTATTTTTCTGTGCATAAAATTTTGATCAACTTGTAACTGACATGGAGGACATCTATGGATATGAAAATAGAGGATTTTAGAAGCAGCTTTTGGTGATTTTGTAGAAGTAAAGAAACAACTTGTACTGAGAACACATTGAAGATTAGCTATTATGCTTGGTTGTTAGGAGTTACTAAGTAGAAGTCATATAGGTAAGATATATAATGTTGAAAATTAGCTAAGCGAGACCCAGGTATTGGTCAAAAATCAATGAAGCAGAACTTTGTGGCTTGAATCCAGCAAAATCAAGCTCCTAATCTTTGGCAAGAGCAAAGTGACCTGAAAAACAGCCAAACCTCCACTGTGCCTGTCCAGAAGCAAAGATCAACCTGAGGAAGTTGTTGGCCTTCCTCCCAAGACCCCAACTCACAACCACCAGAAGGTGTGACAGCTAATTAGAATAGGATGTGAGAAAAGGTGGGGAATGGGCAGGTAAGGAGGGGGTGGTTTGTGGGATCAGTGTGTATTTAAACCTGGACCTTGTCTTGACCAGGTACACATGGTTTGGAGGAGATATCCCTCCGTGTGTCCCAGCTGGAAATAAAACATTCCTGCTTTACAATAATTTCTAATTGTAAAGTCCTTATTCTATGCTTCATAACATCCATTTTGTGTGATGCTGACAGTCCTTTCTGCTTATATAATGGAGAAAATTGAGAAATATTGGATTTGTCTACAGACATCTATAGTCCTTCCATGTCTCTTCACTCTGCAGAAGCTCCTGCCTTTGGCTAACACAGTTTTGGAGGAGGAAAGCATAAGGAGAAGGAGTCCATCTGCTAGTAACAAGAGCTTCCCTTGATGAGCCCTAATATTTGCAATTGGAAATCCAAAGAAGAGTTAATGCCTGCTTCAAAGCCTGAGGCACAGACAACTTCACTTTCACTCTACCTGGCCACAAACCAGAGCTGCTGGCCTTCTTATTATGTGGCAGCCAGTAAGAATTGGGTCTGAATTGGACCCTAGCTTTCCTCATTCCTGTGAATCAAAGAATCACAAAATACCTATTTATGTCTAGACACAAACAAAGCTTCTATTCTTATTGATATCTGACAACATTATTCCAAAGAGGAGCTCACACTCCACAGGCAATGTGATTCCCAGAGAGCTCTAAGTCACTGCACTGAGACGCCTGATTTACTTTACTTATTTTTTACTTATTATTTTATTACATGTTTATTTTGGAGAGGCAATAGACTATTTGTAAACTTCTTTTTAAGCTCTTTTATATCTTTGACTTGGCTTGAAAATTACCACATTTATTCTGCGGGCAATGGGAATTGGTCTTGTTTGGTTTGAAAAAAACATGTCCTGTTGCCTCAGGTACCAAATTCCAACTCAGAAGCAGCAAAGGAAGTTACTCTTCTCACTTATTTCATTAAGAAAGCAAAGTACATGTTTTTTCCAGCTTTGACAAGCTCCTATAAAATCAGACTAATAAAGCTGTAGTCCTTCCATGAATTCCATCCTTTCAGAAGTCTGTGCAGTCACAAAAGCCGCATGAAGTAAACAGGCATCTGCCTATTCACAGTTCATAGACCAAGCACAGGAGTTGGTTTATGATCCATTTGTTTCACAGGCATCATCCACTGTCTAATGGACAGGATATTTGGTCATAAACCAAGGAAATAAACTAGTTAGAATTGAAGCACTGCAAGTTCCTGACTGGTACTGGTTGATTTTGCATTGTTGGTTTTGCTTGATTGGTTGGTTGGTTGGTTGGTTGGTTGGGGTGGGGTTTTTTGCTTTGCTTTATTTTTAGGGTGGGAGGTTGTGGATTTGTTTGTGTGGTTTTTTTGTACAAGCAATTCTCTTAACAAAAGTTTGAGAGCTCGTTTTTCACATTACTTAAATACAAAACTTGGTTCCCCTAAATAAAGTCCTTTCCATTTAGAGGTGGAGTGGTAGAGAGTGAAACACTTGATTAATATATTCTTTGGAAATTTCACACCGGCACAACCAGAGATAAGATCGTTTTTCATAAGAATCTTTCCCTCAATAAGCCTTAGTAGAGGTTACCTTTAAACTTACCATGGCTGAGCTCTGGCAGTCCTCAAGTCCTCAATTGTTTTTAACTGTATTTTGGTATATTCCTTAAGCAAAAAATTAAGTTGACTGCTTTTAAAAATCCGAACAGTGACAATCATCCCATTGCCTTTAAAATTTTTATGGTTCTAATTTTCTTATTCTATTTCCTTTCAATATTTTGTAGTCATACTAAATTAATTTTAAAATGAAACAATATCTAAAAAGTGTTAAAAGGGGGTTTTTTTCCTCCCCCTTTCTCAGGCAATAAACATCTTGACAGGTCTCTCATTTGTTTTGTTAAAACACATCTTTATTACCTCTTTCAGATAACATGAAAAGGTGCAAGCATTTTGCTATACTTTTTGCTGTGCTGAGCTCAGAGGAATAAAGAGACTTGAATCTACCAGTGATGCTCTTAAAACGTAATTACCAAGGCGCTTTCTGGAAGGATTAGTGAGATTTAATACACTGATTAATTAGCTTCTAAATACTGAATTTGTGAAATCAAAAGTAGTTAATATCTGAAATGTGTTTAATTGTACAAAAAGAATTCTTTTCAGAAAGGAAAAAGCGCTTGGTAACACCTTTCACGGAAGGGTTTTCGGTCAGTAAGAGGCAACAAACACCGCGGGCTCCGGTGAGAGCGCGGCCGGACGCCCGAGGGCACCGCGGGGATCGCGGCATCCGCCCGGCGAGCAGCTCTAATCGCTGCCATGCACTGGAAAGGGCTCCCCAAAGCTTCTTGTGACTTCTCAGTCGAAGGCAACCTCAAAAAGCAAATAAATAGCAGATAAATACCTTATAAGAGCCCAGTTAGAATTGTTATTCAATGTAACATAGGACTGCTCTGCCTCTTTCTTAAAAACAAACACAATTTGTAAGGGTTTCTTAAGCTGCTTGTCACACTCACGTCTTCACACGAACTTAATGAAGGGAAAGTGTCAAATGTCCCGCGGGGTGAAACAGATGCCAATTTTTCCCCTGTGCTGTGTGGTCAGCTAAAGCAGGGTACTTCCCTGGTCTGTCACTTGTACACCTACCTTTGTCTGCATTTTCTTGCATTCTAAGTAGTCCCTTTTACTGCAATCTGATTTTCAAAGTACACTTTGCTACGTATATGGGTTTAATGTATTGTACAAATAATCTCCAGAAAACACTGTGTTCATGTCTTTTGTGACTTTAGATATAGGAGTAGACTGCTGGAATTAAAAGACCCTCACACTCTTAAAATTAATCAGCTCTGTAATTGTTTGCAGAATGGAGGTCTACATTACTTCTTGTCTCTATTTCTAATGTCTACAAGTTGCATCTATTGCTTGCTGTCCTTTGTTGTGTTTACAGTCTTTACTAATTACAAATATATATAAAACACTTTTTTACCCATTCTTTAAGGCCGCAAATTAAAACAAGGAAGACAATCCTTGGCATCAGGAGCTGGACTTTGATGGTCCTTGTGGGTCCTTTCCAGCTAAGGATATTCTAATTTTATGATCCTACAGGACTTTTCTCACCAGTGTCTCTCCAGACCCTTTGTCTTTACTGAAGTTTTCAGTGAAAATCTGATTCATGACAGATCAGTTAGAGGAAAAAAATCAAATCAAACCAAACAAAAAACAAACAAACAAACAAAACACCCCAAAACAAAAAAAAAATCTAAACAAAACCACAAACAACAACAACAAACCTACCATATAAGATTTAGTGATACAGTTTATTGAACACTCAATTTACCAGAATGGACTAAATTTGTTCCCAAAAGAATTAACCAAATCCATAGCAGCTGTAAGACTGTGTTAAGGTCACTGATAGACAATATGAAATAGCACTATTAACTGTGGGACAGAACAGCATCTTTCTGATGATGAGAAATTCCTAGCCTTTTCTTTCATGTGGAGAAATAACCTTTTTTAAACCATGCAATAAAACACCCATTAGCTGCAGTGTTATCCTGCTTACTTGATAGTTTGGTTTCTCTGGTTTGTTTGTTTGTTTGTGGTTTTGTTTTTGGTTTTTTTTGGTTTTTTTACTGTATGTGTGGCAATAACACATATTCCAAGTTTAGCATCAAAGAGACTCAAAGTTGCAGTTGTATAACAATTTGGTGAGTTTGGAAGAGTGAAGAAAAGGTTTCTCATCTGGGAACTTCTAACGTCTCAGCAAGGAGGATGTTTCTATCAACACTGCAAATCACGGAAATCGTGGGGTGCAGCAGGATTTGCAGGTTTTCCTGCCAGGCTGTTGAGCCTGAGGCTGACAAGAGATAGTCTCAGTGGAAAGCTGCACTAGCTGTGCTTGGAACTTACGGTACCTGTGACAAAAACACATGCAGTACATGAAGTTAAATATGTGCACAGAAAGTTAAAGTACATATAAAATATATTTATGCATATTTATGAATTTACAGGTGCAATATACAAATGGGTGTCTGAGCATTCAAATCAAGAAACCAGGACAAAATCATGCATTCAAGAACTGTAGCACGCATGCAAACTTAGTGGCTTTAGACAAGTTTTAGGCAGCAGTAAGAATGGAAGAACCTAAAGTACAAGCCCTGATGCATGCTGTCATGTTTGTTTTCAACTATTTTTCAAATTTTGAGCCCCTACACATTACTTACTGGCATTATGAATGTCTGGTAGGCTTATGAAAATGAGCTTGTTTTTCTTGTACTGCAAGTTCCATGATCATTAATACCACACCTGTGCATTACTGAAGTAAATGGAAGTGCACATTGGAGACAGATCAGGTTTGAATACACAACTGCATTCTGCCAAACTAGACAGTAGGATTTTTAATGCTGTCTTTAGAATCTTATACAAGTTGTTTTGAGCTACTAACCGATTCATTCTGATCTTGCATAAAGTAAAACCAGGGGAGATAACATTTGAGACTGCAAAGCTTCAAGATCAAAGATGTCTATGGAAAAAATATTTAATTCATTTGAAGAGGCAAAGTGAGGTTTTTTAAGTTCAAGGGACTGTTATGTTTCTAGACTCAGACTCAGTGCACAAAGACTAGACTTACCACCACATTAAATGGTACTCCTTAGGGCACCAGACATTTGCTCTTTTCAGTGATAACAACAACTTAAGGTGCACCTAGGACCCCTAATGCCTTGCCACTGGTTCTTATTATGGCAGCTGGCATCATTTGTGGGGCCAAATGACAAACCAAACAAATGAACAGAGACCGGTTAAAAATAACTCTAACAAAAAAGTCATGACCTGGCTTCATCTAAGGCACCACAAGCAGCTGTGCTCACACCATGAAAAGGGTGGTTAGGGTAGGTCTGAGCAGGCAGCGTGCCGGATGGGAAAATCTGAAGGCAGTGGCTGCTTGAGAAATGGTCTGGGGAACCATTCACAGGATACTTACTCTGTTTGCTCTCCACTACCTGTCTACTTTCACCCTGTCTACTTTAAAAGTTGTCTATAGGTATGGAAAGGTCCTCAGGCCACAGGCAAAAGGCTATTCAGGCACAGAGAAGTGCCAGGCTCCCTCTGCTCTGCTGAGGGAGAAGTGCTGGAGACAGATTAGGAAACATGCTCAGAATGCTTGCAGCTATAATGATTTTCCCCATCCACTGTATTCAGGTCTGCTTTGTCACAGGTCCAACACTCAAGTCTAGTTCATGAAGGTGAACTGGTCAGAAAGGTTCTCGCCATCCATCTTACTGGGCTTACAGTTCTGTGTCTAAACCATCTTCTTAAATACATGCTCGAGTGCTCTTTGAATAAACGACATTTTTCAAAAGTCCATTTCAGGTCTGGAGATCAGTGTATGCTCCTAAATAAAGACGACAACAAAGGATTGTTTGCATTTGCAAAGCAGCTTCTCTGATAGAATTATTCATTTGTGTGAACCGCTTTTACATATTTTATAACTAATTATACACTTAATTTCATCTGCTTAAGAAAATCAGAGAATGAAGTATTTGGAATGCAGTAGAATAAATTCAAGAGAATTAAAATGCAAGTCAGGCAGCTATACCTAAAATATTTTAACAAAATTCTAGCATTTTATATTTAGCTGTTGACATTTTTTAAACAATCACATTTAGTTCTAACTTTGAATGCTCTCTTCTTGTTGATTTTTTTAACATACTTTACAGTTTATTTTTTATGACATGCATTCATATATATGTGTAAAAAAATCTATTTATAATTTATGATATTAATTTATATATTGAAATATACACAAGGCTAAGTTTCTTGGCTAGATCTCTTTTGATCCTATTTTTAAATAGTATTATTTTACAAATAAGATGAAAGTCCAAGGGTTTAACATTGCCCCAGGAGAATTAGTCTCTGAGGAACACATTGCTCACAGCTGCAGTGAAATATCCATCACTGCAAATTTCAGCACTTTTAATTCCATCTCAGTGACATCAGTGGAATAACTGAAATATTACTCACATGTGGTACTCAGTAAGGGCATGTATGATTTTATCAAAATTCTAGAAAAGTAATTTTGTGTTTATCATTAGAAGTTTTTTCCTAACAAAAAATCAGAGCAAAAGATATTAATGTGGTAACATGGTGTATTTGTGGTGGAATTGTTTTTTTTTCATTATGATTAAAATAAGATACAATTTTCCCAAAGTTTAAAATGATCAGAAAACCTCTTCCTGTTTACTTTAGTTTATAGCTTCTTTCTTTTAATCCCTCCACAAAATTGCGAAATTCATACTGTAGCAGTAGCTTAGCCAACCTTTTGGAGACTTTGCTGATTATAAGTCACTCAACAGATAACTCAATTATTGAGTGTCTGCAACTCAGTGAAAAAAATGGTTCCTTAATCCCCACTGAGAGACTTGTGCCCAGCCTGACCACGTGTGATAGTACTGCTTTGATTTAGACACTGCACACGTGCTCCAAGGTACATAATATCCCACACCGTCGCACCGTGCCTTCTCATCCTTGGATCCTCATACCACAGATGTGGTAGGAAGCTGACAGTGTTGTTGGTATCTTTCTAGATGATTGCTTTTTCTAATGCTGAGGTCAGTACTGTCCAAGGAGAACTGTACACTAAATTATCTGTCCTGTGGCAGTGCTAAAGCATTGCACCCTTATATCCTATTTATTTCTTCCCCACAAAGTGAACAGCAATAGAGAACACAACTGCAAGGAAACCAGAACTTCCTTCTTTGGAGATTACAGCACACTACCAGGAAAGTATTTAAAGAATTGACATATGCAACTCACTTTCCTGCTAAATATTTTCTTTGATAGATTGAAGAGTGTAGAGGGGTTAGGGAAAGGGAGAAATTAGTGAGAGGAGATGGCTTCAAACCTGTGAGGGAAAACAAAGGAAAAACTTCACAACTGATAATATTATGGAAATGTATGCTGAGGGCTATTTTAGCTTACCCTAGCAGAAAACTTGATAAAGTTGCTTAGGGTCAAAAGAAATGCCATGATCATTAGAAAATTGACAAACCTTAATTTTCCAGTGTTTACTAGCAGCTAACAAGGTATTTGGAAGGTGACATCTCAATTTCAGAGACTTCCCAGACCGGGTTGCCTGAATGTCAAACATGTACAAGAGGCCACAGAAACTTTTGTTTGTATAAGGTTGCCCAAAAGGATTCATACTAGGATCCCTTGCAGTTTCTCCTGATTCCATACTAACAAGATCAAAGCAAAGAGTGTGTTGCAGACCACTGTTCACCGATCTGTCCAGCTGGTGCACAGGACTGGTGTTTGTTGCAACTCTTGCTGGGATGTAGCTGGCACCCAGCCCATTCAGATCTGCAGGCTTTGTGTTGCTGTCACATCCAGCCTACTCTTTGATGCTCCAGCTCAGAAAGTCAGACTTTATTGGCAAACACAGCTATTGAAAGTAACCACTTGAAAGCTATGGAAGGGGTGCAATGTGTGTTTGGCCAACTTCTTACTGGGATAGTGCTCACTTATTTTGTTGCATATAATAACTGGGAAAGCACGAGGCTGCAGACAGGAGCAGGGGAGCAGGTCCAGATGACACTACAGTGTGCTAGGACTCACTGGTTTCCTAATGATGGCAACGGGATAGCTTTGTGCAAAATTTCAAGTGCTACTTGCTGCACTGCGACACTGAGTATTCATTCTGTGAGAGCTGGAAACTCTGTCCTCCTGACCTTGCTACCAACCTTTTGTAGCCTACTCCATTCCTCTCTTTTAATATGTGACTTCCAAATGGGATATATTACTTCATCTCAGACCTCACCAGAACATTATTTATTTCTCTCACATAGAAAACTCCAAGTGATACACCTCAGAATACTTCATATATTGTTACTTTTGACACATTCTTACTTAGTTGTGATGCACTACTAGATCTTTCTTCCATGTGATCCTCATTTTGTATTTGTGCACGATACTTCACTTATGCACAGCACTTCCCCTTTAGTTTACTAAATATTGTAAGATTTAACCTGTTAATAAATCCTTAGTAGAACTTGTCACATCAGCCAGAAACAAAGTAAACTATTACAGGGGTTTAATAAAATTTAAAACTACAATTCATATTTGTGATAAATTTTGTTTACTACTTTACTATGATATTTAAGGTACTGTCAAGGGTTGATGCTGGCCAGATGCCAGGCACCCACCACAGCCACTCACTCACTCCCCTCTACAGCTGAAGAGAGGAGAAAAAAATATAACAACGGGTTCATGGGTTGAGATAAGGACCAGGAAAGATCACTCATCAAACACCATCATGGGCAAAACAGGCTCAACTTAGAAATATGAAGTGAATTTATTACTAACAAAATCAGAGCAGGATAATGAGAAGTAATATAAAACCTGAAAAATGCCTCCCCTCCACCCCTCCCTCCCTGGAGCTCTCCCTCCTGGCTCTGCTCCACTGGCTCAAGGAGGCAGGGAATGGGGGTTATGGTCAGTTCACCACCTGAGGCTTCTCCTGCTGCTCACAGAGAGGAGTCATTCCCTGCGCCATGGGATCCCTCCCATGGGAGGCAGCTCTTCATGAACTTTTCTAACGTGAGTCCAACTCAGAAGAAACAGCTCCCTGAGAACTGCAACAACGTGAGTCCGTCCTACAGGCAAGAATCCTCCCAAATCTGGTGGGAGGCCACTCTTCCATGGGGGTGCAGTCTTTCAAAGACAGGCTGCTCCAGCATGGGAGCAGGGCTGCTCTCTCCACAGGCCTCCCACAGGATCACAGCCTCCTCTCGGGCATCCACCTGCTCTGGTATGGGGGTCCTCTGTAGGCTGTGGGTGGATCTCTGCATCCCCAAGGTCCTCCATGGGCTCCAGAGGCACAGCTGCCTCACTGTGGTTATCACCACAGCCTGCAGGGGAATCTCAGCTCCAGCACCTGGAAGACCTCCTCCCTCTCCTTCTTCACTGACCTTGGTGTCTGCAGAGGTGTTCTTCTCACATATTATCACTCCATTCTTCCCTGGCCAAAATAAAACTATGTCACAACTTTTTTTTTTTAAATCTTTCTTCTTAAATAAATCTAAAAATGCCTTAAATAGAGGCATTATCAGCATTTCTGATTGCCCCAGCCTTGGCCAGTGGCCTGTTCATTTTTTGAACCACCAGGGACTGGTTCTGCTGGACATGGAAGAAGTTTCTAGAAGCTTCTCATAGAAGCCACCCTTGTAGCCTCCCCACTACCAAAACCAGGCCATGCAAAACCAATACAGGTCCCCATTACAGAAAGAAATTTGAGAAATATGTTCCCATATGTCCTAGGTTACAATGTAAGATGTGCCCAAAGTATATATTCTATCACCATGTTCACCAGCTAGATGGGGCAGTTGAAACTAGGTGGGGCAGTGTTTCCCTTGCCCCCTCCCTCTGGACTATCTTCTGTTAATGGGCCATCGATGCCATCACAGGTAACTCCCTCTGGGAGCTGTCTCTGTGTAATGGGCAATCAAGGATCCACTGCAGGACTCATAGAATTACATCATCCCATTGGGAGATGCTCTGCCCAGGGGGAGGGGTCAAGCATTCCCACCTGGATATCATCTGGGATTTGGGACAGCACAGCAGGCCTTACCCACTGGGTTCCCAGAGGACAAGAGCTACCAGAGCTTTCTACAGGATCACTGCTTCAACAAGACCACTTCATCTGGACTGCTACCACCACCCTAACTAACAGGGTGTCAGGTTGTATTCTGACTCTGTCAGTGGTTTTTTGTGCTATTTATTTTATTTTACTTTTTTTTTCTTTCTCCTATTAAATTGTATTTCTGACTTGGAGTCTCTCATTGGTTTTGCTTTCAAACCAGCACACCATATTATTCTATTTAGCTTAATGTGTATTTTTGAAGGAAGACATTGAGAATCATCTGAAAGAACAGGATCTAGACTAAACTACTCATAAGGCTCTTTTTAGGCAGAAGGAGAAAATCTCCAGAGACTGATTCACTCTAAGTTCCTTGATTGTCTATTTTAGAAAGGTAGTAATCACTTCCTGGATTTGTCTTTTTCCACTGACTACAGAAGAAGCCAATACAAATGCTTTAGAAGAGATACCAAACTTCCAAATTGCTAAAATTACACAAGATGAGTCCCAGCTGCAGCTCATTCTCTCCCTAGAACAGACAATCAGACATAAATTCTTCAAAGATTTAGGGCCTAACTCCCATTGATTTCTCACTGTGAGATTCTTTAAGCAGTTGACTTCAAGGAGTTACACACCTAAAGGTAGTGAATACTTACCATCCAGGCTGCAAAACGCTGATAAAAATCTTACAAATCAGCCTGTGACTATTTAAGCTTCAAGCCCTTTTTCCTGTGGCAAAAATTTCCAGCTGCAGAATGGAACTTACGTTTGAGCTTCAGGCGCCATAATCCCCCACCCCAAGGAAGGGGAGCAGGGAATAGCCAAAGACATTACTGTCTGGAAGAGCCACTGCTAGGTTCAACAGAGCACTCTTTAGATTCCCTTTTGGACCGCTTCTTGATCTTTCTTACCACAAAAAATTTACTTATTTTAAAAGACTATTTTAAAACCATCAACAAACTAAAACAACAGGTAGAACAGACCTGGCAGGTGTTTTATTACAGCAGCACATCCTAAAATTACATTATACTTATTTTTATTCAAATTGACAACATTTCAACTTGAGTGCTCCTTAATGACATAAAGCTAAGTCATTTTTTTCCTCTTTGAAGATACATCATTGTAGCTGTTGATTGTTTAATTGTCGTTCCAATCAAGCACTTAACTTCCTACTTAGCCCCACACAGGACATGACTTGAAGACATTAACAATCGTCACTAATGTGGATTGCCTTAGGATGTTTTAAGTTTATTTGTAATGGAGGCAAACACTCACTGTTTGGATGAATTCTATAAAAGCTGAACATTTTCTGCCCTAGGCAAAGTTTTCAGAAAGAGTTCATATGGTTTTTCTGGTTGTAATCAGTGCACACAAATTATGCATAATTTGGTTTTCATGGTTTCACTGTAGGATCACGTAAAGTCAATTAGAATTACTACCAAAAATAAATTTCTGTATGCACCTTGGAATATTCACCGTAGAGTTATGACACACTAGAAGGAGATTCACAATTACTAGGAAATTATTTAAGAATATTATTTTCCTCAAATGCAAATGAAATTGCAATGGTTAATCACAGGGTTTGAAATAAACGGTCATGAAGTCTTAGTGTTACTATAATCTAAAAGTAATATCAATTGCTTTACCAAATGGGCAGAAGCAAAGGAAGATGGAAAAGCTCCTCATTTAGAATAATTTCCATGAAAAATATTCCATGATACTGGATGTGATTCTTGTTTACACACAAAGGCTCTTCTGCATACAATACAGAGGTTTTATGGGACTCTTCAGTAACTTCCAGACAGATGCCTGAGGCAGAACTTTCTCTTGCCTATTACAAGGTATTTCATGTAGGCAAGTAGCCTCCACACAAAGCATGTCCTGCTCCACTTTTGTTTTATAAGCAGGATGGGTCTCACGGGTTCATCTCTCCCTCCAGCTGTGGTTTTAGAAAAAAAGTTTTGTCAGCCTTAAGATTATTCTTTTTAATGGACTAAACTGGTGAATCTCCAACAGACAGTAATGATCTTGAGAGCATGAACTCTTTGTTTCCTTCTCTCAGATAGCCCTAAACATATTCTTTGACAATAAATAAAAGGAACTATGAAAGTTTAGGACTAAATAGACAGGACATTAATTCTGCCAATGCACTTACAACAGTGCTATTTACTGACAGGAAAGTAAATAAATGGGCCATTGGTTTCTATCTCACTCTATCAGAAGTGAGATGTGTCAGAATATAAGCAATGTCGCTCTCCTTCACTTCTGCTTTTTGCTGCTGAACCCTACCCAAATCACTTCATTTACCCATGAAAAGTAGAAAATCTGAACGGAATATCAGACACAGATTTGGATTACAAGGTGATCCAGGACTACATGGGAAGACTTTTAATTCCTGAGATGGCCTTAGTGGACAAAATCATTTAGTATTTACTAAGTCTAACTCTTCAGTTCTTTTGGCCTTGTGATATTAATCCTGCAGATCTAACTACACACAACTATATACAACTACATGTAATTGTCTGATGTAATGGCTTGAGATTCCTTTACAAAATGAATAAACCCCCTGTACTTAGATTAACTCTTACTAATGTTATAAAAGATGTTCTAATTTGAATTCAGAACAGAAAATGCATAGCACCTTAATTTAGTTTTGCTTAATTTAGCAAAAAGTAAATTATTTTTAATAATCTGCTAAACCCAGTCTGATTTAGGGTTGACCTCTTCTGGAAGTAGATTATTTGAAAGCAGTGCCTGATTTCAGTGCATTAATGATATGCAAAAAAATCATACTTAGCTTCTGGGTGTGTCTTTTGCCTGAAGTGAATACATATTTTAGACAACATATGTTTGGACTTGAATCTGTAAACCTGTGTTTATCTGATTTAAAATAATCAGAGACTGAAAATGATACCATTAGAATCAAGCCATAACATTCAAAACACTGGGCTGTATCTCACTACACAGTCCCCTGTCCTCCACTCTCAACTCATCCACAGGATTATGCTTGGTAGTGTTGTGGAGAAAACTAATCTCATTAGCCAAAGAGAGAGCTTGAGGGTCTAGTTTTACAAGAATTTTTCTCTGTAGCCATGCTTCCCCCCGCTCAACATCATTTCCTCAGGCTGACCAGTATTCAGGCTGTCATGGAAAGGACCAGCCTTTGCATAACCGCGAGTAAAGTCTCTTCCTTGTTAAGCTACATGGAAAACCAGATAAGGAAATTATTCCAACTCAGAATTAAAGTGTCTCTGTGTGCATGTGTGTGTGGTGTTATTAGTTTTGAGGGGTTTCAATCAGTCAAATCAGTACCCTAATCCTGCAGAATCTGCAGTTACGCTAATGCCAATGCCAAAGAATGGTCACCAGAAGTTTCTTGCTACATGGAGAGATAACAGGGTAGATGAATGGGAAACCCTCTTATTTTGGTATAAGCTTACTTTTAAGCTTATAAGATATAGTCCAGCCAAACTTGTGAAGGAGGGACTTGTATTTGCTTATGTACAGTCACAGTGAATGCTTAAACTAATGCCAATGATGAAGAGACTCCTGGAACTGAGGGTTGCCAGAGCTTGCAGTGCTCATATGAGGTGCAGAATCAATCCTTGAGACTTCTGAAGAGAGCAAATCTTCCTGTGGGAAGAAAGACTTTCTGTCATTGGACTCTGAAGTACACATACATGTAAATAAATATAAGCATTGTAGGATTCATAATATTATTTTGAGAAAAGAAGCTGCAAAGACAAATGAACTAATTTTCTGAATTGATTTACCTTGCTTAACTTAAAACAGCTTCATTTATTACTAGCACTAAATATGCATTAGGTTTTTCTGAGGACACAGTATTCCCTGACTGCATGAGTGGTTTTCAAAATTACAAAACCAGAAGTTCCTGCCCTTTTCATCTCTTTTTTTTTTCTGCTTTTGTTTCTCAGATTCTCTTTTGTTCCCTAATTCACATATGGACTGTATATATTATTGACTGCTATGATAAATTACGTCCAAAATGCTTTGTTTCTAATTTTTCTTTCCCTTGGATGTTAAAACTGACAGCTTAATGACTCTCTTACCACCTACTAGTGAATCACCACCCTTACCAACACTCAAGAGAAGCTCATCTTTCCCAGAAAAGTGAGGCCATTTGCTATGTACTCTGGGAACTATAATACAAAGCTTAGTTACTCTAAATCTATTTTAATTTTTGTAGATCATTCAATAATTACCTGGAGCAACATAAAGACCCTTCTCTTGAATTTTTGATTACTCTGCAAAATTAGCGAGTATAGCATATGTTACCTATATATAAACACATGGTCAAGTGTCTCTGTATCTTGGTATTAAAGCGTGAAACAATTGTACAGCTAGAACAGACGCTGGAACTTGAGAAAATTTGTTTCCCCCCTGACTTCCATGGAAACACATACAGACTAATGATGGATAACTTCAAAAATCCAAATTTGGAACTGTCCTGCTGTCTGTTTAGAACAGCTCTGTGTTTCACAGGCTTTGTTGATCTAATGCCACCCTAATGTTTCCAAAGGAAGACTTGAAAAGAAACTGCAATACTGACATGCCAGTGGTACCAGGACATTTTTCATTCATTTAAATACAAAAATAATAACTTGTAAAGACGTACTACATAATTTCTAGCCTCTTTTTTTTTGCTCCTTTGCTTGTTTGCTTGCATTTATATGTAGAGAAAAGTGTGCTCCTGCAGCATTTGTTTGTTTTCCCATGGTAATTTCCGTAAGGAACATCAGTGGTCAGTGGAACACAAGCTGACAAAACATTGCACAGCTCTGCACATCCTATGCATCTGAAACAGTCACGTTGTCAGTGGCACATGAATGTTTGTAGTGTGGCTGGCAAACTCATGACTCCTGGGTAAAATGTATTTTTGTTTAACGAAAATCCCTGTATCATGGAAACAATAAAAACCGGGACAAAGTTTTTAGTTTACTTGATACTAGAGTCATCAAACTTCTCGAGGCTCCAGGTTCAGTGCCTAAGATGTCTGCCATCTTTCAGGTGTACATATAAAGGTGAGAGGAAAGGCAGTGTTCCTGAACAATTTAATAGCTGCTGCTGCAAAGTACGGGGTGGTGCGAAGCCTTCCGTGATTGAATCCGTTGCAGTGTCCGGCCTTACATATGGAACTTGAACAATAGGTATTTACTTAAATTACATTGATTACCTCAGAGATGTGGAATCTGTACGTCCTGCCCACTTCCCTGAACCTTTGGAGCCGGGATCCTGTGGGGAACATAATGGGCTTAATTACGGTGTCTGGACTAGCCGTGTAGGACCCGGAAGGCAGGAGTTAACCTCACCTCACCTTTTACATGCCAGTGACCCCAGGCTTGGCTGGGAAGCCGTTGAGACCTCTGGAGCAGCTTCTGGATTACCACGACACACGCTACCTGGTGTGTGGCAAAGGGACACCCCGCGCCAGCACGGCCGTGCTGCCCTGCCTGGTGCGTGACGCTCAGGGCACACAGGGCCCACTGCCCGCTCCCGCCCGCCCACGGAGAGGCCGAGGACGCATGCAAAACCCCACAGCAGCGGCCGCCGTGCTGCGAGGCCGGCCATGTACTGCGGCCCGGCGGGGGACGGCGGTCTGTGGCTGCCACCGCCAAGGCATGGCAGCAGTGGGGCACGATGCCAGCCCACCCTCGCCCCGGCCGGCCACCCGCACCCCAGCCCCGGGGGCCCGGCCGCGGCTGTCACATGGCACGGGGAGGGGGCTGCGGCGGGGCGGGCCGTGCTCGGGGCTCCCCCGGCCGCGCGGAGGCGGGCTGAGGTGGCGGAAAGTTTGCGGAGTGGCTGGCGGCGCTGCGGTCCCCTCCCGCTTTCTTGTCTCTACTTTTTTCTACACCCCCGTCTCCCATCGCCTTCCCCCCTCAGCGGCCGCCCCGGGGCATGAGCGGCAGCCGCCACCCGCGCTGAGAAGCAGGAGGTCGTGCCGCGCTCAGCTCTGTTAGCGAGGGGAACGCCAGGGACGGGGGCGCGGGCAGCGGCTCCGCGAGCCCGCCATGCTCCGCCGGCCCCGCACGGCGCCCGCCGTCCTCCCGGCGCTGCTCCTGCTGCCGCTGCTGCTGGGCGGCCGCCCCGCCGCCGCCCGCTGCCCAGCGCCCTGCCGCTGTGCCGGGCACCTCGTCGTCTGCAGCCGCCTGGAGTTGAGCCGGCTGCCCGAGCGGCTGCCGCGGGGGGCGGTGCATCTGTGAGTATCGGGCTGGCGGGCTGGGGGCACCGGCCCGCGTCCGCCCGCCATCTTCTGCCCCCGCGGCCGCGGACAGGCGCGCTTTGGGGGGAGCGGGGGTGGCGGCGGCAGCGAGGTGCGGAGCGGGCGGCGCTGCGGCCGCGGCCGAGCTGTCAGCGGTCACGGCGCGGGCGCCGGCGGCCGCAGCGGGACAGCGTCCCTTGGGGCGGGCTGCGGCCCCGAGCGGTGGTGGCGATAAGCGCCCGGCTGAAGCGGGCCCGGGAGCGCTGCTCAGTGTCGGAAGAAAAAAGTTCTGTTGCCTTTCTTGGCCAACGTGCAGTAATCATCACGTTAACGCTGATCGGTGTGTCGGGAAAGCTCCTATCGGTTTTCTTCGCGCAGCTCTTCATTCCTGGGTAGTTCTGGTGCTGGCGATGGTGCGGGCCCGCTGGGCCGCGCATGGCCGAACCCGGGGCAGCGCGAACTCAAGGGCCAGCTGAGGAAAAGTTAGCTTCAGTGACAAACTTGTATAGAAAAAGCATAAATTAGGTCAGCTTTTTAAAAGTTTGAAAGTGGCCGAGAGACTTCTCATATTTGTTTTTAATCGCTTGTCACTGAAAGATCTGTATTAGTCGTATTAATTTTCTATTACATTTTCAAAGCAGATCGAGATAAGAGCTTTAAAGTAAACAGGAAGACTTTCAATTAGTTGTGGCTAATTCTGTTCAATTGCCTCGTCTGGAGGTCATGCTGCTTTACTCATGAAACGTGGATGGCTGTATTGACACCATCTGGAACTGAAGACAGGCATGGCTCTGGGAGTAGAATATTTCCAGGACTGGTATAGGAAAGTGTGAGGGGAAAGAAACCTAATTTTCTTTTCTCTTTTCTTTTCTTTTCTTTTCTTTTCTTTTCTTTTCTTTTCTTTTCTTTTCTTTTCTTTTCTTTTCTTTTCTTTTCTTTTCTTTTCTTTTCTTTTCTTTTCTTTTCCTTTCCTTTCTTTTCTTTTCTTTTCGAGTTGATTGAAACATAAGGATCTACTACTGGATTTACTTTACATTCAACAACTGGTTTTGCTTTCTATTATATTTCATCCCTCTTATTCGTTTGAACTGTTTCAGTATGCGCACTTAAGTTTTCTGACAAAACCTAAGGATTTTATTTTGATACAACGTAAGCTTTATAGTTTAGTTTCTTAGTTTAGCATACATCAGTGCTGTTAAAATCAATATATCAATGCTGTTAAAATTCAGATGTGGTAAATAAAAACACAAGGAGAAAATCACAGAACTTTTCATTTTTTACAGTTGCTATAAAAAGCATTTTTCTTTAGCAGTAATCCAAATTTGTCTTTTCCACTTATGTTCCCGAGAGACAATAAAACACATTGCAGGGCTTTTTTGTTAGCACAAGGGACATTTTTCTAATTAGAATTCCCTTGGTAGTGTAAATTGCCCTTATGTAAGTTCACATTCCTTTAAAAGTGTGAGAAAATAAGTTCCGCTTGTATAAATAAGCTTTGGTGTGTTGTAAGAAACCCTGCTGTGATTACTCATTGGACAGCTGTGTCACTTGCTTTTAAACTCACAGAAGTACATCTTTGTAGGTGTCACCAAACCATGTGGTCTGGCCGCTTTTGTGTAAATATTTCTTTTGTTTGTGACAAATGCCTTAGAAGTACCCAGCTCTTTATTCCTTCCCGTCTTAATAAGAACAAGGAAGAGTGTGGCGCTGTCTGTTACCTCCAGCTGCCCCAGTACTGGGACCTGGGATTGTGCAATCTGGTAATGAATGCGTTCAGTTTTACATAGGCAAAAAAGGTTTGACTAGTCTGGATTATTGTTGCAACAAACTGCACATTATAAAATTTGTAAAAGACAGTTTATGAATTTTATTGCTTTATGTCTACTGTGTTTTCCTTGAAACTCTGTGGTGAGTATAACCAAAGGCTGGTTTAATTGCAGACTTTCCAGTTCTCTTGAGAAAACAACAGCTTTTTTTACTACATTCTCAACACACGCAGGCGAGACCCCCAAGCAGGAGAGTGAAAGCTCTTTTGCCTGAAAAAGTCTAGGCCCGTATTAGGCTTTACACCTTCCTTTGCCCATCTGTACTCGCCCATATGGAGAGCAGGTTTTTTAAACTCTTGCTGCGTTCTTTCATGCCTTTTTTTGTTCAAATTCCCTGCCGAAATAAAATGAGAGTGACCTCAGAATGGACAAAGAGGGGGGGAAAAATCGAACCTGAGTTAATGTCCTCTTCTTGGTGTAGGTGTGAGTCTACTCTTTTGTATGGAAGTGGCTTCACAAAGTGGACTGTAAACAGGCTACAGTTGCCAACTTCACTGTGATTTTAGCCAGAAATACCTTCTTCTATTACCGTACTTCATGGTAACAGTCTGCTGAAAACTGATAAACATTTATAATGGCTTTGTGTACAGATAGTTTTGAAGTTGGATTTTCATTTAATTTCAGGATGTGTATCCTGATATTGCAAGAATGTGGTGTTGTTAGAGCTGGAGGAGGAAGAGTATTGAGCATTGGCCAGCATCTTCCATGTGTGCAAACTCCTGCTGGCACTTCAGTACCCTTCGCCAGGTTCACTCAGGAATGCTAGAACTGTCGGTGGGGCAGGAGGGAAAGTCTGAAAAATGATTTTCACTTGTGTTTGTATTACATCTTTAGTATTTACATTTTATAAATCCTCTAGTTCTCTACCAGAATTGCCAGAAAAAAAAGATGTATGGTTTTCACAGCTGTTTTTCAATATTTTCCAGACTAAAGCTTGAACATAGCAAGCTGATTTATGAGTCACTTTGGATCAGTGTCTTAAAACAGCTACAGCCCAGCTTTTTGTTTTTCAGCTCTGCTGATTTCTGCTGAATTAGCAGCTCTATAGGCCCCAGTGGGACTGATTAAGGAACTGTTGCTGGATTTGCATTTTAAAATTTGACTTGGGGCTCAGGTTTCTGAGTTCTCTAAGGAAGAAGATGATAATTGTGACTAAGTGTTGTAAATTAAGTTAGAAACTAAAAGTTTTAACTATAAAATGTGTGAAGAAGCACTTGCCTTCTCTCTATGGAGTAGGTTTTCTTTCAGTTTTTAAACACACAAACATTGATGTTCAGAGTTAAGTTTCAGCTAATGCTGAGACTTATGAGTTAACAAAAGATGGTCACACAAACATGATGGAACATAGACATCAGTTTGTTTCATAGAACAGGTTCTTAGAGGGTAAAAACTATGGCATGCTCTCCTAAGTGAAGGCAATTCTACCTAAGTGTCCAATCACTTCTATTAGAAATGTGAGGTGAAGAACAGGTATATGTGCTTATTATTACTATAAAGAATTTCTTAATATGTATCTGGTTTCTGGCTTTTCAGAGTGTGTTCTGTTCAATCTTCTATGACTTTTGAAATTTTAGTAGCAAAAGTAATCATAGAGGGAATTTTCTCCCCCCTTGTAATTTGGTTTTGACATACAAAGAAAATTCAGAAATGGAAAACACATAGTGTTTGAATTATGTCAATTCCATTTATATGAAGGAAAAATAGAATTTAATTTTCTTTGTACTTGTTTTAAGGTATGATGAGAAATGCATTGGACTGAAATCAGCTTGTAGCTTTGCAACTGGGATAATAGATTTTTATATGTTAAAAAATGGTGCCAACCCAGTGCTTATAGGTTTGAGAAACTTCTACAGGCTTAAACTTCACTTAGATTATTAGTAAAAGGCAAATATTTTAACTCTTGATTCACTTCAACCACTTTGATTGAACTTAAAATTTAACTTGCAAGGCATATTTTTCCTGAATTTTCATGAAGTTTCCTATGCCGGTAGTACTAAAGTAATGTTTAATAGAATGTTTATAATACATATTTTATGCAACTATTGGTAGACAAGCATATAGACTGTATGAAACAGGCAATTCAGTATTGTCTGGAAGGTTGGGCATTTTTTTGTTGATTTTTTGCTTTGGGATTTTTTTTTTCCATCTTGTATTTGACAACCTGCTGTAAGTAAACCAGGCATAAGAAATTTTTATGTATGTATTTTTTAAAGTAGGTGCGACATGGAAAACGTGAATGTATCTTCAGTGTTGAAAAACAAACACAAAAAAAAGGTGGTTTGAAACCTAGTGTTAGTTATGCTCAGGGTTGCCTTGATAGACTCCAGATGGATGTGAGCTTGAGCTATGAGTGAAAGTGTCTGGCTCCAGTGTGGTGATCATGCACAGCAGTGGTTGTAATTGCAGGATTTTTATAGTTTGAGGACTCTGCCAGATTTTTTTTTTTTTTTAACATGTTATAACTCCAGCAGAACAAATCTGCTCATGTCTGTTACTGTCTGGTAGGTCCTTTAGGCAAACATGCCTTAAATAAACCTTTTGCAGAGTTTTTAGGTGAAATGAAGAAATGCAGGTTTTTAGCACTAATGTTGAAAGCTCTTTGTTGAAATAATTTCTGATTCTGAAGTCCTGTCTGAAGCGTGAACAACAGTAACAAGTTAGGCACTAACAGCCATAACAGCTGAATTTTGGCTGTTTATTTGCATAGTTCTTATAATCCCTACAGACTAAAGCCAAATATTGAAGTAAGTTTAGGGGCAAAAACTCCACTCTGCCTTTAAGGACCAAGTTAGATTGCTGTCTAGATTTTTGTAGCAGCATACTTTTTCAGTATTTACACTTAAGAATGCAGTGTGAGAATTTCAAATCTGTGCCGCTAATGCCTTCAGATGTTAAACAAAGGGATTTTTCTCCAGTGCATGGCCAGGAGAATGTTTGCATTAGATTTTTAAGCAGTGAAAGATGCAGTCCACTAACTTTAATGCGGTTAACCTAATATACAGGAGAATTCAAAATCATTATGGTGAAACGAAAATTAGTGGGCTTTTGAAAACATTGACACTATATTGGTTTTCCATCATTAAGAGGAAAACCTGTAGGTGTTTATACACCTGAAAGAATGCAGTGTGTGCCTTAGGGAGTGTGTTCCCCTTCTGTAGGTGGCTCTCCCCCAGGACTCAGCCTGCTTCTTTTGTTCTGGAAAATGCCATTCACACATGCAGCCCTGGCTTGGGAAACACATCTCTTTTCCCTGCCTGTGGCCCTGAGCCAGGCTCTGGAGCCACAGCTCAGCAGCCTGCTGGGTGTGGTCCAGTTAGCTGGCTCAGAGCACACCTTACAGCCGAGTACTGGTGGTACCCTTCATAATACCATACATGCCTGGGATTATTTTTTATACTTTATTTTTATTATTGCTGGGGTTTTTTTAACTGGCAACTGCAGGAGAGGACAAAAGTGACAATGAAACTGTTCTGGCAACATTGAATGAGTCAGTTGGGAGAATGTAAAACAGAGTTTTACTAAGGAAACTTAGATGCCTGGCTGGGTTGCAACATAACACCTGTGTCTCAGGATGTGGAGTCATGGGTGCAGGGAAACTGGAGTTCTCTGGATCTGTGGGTTTTCTGGGCTTAGTCACAGAGCAGAATGCCTAGCACAGACCCTGAACTTGGCTTCATTTAAGCCAGTTTTGATGTGTATGCAGCAGGGATATGCTGTCCATCATCTTTCTTCACTTCTGCAAATGTGGATGGAGAGTAGACATGTCTATGGCAGTCAGGCCTGCGTTTGGCATGCTCAGCAGGAATGACTGTCCTGTTACCCAGAAAAAGTCAGGAATCATGTAGTTTCCCCATAGATTCAACTTGAAATAACACTTTATGCCTGTGTGGCTTGATGAGGACCCCAGGTATGGTGGATGACTCTTTACTGCTTAATTAGCATGGGGAAAAGTATTATGGAGTGTGAGCAATTTTTTTCGAAAGGGTGCTTTTTAAAGCACTCTGCATCTGATGCTACAGCTGCTCACTGCTGAGGTGTGCTGATTGATTTCTCTGCATGTCTGCATTACAAACACTCACTGAAATGAATTTAAGAACTCATTAAAAATAATGTCTTTTTTGTTATCTGGCTTGGATAGATTCAGTGTTTTAACTTGGAACAAATGCTTGCAGATGGCTGGATTGATTCTGGTGAGGTAGTGATAATCTGTAGTGGGGGAACAGAAAAGTGCACATTTTGATGGATGAGTGACTGAGAAGGGGGAGGCCTTCAACAGAGCTAGTCATGGTTACAAGATGAGTTGTGAGTCAGTACCACTTGTGCAGAGGTTCAGAGATGTGCAGGTTTGAGTTCCTGCAATTAGCTTTTCTGTCTTATATTTTATAATCACTCGTATTTCTGTCATGTTTCCAGTACTTACAGCAAAATATCCTACGACTTGCATGGTGTCAAGGGTTTGAGAGGGTAAAAATGCGTGGCACTGTAAGGAAAAGTATTTCTTGTGGTCAACAAGAAGTGTTGTATTTTTGTTACCTGGCTTGTTTAGTAGCAAATGCTACAAAGGTGCTAACGATTGCTTATAAACTGCATCACTGTATACTGGGGATCTTAAACATGGTGCAAGCTAAGTATTTGAGCTACTTCTTGAAGACCAACTAAGTGTGGTATTAGTATCACCAGTAACAGACATCTTAAAACTCAGAATTAGCCCTTGCTATGTCTGTTTTCTTCTGCTATTTCTTAAGATCTCCATTAAATTTGGTTATGTGGGGACGGTGTCCTGAATTTTGTGGAAAATACAATTGCAATTTATGGGCGTCCTCATTGTGTATTTGTTAGCGATGGATTACTCTTGAGATGTGGGTGAGAAGAGTGAAATATGATTAACCCAAGAAATGAGACTGCAACGACTATTGGTTTTTTAATTTTTCTTGTTAAAGTAACCAAGAGGTTATTATAGCCATATCTATTGTGAGGGGATGTGGGAAAGGGGTTGTTGGTGTATATGAGTCAAAATCTTACGATGTTTTCCATGGGTCCTATGCACATTCCAATAAACAGTTCTGTATTGTTCAGAGATACTAGGAATATCTTTAACACTGCTGACAGTGATCAAGGTATTTGTATTTGTGTATTTATACCCTGTATAAGCAGATGAGTTTCTATTCTAATTTTACTAATATAAAAAAATCTTTTTATGTACTTGGAGACAAGTGAGAACATAATTTGGATTGAAATGGTACTACTTTACTTGATATTGTATGGCAAAACTGACAGGGTGTTTATTTTTGTAACCTCATAGGGACTTAAGTTACAACAAATTATCTTCAATCAAGACCAATATCTTGGATCACCTTCATAGTCTTCAGGAAGTGTAAGTTAATTTGTCTTAATTAAAAACCATACCAAAACATAAACCCGAACCAAAAATACCCAACCTGTGTTTGTGTATGCTAATTGTATAGTTATTTCTCTAGGGATGGTTGCTTGAACAACAAAGATCCTTGCTGTTCTGGTATTTTACATTAAGTGAAACTGGAATTATTTTTTAATTTTGAGGTGACACAGTTCAGCAGTTTAGCAAGTCCAATGTACATACTTCTGATTAACATCAAAGCTAACTCTCTCTTTTGTCATACTAATAGGAAGTTGAACAACAATGAACTGGAGATCATTCCAGATCTGGGACCAGTCTCAGCAAATATAACTCTTCTGTCTTTGTAAGTACATCTTACTCTTGTCCCTGGTTAGTGGAACTAACTCTACAGGGTTCATGGAAATGTGTGCATTACAGAGATTAAAGTAAAATAATTGGAAATAGGGCAGCTTGTGGTTAGAAAGTTGATTATGTCATATTATTTAATAGTTCTTCAAAATGTGTATAATTGAGTTTAATCCTTGTAGTTTTCATGCTTCCCAGATACAAAGACTGCATTAGAATTAATTTATGTTGTGGTAGTGCCCAGAAGCCTCAGTCCTGTTGTGCTAGGCACTGTACAAGCATCTGTAAATGTTACAAAAACTTGTACAGTGCTGTCTTTAAAACAAGACTTATACTCTGTTGTTATGCATCTTGGCTGAGATCCTGATGTGTTAAATCATAGCAGGATGCTGTTAATTCCACTGGGCAATACAGGAAAACCCCCTCAAGTTGCAGCTTCAGAGCAAGTATCTGGCTTAGAAGATGTTTTGCCCATGTCTTGTAAAAATTTTTTGAACCCATTTTAATGTGTGGCACATTTTTTCATGACTGCAGTATTTACATAAAATTGTGACACATGATTGTGTCCATGTTCATTGCTTTTCACAAAAGAAATGAGTAGGTTTCTTGGTGTTCATTTGTAATACGAGTATAAAGTTGTAAAAGGCATGTAGGGCCCATAACCAAAAAAGTTGGTTTCAAAGGAAATTTTATTCCTGATGTTTTAACTATAAATTAGTTGGATTTTTTGTCTATGATTTAGTTTCAATAAACTGTTGAAGGAAGGTGTAGAAAACTAGTTACTATCATACTATTAGTTAGCAAAAAAGAAAAGACCTGGTTTTCATGTGTGGTTTGCATTTTATCAATGGGAATTTAAAGTGTCTAAAACTATTAATATGTAGCCCTCTGGCCAAATCCTGTCCTTGAATACAAATTGCAAGTTACCTTTCTTGAAGAATCCTGAAGGGTTAAAACAATACAATAAACTTTGGAAAGCTGTTCAGTTAATTAAATTGATCGCTATTCAATTGCTTACATCTGGTGATTTATAGGGGTTTGTTGTTACTCTAGGCCTAGGTCAGCCAAGTCAGCTGGTGCAGCCACTGTGTCTGGGCTGCTCTGTTTGAATAAGAACCGAGTGACATTTGATACTGGTGTGGTTTCTTACAGATCAAAATCAGAATGGAATGAAAGAAAACGCAGATGGTGTCTGACAAATAATTGTTGAATTTAAGCACATCTTTTGTTTTGCAGTAGCATTGATATTACTTTTACACAGGCATAGCATTCTGTAATTTAAGCATCTAGTTGATCTAAATATTATATTTATCATATATATATATATAAAACCACCTTGCTAAGATCTTTTATTGCCATAAGGCCAGAAATATTAGCATAATAAAGTGGTTTCTATCTTGCTTTACTTCTAAATTATTAGCATTTCTCCTTCTCATGGAAACTCAACAAGTGTAGAGGAACCTAAAATGATTCTTTTGCAGCTGTGCAAAAATTTTGCTATTCCTTTGAGAGAGTAAATGATAGTCACTGTTGAACTGTTTGTTTCATAGCCTTAGGTCCCTGGCTTGGGGCATTTACTCAGGTGGCCAAACATGGAAAAATCATTGTTAGATCTCTACTATGCACTGGATATGCTAACACTGGAAAGAAAAAAAAAGTATTTTTTAAAATCTTTTATCACACTACTTATGCAGTTAAAGTGTCTCTGGTTGGGTGTTAGCTTGTTTTCATTCTAATTCTGAGTGTGGATAAGGAGATTACCGAAGGTAACTCTGCTACAGCTGAAATTTAATACCTATTCTACGACTACAGAAGAGATTCCTGGAGTTTAATGCATCAGAAATAATTATTTCAGTGTTTTATGTTAACTTACCAATTGCAGTCTATGACAGTTAATTGTTTGTTCTATTTCAAAACAGGTGAACATAGAACATAAAATTAGAGTAGTATTGTATTGCTCAAAAATAAAACATCTTGTCTCTTCTGCACAGCTTTTCTGTAAAACATAGAGTAGAATCATAGAATAGTTTAAGTTGAAAAAGACCTTTAAGATTATCAAGTCCAACCATTAGGTCAGCACTGTCAAGACCACCACTAAACCATGTCCGTAACAGCCACATATGCACATCTTGTCAATACCTCTAGAGAGGGTGGCTTAATCCCTTCCCTTTGCAGCCTGTTACAATACTTCACAACCATGATTTTTCTTGATATCAATCTAAACTTACTGTGGCATAACTTGATGGCAATTTCTTTTGTCCTATTGCTTGTTACTTTAGAGAAGAGACCATCCCCCACCTCCTTTTAGGTAGTTTTGAGAGTGATAAGGTCTCCCCTGAGCCTTCTGTTCTTACTGGTTGGATGTTATTTATGTAAAGATATTAAATTTAATTTTATAGAAAATAGAATAAATGAAGAGAAATAAACATACAGCTGTTTGGCATAAAAATATATATAGTATTGTGGTAGCATAAAAGGACAATTAATCAAATGATACCTTTTTCTAGAAGTGAAAAATACATGCATTTGGGTTTTCTGTGGTGGATGTTACTTGACAGGATTGAATCAAACTGAGTTAACATGTTTTAAGTCATGCAAAAAGAACACATATGGAACAATTAGAATGTAAATTTTAGAACTACTCTTCAGAGAAACGTCAGATGACTTTCTCCAGGATTTTAGACTTCTATAAGAAAGGAGGTTGTGAAGCCTTTCCAAAGCAAACCACCATTTCCATGTTGAGTCTGTTCTGGCTTTCAAATAGCAGAAAGGAGGGTGATAGTCTTTGGAAACTTGATTTGATTACACTTCTTACAATATTCATATATGTTGATTCATTACTGTCAGTTGAAAACTCAGCTGTTTTTTTCCAAGGAATCTTGAAGGAATGCCACAGAAGTGATAAAGTCTTTTCTTGCCAATATCTTCATTGTTGAAGAAACTTTATTACAAGATTTTTTTCTTTCACTTGTTCAGAATTCCCACTGAGCTTGGGGAACCGTAGAATTTTACCTGTTCTGCGAGAATTTTCTTGCCCTGCAGAGGAAATTCCACTGCTATTATGTCCCATAATAGTGTAGGTATCCCCACGCAGCCATATATGTCTGAATTCTTTGAAGAATATAAACAAGCATGGGTGGATTATCATGTTAGTCCAGTTTCCATTTCTGGAGCGACCTCATTTCTTGCTATCTAGCTGATATTTTATCTAAATGAGATATTTACATACTAATGAATTATTCAGGATAAACATACCCAGAGCAGGAGATGTTCCCAGTCTCACGGTCCCAGTCTGTCTGTAACATGAAACAACAATGCTAACATTTTGTTTTTACTGATGCCAGCTGAGGGTTGAACATCTTGGGAATGAAAAGTATCAGGCAGGCACACCCCCTCACCACCACCCTGGGAGATGTGTCAGTGCGAAGGAGTGAGTATACACGGATATTCAGGCACACTCTTATTACATGGCTGGAGATGTATCTATGATTTTATTCATGTGATGAGTATGTATCTTGTTACATGTCATAGGAGAGCTTGTGAGCCTCATGGGAATCTGGATACTGCTGTAAGCTACATGGGTGGTAGTTTGGGCTGTATCTGGTCAGGAGGCTTAGGTCAAGTCTCTGAAAATTTAAGTGCAGGGTGTTTATTTTGCACAGCCCTTTTATATATGTTCCATGAGCGAGGGCATGAGGAGAGCAGTATATTAAGGCAGGAAGCAGGAAGTTCGGGTATTTGCCAGAGATTGTCAGCAAATATCTCTAGCCAGGAGGTCAGGTCCCTCACGTGCTGGCAACATAAGGTTTTGGGGAGACCGTTGGATTTAACAACTGCTTACCACAGGTATATAATGTGCAGACACCACACACAGTAATGCAGGTGTATTTATCTGTCCCCAGAAGGAAAATATGCTAGAAGTTCTCTAGTTTTCATTCCTAAAGTAAACATAAAAACAGTTAAATTAATGGAGAATTGCTTTATAGAAAAATCTTCATTTCCTGGAGACAAAACAATTTACTTTTTACTTCAAGATAGGTGGACTGCTTTTGTGTCAAGTACAAAAATGGGCACTAATGCCCTCATTCCAGAAGAACATGTGAAAGTCCTGAATATTGTTTCCATTCTAATGACATTGTTTATCCAAGTTCTGTCCTATTTATCCTAAAAAATCTGCCTGAACCAGTGATCTTGACACATGAGAAGAAAACTAGTATTGCCTTTTAGATCTATTGCAGTTGTAGTTTTGGACCTAGTGTAAAAATCCAGAAGTAGATTGAAACGAAAGAGTGTAAGTACAATAGCCTTGTCTAGAAGTCCTGCTTGGTGTTTAACCACCAACTGCTATTTGCATTGGGGTTTTACTTTGAAACTCTTCCAAAAATGTTAACTACTTTTAATGTTACTAATACTTTGTAAGGAAGAGACACTGATTTGCAAATTCAGCAATGTTTTTTAAGATTTCGTTTAAGGATATAGTTTAAATAAGAAATCCGTGTTACTTTTACTTGCAGAATTTTAAAAAAATGTATAGTTGTAGACTCTATCCAAGATCATCAGTACTCTGTATCCCTGAGTACTGTGAAAAATGGAAGGTAGCAGTGACTATAAAGAGACAGAACAGCTTTGAGTATTAAAGTATCCTGCCTCTCCAATTAGAATTTATTGTTCTTATCAAAATATGTGTAGAACTAATATTAAACCCCCTATGTTTCTCATTACCCATGTCCAGGATATGTTCTATGGTAATCTGCTTGCAGTCAGTAGGGACTAGAAAGCTGTACACATCCAAGTCTTTAGTGCATATAGTGAAATTCTAACATTAGACTAGTTTCAAGAATGGAGTGTTTTAAATAAACTTGTAATTTTGCCTTTTGTTGAAATAATACTTTATTTAAAGGCACTAGAGCATAGGATGTAGGTGATTCAAATTGTTACGTTGTAAGGAGTGATCATGTTAGTCTAGAATGCAAACAAATACTTGGTCTTAGGAAAGCCAGAGAGGAAAATGCAAAAGTCATGGTGCAGAAGTTAAAGGTTGCATGAATGATTCAAAGTTCAGGAATGTTTTTCAAATCTTACATTAATATGTGTTTTATATTAGGTTCCCGCTTCTTTAGAATTTTTCTTTAGAACTTTTTAGAATAGTTCTTTAGAACTTTTTCTTTAGAATGTGAAATCTGTTTGTAAGAGACATAATGAAAATGTGATGTGCGAGAGGTTTTTTCTCTGTTCTGCTGGGGGAATCTTCCAGCTCTGTACAGGAAGCCTTTAAGGAAGAGAACATTCACTTTTGAGTTCTGAGATAGTTAAAAGTGCTGCCAAAATTGAGGCAGTTTTTTGAAATGTGACCATGTGTTTGTTAGATGATGAACAGAATCCACAAGCCACTTCTCTGAAGGTTTTTTACAGCCTTTGGTTTGTAATGTCTTTCTGTCAATATGTGCTGAATTTAAATTCACTGACTTTCAAGATGTGTCTTGTATCCTGGATGTTTGAAATGAACTAAAAGCATTAACAGAAAAGGTCAGGAGATAAAAAAGGACAAAAGAACTGTAAAGTAGCCAGTCCTAGATGACTGCACAGGTCATAAGTTTTCATAGTAGCCTGATTACATATCTTACTTCATGCACAAACATAGTTACTGAAGAAAAGTTGCAATTAATCCCTTCTAATATTGAGAAGGGATTTTTTTTTTAAGTGCTGTGTGTTCCCTTCTGTTTAAAATGTGGAAAAGTGTATTTATGTGTGTTAGGTGATAATTGGCATCCTGGATCCGGGTTCAGATAGTCATATTAAGAAATAAAGTTCAATAAATTGAAGCAAACACTCAAAATAAATCCTGGATTTGTCCCAGCTGACAGTTTGGAAATAAGAAGTGATAGTTTGCACTTTGTGGCAGTAACTTAAACCCCTGTTAAGGGCCTTCAGTAAAGACAGAAGGGAGGTAGGGTATGAGAAGTTTGCCTCTTTGTCATCTCACAGTGGTCTGGGAGTGAAAGCTGTGTATAAAATCCAGGAGAACACTGTCTCGGTATGCAGTTAGAAAGCTGCAGTCATAAGAAAGATGTTTAGATGAAACTCCTGAAAACGAAAGCTTACATTCAGTAGGAGTGGATTCCTTTCCCTTCTACGCTTGCCAGAGAAAGTGGTATTGTTTGTTTATAAAGCTAGCATACTAAATTGGAGTCTGGATCCCAGTATGAAGAAAACGTTGGTCAAATATTTTACATCCTTGTCATCTCTTCAGCTACCACTTTATTATGGGAAGGATTAAGATTTGGATGCTGACTGGAAGAGTTTGTTTTGAAGAAAGATTGAAAGAAGGGATAGAGGAATGCCAGACTGGGCTTCAGCCATAAGGCTACTTGGAGAATGTCCCAAAACTGAGACTGGTGGTAAACCATGTGTGACTTGGTCTGAAGTTTAGAGCAAGGAACTTACTGGAATTAGTTCTTGCAGTCTTTGACATGTGGTGTGGAGACTTAAGAGGAAGTAAACGAATGAATTTTTAAAGGAACCTGACTTAGTCAGACTTACAGACATGGAAACTCAATTTTTATGGCAGCAAGTTAGGCTGAATTATGGGAAAGAGAAGAAGTACATAGAAACCCAGAGTTTGTTGTAGCAAAAATATAAGGATTGAGAGCCTAGATTAATGCTTTTGCAATGAGAATGGAAAAGAATGCAAATGTTATGAGCTATTTGCAGTAGATAAATCTGTCATGATTTTCTGATCATAGTGGTAAAGGAAAAGGTGAGTTAAAAAGAATAGTAATGGACTAACAAAAATAGAGAACACTGTTCTGATATGACAGAATGGAGGAGTGGTAGGGCTTTTACAGAGGAGTAGGGCATATGATACGGAAAACAAGAAAAGTGAGAATGAAATTGAGAGGTCAGGCATCAGTATTCGGATTATGTTTTAGAGAATTGGTGGTGCTGATTGCAATAGAGGAGTGAAATCACTTGTGCCATGAGTGAAAGAGAAGTGGATGGGAGAATATTCCTTACCTTGTATTAATGATTGAAGTTAGGGGTACATCTTAGAAGGGTGTGCAGTCTAAACTGCCTAGACTTTGGTCTGCACCCTCTGAAAGGGAGGGTTGCTCTGTAATAATAAAGAATAGGTATTTTTGCTTAGGAACTCTATCCATTAGATTAGAAAGATGGTTTATGATACTGGAGGGCACTGTGCTGGGTTTATCTAGGTCATATTTAAAATTTTCCAAGATTTTAGCATTAACTGTCACACAGCTCACCAAGTCTGCAATGGGCTATTATTCCTGTTGTCAGCTCTTGCCAAAGTAGTTGTGCTTGCATTGCTTTTGTTTATAGTTGTTAGAATAAAGGGATGAACTTACACAATCATTTGCCAATCACATGCTAAGTAACTTGTGATTATTTTGGAAAAGCCAGAAAACTGAGTTGGAAACAGACATCAGGGTATTAAGAAGAGAGTTTGGAAGGAAAGCTTAATTAGTTGCATATTGGTACTATGAGGGGAATCAGAAGAGAATTGTTATGGAAGTATCATGTGTTTATAAGTTTGGATTTGTCTCTTTCTTCTTTTTGATGATGAAAACATATCTGATCACAGAGTTGTTTCAGTCTGCATCTTTCTCTTTCCATTTTCCCAGTTTATGTTTGATTTGGGAATCAATAAACCTTTGGTTTCAAGTTTTGGACAGGGTATCGGTAGTCTACAGAGTTCTGAGTTTTCATTTTCTGTTTTATGCCTCTATACCATAAAAATCACAAAATATAGAAGCAGAGTCTTTCTGACATCTGGCTTGAAAGAGAAATGAGAGGCATGGATCATGGAGTGAAGGAGACCTTCAAAAAAAAGAACTGCTTGCCTCAAGGAAGGCAAGAAGCTTGTGTGTGAAAGAGAGGCATCAGGCTTGTAAACCTACCAGTAGAACTGGAAGTAAGCCAGAATCTGGAGTCTATTTCTGCTGACTCTGTCTTGGAGAAAAACAGTTTCACTTGTAATATTTCTATGACTAATATTTGCAAATATTAAAAAAAAACCAAAACAGACTTTCTTATTTCAGTCCAGTTGGGTGTTTTAATTGTGAGAAGACCATGTAGTCCTATCAGAGGCTGGTTTGTTTTTTTTTTTGTAGGGGTAGTGTTCAGCTTAAAACTGCAATTTCAGTATTTTAAATGATGTTATTGTTTATTGCAATATAGCTCAGTATTCAAATGAGTAGAAATTGAAAAAAAAGAACATTTTTGCTCTTCTTGAAGTAGTAGTTACTGAGGTTCTTCTGATAAGAGTTCCTTGAAGTTGTCCAGTCTTATTGTAAAAGCCATAAGGTTTTTTGTCCAGCACTTCCAATTACAGTCTTGATCCTTTGTATTTAATATAATTTTTTTTTCTCTTTGCTTCAATTTTCTTCCACACAGTATGTTTACATCATTGCTCCCAAAGGAGTTTGGGAGGAGAGGAGAAGGAGAGCAAGAAGGGATATGTCAGCTATTATGAATATGATATCAGCTAGTGAGTGATGGGAAGAACAGGTGAAAAACCCAGAAAAATGAAAAAGGAGGCTGTGATTTGTAGTGGCCACCCAGAACGTGCTCAGATGTGGACAGTCATGTTGGTTTTGTGAGGACTCTGATATGGCTGCCTCCAAAAGAGCTCTGATCTGGTCAGACTAGGCATCTATGGATCTCTGTGTCTAGGCCTCGGCACTGGTCAGAAAGATACATCTACTCCTAGCAGAAGGCGCTTTTATTTCCTCTTTCCGTATCCTCTTGTTTTCCAGCAGGAGATTCCACTATGGCCTAATTTGCCTGTTTGTGATGCAGATTATTCTGCTTCTCAGGGCATAGTTGAGGCACAGGACATACTGTATTAGTCCAGATATACACATATGTTAAGTAGTTACTTTACATCAAACAGTAATGCAGAGCAGGCTGCATGGACTCTTCTCCAAAGTTGTCTTTCCAGACAACTTGTTTTTTACCAGGTTGCTCTACCCCCAGGCTCCTGTGTGTACTTAATGTCAGGATAGTAGGGTGAGATCCAACTACGGAGTTTCCAAAACACTGCAGATCAGGATATAGCTGGAAGAAAAAGCTATGCTGGAAGTGCAGGAGTGGTTTTTTGTGCTGAGATTTTAAAGAGAAGCAAAAGATAGGACTTCCAGTCCTAATCTGTTCCTCCTTGGATTTTCCTTGTTACCATGTGTAGGATGAGTTACACTCATGAAGTTTACATGGATATTTTTCTTAGGTAGAAAACATTTCATGCTGAGACATGAAATGTTTTCTGGGGCAGAAAGAGACAGTATGACCATCTCTTTAAAAACTGGGGAGGGGGGCATGTTTCAGCACTTAAGAGCTTTTATATCAAAAGGTGTTAACTAGATGCTCAACAAAACGGATACAGAAGTTTCTGACCTGCTTTGTATTTCCCCAGAGTAAGGAAGTCTTTAGGTCAGATACGTGATAGCTGGTTATATAGAATGAATCTTAAGATCAGAATTGAGAAGGCTGTTACAGGATTTCTGGCCTACTGGTGTGTTTGAAGTCATGAATGTTGAGAAAGAAAGCTAAGGTTTTTCATACCCATAATGAAAAACGGGTATTCTCTCTTCTGGTATTCACATAGGCTTGTGTAAAAGTAGTTAAGTCAGTCTGTATGCACTCATGATTGTTGGTTTGTGGGATTTTTTGCCGAAAGTCAGGGTGCAGGCACTAAAATTGCAAAAGGCACGTTCAAATTCATGTAGATATTTATTGGTGGGTTTATCTGCATTCGTTGGTCCTCCTGCTGCTTTAGCTATAACAGGAGAAGTTGTACGGAAGCTGCAGCATGTTGCTGTTCCTTCCACATGAAGAAATTGTTATCAAATTACTGCAGGTACATTTCTGGGAGAATTTGATGTCCTGGTTTTCTTGTTGCGGGGGATCTCTGTTTCTCTCATCTCCCTCGAAGGTCTGTGAAATTAAACCAATGGGGTGTATGCAGCTCCTTTTGTCTGAACATAACAGACAAACAGGATCCTGTAGCATCTCACAGGAAAGATTTTCTTTGGGTTTTTTTTTTTACCCCCACCCTCCTGTCAGTGAAAAAAACCTTTTTTGTCATTTTGCCCACACAGATTTACTCTTTGGTTCTGTCTTGACAGTTAGATAGGCTTGTGTTTTCAACATGTCCTTCTTGACTAGTTTTGGTGGTGATTTGGCAGTTACGAGGAAGATGATTTTTTTTTTTTTCAATTTGGTTAAGCGATGATTATGAAGAAAAATCAAATTAGAGTTAAACTTTCTCATTTTAACTAAAGTTGGGTCTTAAAGTAGAACTATTTGGATGTTTTCAGTGCTGAATAATCTTCCAGGTATGAATTATTATACTTATATTCTTTTGAAGAGAAACTGGACTAGGTTGTTGGAGCAATAGGGAGTGAACCATTCAGCTATTTTACAGCTGAGTAACTTCTACAGATATGGTTAAGTAGCAAGGTTGAGGGCTGGTTTGATTTTGATTGTGAAATGGACTAGGACTATGATGTGTAATGCAATTTCACTGAGCAAAAGAAGTTGTTTGTCACTCATCAATATGGCCTTACCATCTCCAGAAAAGAAAAATGTTCCTGAAACAAACAAACTGCAAGTTTTTTTGGTTGTTTTTGTTGTAACCTGGTCTGTGTCAGGTAATTTGCCAGTTGGTTTAAATGCTACTCTGAAGACTGTGGAAGAGCTTTATTTGGTTCCATTAGATTCAACTAAAGTTTCGAATACAGGGGCTATTATCCTGCCAGTTGTGAGAAATTTCTGTTTTATGGAGCAATGCTGACACAAAGACAGCACTGTGCAAGCCGGCTTATAACTGAACACTTTCACACTGCAATTTAGGAGGCGTGCAGTTCAGGAAATTGCTGGCTTCTGCTGGAGCACACTTTTACTGCAAGGAAAATTTTATTCATCACTCAAGTAATTGGCAGCCTTAATACCCTGTTAGTAATTACCTTGTAAACAAACTAATGCATAAAGGCAAGGCTCTGTGACCTGTTATCTAACTCACATTCTTATTTGGCCCATGGAACTGAAACATGGTGGTGGTGTTTGTTGTTGTTCTTTATTAAAGTAATTTGTTTCCATTTATTATAAATACTTGCAGGTAAGAGTTAAAAAATGCAGTGTACCTCTACCAGACAGCCTGAGGAATGAAACATGATACAAGCTCAGCATTGGAGGGGCTGCAGGATCACTTACCCATTCCCATATGTGGCCAGAAAGCCCATTAATCTCACTTCTGGTTCAGTTTGTGAGTTAGGAGATTTTTGTCTTGAGTGGTAGTTCCCCCACACCCCTTGAATACATGAGAGTTGTCCATGCTGCCCTAATGTGTGGCTTACTATTTGATACAGAGCAAGTATTTCCAGTAAAGGTAAACACCTTCCAGAGTTGGAAGAACAATATTCTTGTTGATAATTTTACTAAAATTGCATTTGCCTGCCGTCTCTAGGATCTGGGGAAAGCTCCTAAATTTTGGTAATTCTCCAACAAGGTATAGAATGTACCACAGCTAGAATGACTTAAACTTACAAGGTAACAAGAATCATTTCAGATTACATTTGTTTAAATGGTCAGGATGGTCAAATAAATGGTCAGATAATGTTGCTGATGTGCATGTATGATGCTGTACATTATGCAGCCGAGATGGAAAAACTGATGGGTTGCTGGGTATGCCCATGAAATAGGGTCACTGGAAAAAGTTCATGTGTGAAAGTGAAAGAAGGAGTGTTCCTTAAAGCAGACTACAATAGCCACTTCTTCAGATTGTTGCATACTTTTTGTTGTGGGATTGGGTGTGATGCTGAGCTAAAGTTTGACCAGACATGAAGTCCATAACTCCTGTAGTGACCTCTAATATGCAGAATTTTTGTTCTTTGCCAACTCATTAGAAAAATCTCTAGACTGGAATCCTAGGTCTAATTCCACAATTATGGAATGTTTTCAGGGGCTGCACCATCATCTGTCTTTTATAATGTGTTTTTTTATTATAATAAGTTTTTTTCTGGAAACTCAGTTGGACTTCCATGCCAAGGGAGTTTTCAAAAAAACCCAAACAATGTGTTTAGCTATTATGATATTAATTTGCTTGAAATAGAAAACAGCTCTAACCTTGTTTCACTACAATACTGTGACATACCTTTCCATGCAAGTACCAGATATTTCTTCTGTTCAGAAATTATAGGTGATTATACAGTTTCACATCTCTTTTTAAAAGCCATGAATTGCAGTAATTTGATTATATTGCATTTTTTTCATAGTTTACTGGAATTATATTTTAAGACATATGAATGCAAATTTATTTAGACTATTCCAGTTTGGGATTTCAGATTAATGTTATGCATAGAGAAACATACTTTATTGCTTTTCTGTAACTCAAAATTATTTTCAAGTAGGGGAATTAAGAACTAACATTTGCCAGAGTTATGTAGTTAAGATGTGTTTACTCTGGAAATGACAGGCTTTTGCCTACCACCCTTAAATTTCAGGACCAGTAACAAGATTGCCAACATTTTGTCTGAACATCTGAAGCCATTTCAGAGTCTAGAAACTTTGGACTTGAGCAACAACAACATATCGGAGCTAAAAATTTCATCATTTCCGTCATTACAGCTCAAATATCTGTAAGTAAAAATTACTTTTTTGTTTATTTTGGTTTTGGTTTTTTTTCTTTCAGGTAACTTTCAAAAATCTTTTTGGATAATTTAGATTGGCAGCTGTTTGTTAAGGTACTAAATCTTCTTTTAATTGTAATAATAATAAATATTCCTACTTTCACCTGTCTAGTTTAACATAAGCTGCTAACTTGAATATATGAGTTGTTACAATGACATGTTTTAATTTGTTAAAAAAAGCTAAGGCCATTATCTTGAGATGAAACAAATAGATGTGTCTCTTGAGAGAAATAATTATGTGATAAAATGAACTTAGGTTCCCCATGGCTAGGCTAGTTTGTATTTATATGGAGTTTGATAGACTTCTTGTGAATACACATCTACTTCTTATTCAGGAATATTGCAATGCCAGATATACTGACTGATAAAAAAATAATAGGATTGCCACATATTATCTTCTTCCATTAACACACTCTGTCAGAGTAGAGTAAAATGGTGGTGGTGAAATACTATTTGACTATAGAATAAGCTGTCAAGAGCTCTAATTAATGTGAAAAAATCCATTTATAAATGACTAAGCACCACAAGAGCTTTGTGTTTCATTACTTGGTGTTAAGAATTTATTAAATAACTGTAAATTTAACCTTATAGACATTGTTTCAACAGGTATATTAACAGTAACCGAATAACCTCTATGGAGCCTGGTACCTTTGACAATTTGTCTACCACACTTCAAGTATTGAAACTGAACAGGAACAAAATTTCAGCAATTCCTCAAAAGATGTTTAAACTGTCCCATCTGCAGCACCTGTAAGTGTAACCTACAATTGACTAATTGTTTTCAGGTTTTCCAAAGCACTGGCAGTGCTTGAACTTTCGCCCTTAATTTAACCAGAGGCAGAGTGAGACAGACAGAGAAAACATATTACTACAACCCTTACTAACTGCAGCGTTGTACTGAACAAAACTAGTCCTATATGTTGGTGAGATGTGAACAGTCTTTGTGTTTAAAATTGTATTTGCCTGTTAAAAGTTTAAAAAAAAAGGCTGGAAAAGGGGTAGTAGCAATATTTCTGTAAAAAAAAAAATCAGGAAAATAGTAAGTAAAGTTATATAGTTCACTGCAGCAGTCATTTACTTTGTGCTTTCACAGTGAAATGAAGGAAATTGATCTCCTTTCGGATGGCATGCCAATAAGCAATATGCTTGAATAAATAGACTTTCAGCTTTACTGATACTGTGCTGTCCATAAATGTTTTACTGAATAAATAATAAAGTTAAATGAAAGACTGGGGAGTTTTAATTGGAAAATTTAGAAAGTGCAGAAAATGAACAAGAGAATGGGTTTCACTTTGTCAAATCCTGGATAATTATTTTCCATATCAGATAGTCAGGAGCTAAGAATCTCTTAGGTTAGCCTTGAAATTGATAGGTTATAAGAACACTGAAATATTAGGGTGTTTGACACTTCTGGAGAGAGTGACTGTGTTTCTTCTGTGTACAAGTGCTGGAACGGTTTTACTCAGGCCTCAGTAGAAGAGTATGAGAACAGTCCTGCAAAGCTCAGGATTTGTTAATGATCTTGGTAAATGTTCTGATCTTCAGATTCACCTTAAATTTTGGGTGTTGCTGTATTCTTGTCTGAAACTGTTCCCTTTATTCATAGTTGGTGTGGTGACTCAGTTATGTTAGGTAGCTTATCTGCAAGGAAGGCAAAAAATTTGTGTTGTCACCTGAAAGTATTCAGAGAAGAATGGGGAAGAACTCAAGTCTGTTCTTACCGAATGTTCTTGACTTTTTATTCATATTTAAACACAAGATGAGAAGTAGGGTTCTCCCTCACGTTTGTTATCAGGTAGACTTTGTGTCAGACTGCCATAGAGGAAAGCTGAATTTTTACAGGGCTGTGACTGAAAAGTTATGAAGTTATAACTATGGGGATAGGATTATTTACACCTTTACTTTACATGAGGAAATAAATTTTGGAAGGAGAGATTCGTCCTAATTTGGTAGACCTAAGTGTTTCTTAAAGAGGCAGACGATCACTCCTTTTCCTACCTTTCGGTAGTATTGTCTAATCCTGTCACTGCCCTCCAGCTAGTTATGCCCTACATCTCCCTCACAGGATACACATGGCTCCCTGTTTCTGACCTGCACAGGGTGAGTTTAGTGGCAGAAGGGTGAGTGCCAAGACCCTTGAGAAAGAGGGAAGGCACTGTGTGTAACTGGTTGTGGAGGAGGGAGAGATGTAATGAGTGCTTGGCTACAGATACAGAAAGAGATCACTCAGAATATTCAATTTTGTCTAGTTATCACAACTAAAATTTTAACTTTTTCTTGACTGTTGCAATTGATTGCAATTACAACCCAACCTTAACAGCTCTACTCCTGGAGGAACACTGCTTTCAATTTTGAATTTGGGTACAGGATGAACTATGACATTCTAGGTCTAGAGGGATTCTTGAAGTCTGAAAATCAAGGAACTACCAAGTAGTTGTCCTCAGTATCAGAAAGGCAGAATGATATTAACATGATTGAACATAATGTGCTACAATGAAATGTTTGATATTTATTGCTTCTTGTCTTTGTTTCATGTGCGAGGAAAGTGTTTAAATAAAGTTGGTTCTTCCAGAGAGGGAAGAAAGGTTGTTGGCATGTAGGTAAAATTTCTGTGCTGTAACTAAATTCTACTGATGCAGGGAGCTGAATCGCAACAAAATCAGAAAAATAGATGGGCTCACTTTCCAAGGACTTCCTGCTTTGAAATCATTAAAACTGCAGAGAAATGGGGTTACAAGGCTCATGGATGGTGCTTTCTGGGGTTTGACCAACATGGAAGTCCTGTAAGTATCAAACTTTTGCTAGTAGGTTCTGCTGATTATATATTAAGTAGATTTGCACAAAATTAGTAGAGTAGTGGTAAAATGTGAGGGCATTTTTGAACTAAGTTGTTTTGTGGTGGTCTAAAATGCAGCAAGCAATCAGTAGTGAATGTGTAGAGCAGCACTTTTTAAATGCATGCATACAATTCGAGATTTAAATAGAGGCTGCAGCTATCTAGCCAGTGTGGTGACGTCAGATGTGGACCTGTGGGATAGCATGCATGTTGCTGAGTTCCTGAACCTTATGTCTTTTTCTGTTTGTGGGTGTTTTTAGGCAGCTGGACTATAACAACTTAACAGAGGTAACCAAAGGCTGGCTTTATGGCTTGTTGATGCTGCAGCAACTCCATCTCAGCCAAAATGCCATCAGCAGGATCAGTCCTGATGCCTGGGAATTTTGCCAAAAACTCAGTGAGCTGTGAGTACCTTTATTATATTCGAGTTTCAAAAGCCGAATACATGCCAAAACATGAGCTTCTTAGCACTGATCTATCAATTTTTCATAGCAAAGTGTCCAAGGTGACAACAACTTTGCTGTATAGGACAGTTGTATCCTGTTGAAAGAAGTTGAGTTAGCTGTGATGACTCCATTTCACTGTAGCAATTGTACTAAAGCTGTAACACAGTCATTTTCAAATGACAGAAATCAATTATGCAGTAATTTGTGAATTGTTCGAAACAGTGCAAAATGCCATGTGGCCAGAAGTGGTGTGGTGGGGTCTGTGATAGTCATAAGGGGAAAAATTGTGCTTCCCCCCTGAAAATTCATGTGGGTTGAACTAAGTTAAATAAGAACTGCAGCATGAACATTAAAATGTTTTTTTCTCCACCTTAAATTTGCAGAGATTTGACATCCAATCAATTAGCAAGGTTAGATGATTCAAGCTTCATTGGTTTAAGTGTGCTGGTTGGTCTGTACATTGGAAACAACAAAGTAAATTACATCGCTGATTGTGCCTTCAAGGGACTTTCTGGTCTACAGATTTTGTAAGTTGATAAAATCAATTTGTAAGATCAAAAATCTTAAGAAAAATCCTGTGTTTATAGGTTATTTCTTTTCTTTATGAAACAGACAAGAACATTTTGTTAGCTTCCCCATAATCAGTGTATGATTTTCTTACAGTAAGATTTCTTTCCAGAACAGTTGAGAAAGGGAGGAGTTCCTCTTTTGTTAAGGCTATGCATAATGGATGGTGGTAACTGTGATACAAACTTCCAGTAGCATTATTGTGGGAGAGGCATATCTCTGCTTGAAGGCAGCAAGCAGAGCACTGCTACCCACAGTTTTAGGGATCTGGATCATAGTTGTGTCTTAGCTGAATCATTTTTCCTCATAGCAGAAATAAGACAAAACTCATTGTCATGACTGGACAATTGCTTTCAGTAATAGAGCGTTTTTTGGAATAGCATTTCTTAAAGGAAGGGAAAGAACAAAGTAAACTTATCTAAATAAACTCCTCTTCATTAAAACCTTCCCATTGCATACCACTGATCCATCTGTCAGCCAGATGAACAAAATTATTGCCTTTCCCTCTAGACTTTATTTTCAGGGGTTTGCTCACATGCTCACATTTAGGGCATCTAGGAAAGATGCAAATAGAAGAGTGTACACTATGTTTTTTAAGAATAAAGAGAGTTGGAGTTCGTAAAGAGAGGAAGTTAAGGAATTGTGAGGTGTTTAGGTATTAAGTATTATGCTTTTTCTCCTAGATTTTTCTTTCTCCTCCAGTCCTACCCTGTAGATTGTTTGCTGACACACCATTCTGTACACAAATCTCTAATCTCTTTATACTTCTTAGGTAATTAAGCAAGTGTTTTGAGATGTAAAATGATTCTCTGGGTGTTAATATTATGGACTTAAAAAGACGTGAGGCTGTTTTGTTTCAAAGGGTTCCTTTCCCTTCCTGTGATGCACATGCTCTTAAGGTAGTGCTGCCTCTGAATACCTTTAGTCGAATATGTGGATTGGTTTCCTCACAATTCCAGAAATTGTTGAGTATGTGATCTTTTTAATTATCAGTGGGAAAAATACTAATGGTCGTCAAAGTGTCTCAGTAAAAATTGAAATGATAAAGTTAATCAGGAAAAGCTTCTCTTAAAAAACCCACAAAAACCAACTGAATAAAAATCTAACCTAATAGAAAGCTATTTTAGAAATTTTTTTAAGTAATACATGCTGTTGAAGAAGTGTGTGCCTTGTTCTTTTTAATAGCTTGTGTGGTTTGATTTCCCCTCCCCTCTTAAACAGGGATCTGAAAAACAATGAAATATCATGGACTATTGAAGATATGAGTGGTGCTTTCTCTGGCCTAGATAAACTTAGGAAGCTGTAAGTATTCCTACAATATTTGTATCTCATCATCCCTTAAAAAAGCTAGCTTATTATGTGTCTTTCAAGGATCAAACCCAACACTTAAGGATATTAAATTTTCCATAGCAGAGATGATTTTTTCTCCCTTACCGCTTTGTTCTCCATAAAATGTTGCTTTTCAATAAAAGAAATTCAAGATTTTCCAAGTCAAGCGAATCTGAAATATTTTAAGTATTATTAATATTTATGGATATGTTTATCAAAGAATGAGGTTTTCCCATACTGAAAAATAAGAAGTGTATCATATGACAAAGGCATAGTGACAGACTTAGCCTTCAATAAGCTAAAGCAGCATACAGTGGGAGTGGCTCCATTGCATTGAAATTTTCAAATGCAGATTTGTAAAATTAAAAAATGTTTATAGTTATACATTTAGAGTAATCCATGTCACTTAACTGTACACCTAAAAAATATCTTTTTAAATCATTGTAATATCTAGATATTTATTCCAGGGGAACAAATTAATATCTTTTAGATGTGATACATTTTGATGCATTGGAGATGGGTGAGTGGTGAATACTAGTCACAGTTTAAAATAAATGCCAAAATTGCAATTATTCAGCTTAAAAAAATATTCCCGTTTAATTGCATTTCTTTTGCATCATGTGCTTAAATCTTTCAGGATACTCCAAGGAAATAGAATTAGATCCATTACAAAGAAAGCATTTTCTGGTTTGGATGCACTTGAACACCTGTAAGTAGTAGAAATTCACCTTTTACCCAAAATTGGAAAAAGTATTTTGATACTAACCAAATTTAAGGAAGGACTAACAAGCTTTACTTATGACTTGGGATGAAATACACTTACCATGGTTGCTACCGTGATCTTCAGAAGATTTTTCAGATTTGGAGTTACACTGAATGTGAATTTTGGAATTAATGCAGAAATTCTTACGTATAAAGCATGCTATGAAACTCTTTATTAGCATCTCTTTCGCTTTTGAGCTTGAGCGTCCTAATATATCACTAAAATAGCAAACACTATTGCTTGGGTCTTAAATCCGTTCAGTTTAATAAATTCTTAATGTCTTTTAATCCTATTTTTCTTTTTTCTTCCTAGAGATCTAAGTAACAATGCAATTATGTCAGTTCAAGGAAATGCATTTTCACAAATGAAGAAACTCAAAGAATTGTAAGTTTCTATCAAAAGACATGATCTCTATTAAGTATATATATCCTGAAAATGTATAAATAAAAGCCTTGTAAGACATCACCTGATGCAGTAATAAACCCCTGCTGTAATCTCTCTGAAGTAACATAAAAAGCTTATGTCAGTGTTCTGGGTTTTTTATTTTTTATATGATGTGTGTATTTAAGTGAGAATGTAGGATAGGAGGCATTCATTTTCTGTTACATTTGTTGTCTCTGAAGTCCTTATTTTAAATTGGGTGATCTCTAACAGGTTTTAGATAAGGGAGACTTTGATGTAATGTGCTCTAAGATGAGCAGTGCTATCACTGAGCTAAAGCTTGCTGGACCAGTGAAATGCAGTGCTGTAATTCTTTTGTAAAGACCTGGTTGTCAGTGCTTGTAATTGGGTCCTTCTCTCCTGTAGTAGCAGAGAGACACATCTTCAGAGAAGTCATGAAGCGGTCACTGCGAAAAATGTCTTTTAGCAAGGATGGGTTTTTGTCCTCTCAGCCTTTTTTTTCTGTAGATCAGTGCAGAGCAGTGCTGGCTCATGGGTTGGGTGCAGAGGGTTATACCAAAGGGTGACATCACCCTTTGCCAACATGCCACCAGTGGGGTTCAGCAGGGCTCCATCCTCAGCCCAGTGCTCTTCATAAATTACTTGGGCGCAGGACTGGAGGGCACACTGAGCAAGTTCACAGACCATACAAAACTGGGAGGAGCTGTTGACTCCCTCCAAGGCAGGGAGGCCCTGCAGAGAGACCTCAACAAATGAGAGGGCTGGGCAGTCAGCAGCTGTATCAAGTTCAACAAGACAAAGTGCTGGATTCTGCACCTGGGGTAGGGCAGCCCTGGGTGTATGGACAGACTGGGGAACGAGATGGTGGAAAGCAGAGCCGTGGAAAGGGACCTGGGGTCCTGGTCGATGGCAAGGTGAATTTGAGTCAGCAGTGCCCTGGCAGCCAGGAGGGCCACCTGTGTCCTGGGGGCATCAGGGACAGCATCCACCAGCTGGGCAAGGGAGGGGATTTGAGCTGAATGATATTGCTGTCTTCCTCTTGCAATATGTGTGTTTAAGCTAAAACCTTAGTTTTGTTACAAAGTGTGCTTGTAGAGATCTGTATTACAAACAGAAACAAACAAACAAAAAAGCTTTGCTTTTAATTGATTTTGCTTAGGCACTTCAACACATCAAGTCTCTTGTGTGACTGCCAGTTAAAATGGCTACCACAGTGGATGTCAGAGAACAACTTCCAGAGCTTTGTAAATGCCAGTTGTGCCCATCCTCAGCTGCTAAAAGGGAGAAGTATTTTTGCTGTCAGCCTGGATGGCTTTGTCTGTGGTGAGTGTAGCCTCTATTTCTCATTCTATAAAACAAATTTTGCTGTATGCTTGGGATTTTTTAGTGGTTCCTTGACGTGTTGTGATTTCTGTAATAAAATGGAGATGTGATACTTACTAACATTTTCTTCTGTTCCCAAACTGTGATGAATATGCTCAAAGCTTGAGGCTTTGAACAAGACAGGTTTTCATTGTGACTGACTTTCATTTCACATTTAAGCTTACTTACGTAGAATGTATCATAGTGTGCAAGTGAAAGCTCAGTAGTTTGTGAAGGTAAGTGTATATGCCTCTAGATTTAAATGATATTGTTTAGATAACTATCATTTTTTAATGAGACATATTTTGGCAAAATAAGGATGTAGTTTTTAGGTTTGGTTATTTGTAAATTTTTTTCATACTCCATTAGCCTTGAGGTTATTCCAGGGCTGATAAAATTGGAAGGTAAAAAAGCCATACTGGCTTTAGCTCTGATGTTTTTTATGGGTGCTAGTTGTCTGCTTTAAAAATTATTTAGAGTATGTAAATTACTGCCTTTATATAAACTGTTTAAAAAAATACCTGTTTACCACGGTTATGATACTGGTATTTTTTATTTCAGTTTTCCAGATAGTAAATGCTAGTAAAATATTTTTACTTCAGGACCTGAGAATTTGAGGTGATAACATATGCCTTAAAAATGAAATTTTTCTATATGTGTTTAGTAGCATTCATGAACAGCTATGTTATGTTGTCTATTTAAAGCAAAGTGAAGCTAAGCATTCAGAGTAAGGACATGTGTTTGATTACTCTGATAAAAAAAAAGTGGGAACTTTGAAAATATCAGGAAATTTAAAAGCTAACTACATTTCATGGGGTTTTTAAATATTTTATTTTTTTTACTAAAGAAAATTCAAACTTTATATTCTTTGGAGACAAAAAGTTAAGTGTCTTCTCAACAACTTCCTCTCATAGCAAATATAACTGGCTGATTTTTACTGTTTCAACTCATACCCTTTTTCAGTGGGAAAACAGGTCCAGAATATAAAAGAATGTACCAAAATTATTTTTCCCTTCCTGTTAGCAGTCAGATATTTAATAAATTACATAATGAGCAGATTCTAGCTACTTCTGAGGAGGAGAGGTTGGCATCATGCAGGGAATTACACATTACTCACTGGCTAGAGGAGTACATATGAAATAGGTGTCCTAATTTATGCAAAATACATTCTGACAAAAAATTAAACTGGGGTTTAAATGTATATCTTCCATTTGTTAAATCGGGGAATTGTGATCTTTTGGCTGCTGAATGCTATTTTTAGGTAATTAATTTTAAACCATTTAAGATGTATTAGCAAAAAGAAATGTTCTGAGACAATTGTTGTGCTTGATGCTTAACACAATTGCCATGCAGAAATAACTAAAATTTCCTAATACATCATTGAGTGTTTCAGTTACAACTTTAAAGTGTGTTATCACTAGACGTTCTGATGTGCACACCTTGCCTTATAAGTTTACAATGGCTGCTCTTGCTTTTATAGAATTTCTAAGTGGAGTGTGTTGACTCCTGTCTGAAATTAAAAGGTGTATGTATGTGGATGTCTTTGGGACAGAGTCATTCAAATATGCTCTGGTATTATCCTGCTGTGACAAAACATAATGGTAATCTTAGCCTAGTGTGTTTTGTATTCTGTAGTGTATGCTTATTTGAGTGACCTTTTTATCACCCCTTCCTGTCAGATAATTAGGATTGAAGTATGGTCTCCCATCCCTTCACAAGGCTAATTTAGGTACTTAGAGTGTTCTACTTAGTTATTCCTGTGCAAAGTCAGTGAATGTATTAATTTGCAAATAGTAAGACATAGATAGGAAGCATGAAAAGCAAATGGCCTGGGAGGTTCTTGAAGGCCATGCTCAGAGCCCCAGATCCATGTTACCCTGTCACTGGAGCACAGATTTGTACCTGCAGGAGTTTTGCAGACAGTTCAAGGTTAGGCTATCTGCACATCTCACTTTCTTTTGTAACAGAGTGGAGGTTCTTCAAGGAAATAACACTTCAACCCCATAGCTGTTCTCAGTCATTTGAGATGTAATAAGACAAAGGAGCTAGGAAAAACAGCAGGGTCCACAGGGAGGAAGCTTTGGGGCACAGGGCATTCCCTGCAGTTCCTGTGAAGTTCCAGAGATTGGACACATCTTGAAAGTTGGGAATATACTAAGGCTTTTGCTTTTAGGAGACCAAGCATTTACTTGCCCACCCCTTTTGCTCATGCAGTGTACACACAATTGAATAAATAATTCAGAAGGCAGCTAATTCTGTAAACTCACAACATGCCACTTCAAAGGTAACTTTCCTATAGTTAAGGGACTGCCAGGATTTCTTGAAATTCTTGTGTTCTGCCCTGCTTAGGGGACCTTCCACCCCCTTTGGCCCAAACAGATGCAGATCACTTGAACACTGACTTTTGTATGTGATTTTTTTTTGTGGGTTTGGGTAAAACCCTCAACTGTAACTTGCAGTTTCTGATAGCTGAAGAACTATGCTTTCAATAAAGAAAAACTCACAGCAGCCTGAGGTGTTGTAAAGATGAGAGGTAGGCTTCATGATTGATGTTCAGAATAGTTCTTGTGGATGTCAGGGGGTAGTACTTCCACCTTTAGTAGTGCTATTGAAGAAACTGCACACAGTCTGCTTTTAAATGTGCTTTCTCTTCAATAAGAGATGGCTTGGCACAATAAACTCATAAATACACCATCTTTAAATGCCCTAAGGCTAACAAAATTTAAAACAAAAGCATTGTGGATCCATTTAATAAATACTTACCTGACTATTCTCTCAAACCTATAAAACAAGGCGTACTAACTCTCTGGAAAGAGTCCTCAGGCGTCACATATATTTTTTTTTTTCTTTTCCTCTGTGCAGATGATTTTCCTAAACCACAGATCACTGTCCAGCCAGAAACCCAGTCAGCAATTAAAGGCTCCAATTTGAGTTTTGTGTGTTCAGCAGCCAGCAGCAGTGATTCCCCAATGACTTTTGCATGGAAGAAAGACAACGAATTACTGCAAGATGCTGAAATGGAGAATTACGCACACCTGCGGGCCCAGGGTGGAGAAGTGATGGAGTACACCACCATCCTTCGGCTGCGCAATGTCGAATTCAGTAACGAAGGGAAATACCAGTGTGTTATTTCAAATCATTTTGGTTCCTCCTACTCTGTCAAAGCCAAACTTACAGTAAACAGTAAGTATGTTGTGTTTTGCTTGTGGACTTAGAATGCTTTTAATCGATAGGTAATAGTAGATTTTCCATTCTTGTCATCTGCATCTTTTACAAGATCCATAATATGAGATTATTTCTTAAAAATTGATTCATTTCCAAGGTCACCATTCAGTTTTACTTCTGGTCCCAATGTGCTGAAGCGTAGAATAGGAAAAAACAAATAGCATACCCAATTTATAGTAAATCTGGGAAAATCAATGTTACCAGATGGAAAAATGTTAACTTTTTCTCACAGGAGGTAGGTGTATGCTCTGTTTCAGATGCTATGGAAAGGTCATCTAGGAGGCTGTTAGCAAAAATGAGATTTTGATCTAGGTGGTCTCACATACTTCACAGTTCCCTCCCTTTCTGCTGGCTACCGATCAATTCAGGTTATATGTTGCTCTAGTGATTTTAGGCCCATGAAGGGTGTTCAAGAAAATGCTGTACAAAAAAGGAAAAGTATGTTTCATGTATTGATTTTGGTATCACCAACTTCTCTTTAGTGCTGCCTTCATTTACAAAAATCCCCATGGACTTAACCATTCGAGCTGGGGCAATGGCACGTTTGGAATGTGCTGCAGTTGGGCATCCTATCCCCCAGATTGCTTGGCAGAAGGATGGTGGAACAGATTTTCCTGCAGCGCGCAAGAGGCGCATGCATGTCATGCCTGAAGATGATGTATTCTTTATTGTTGATGTAAAGATCGAGGACACAGGTGTTTACAGCTGTACTGCTCAAAACACTGCTGGAAGCATTTCAGCTAACGCAACATTAACTGTGCTAGGTAAGATATTGGCAAACCTCAACAGCACGATCAATATTATGATTCAAAATAATAAAAGTTAGTTATGTTTCTCCTCTGGTATGCATGGAATGAGGAGAAGAAGGGGCTTCTGTTTTCATTTAGACAGTAGATTTGTTTAACTTTTGATTTCTTGACATTGTGTTAACCATTTTTTGTTTGAGTTCTCTGCAATCTTAAGCATGTATGATTTGGCATTTTTACCTTGTAATCAAGCGTGTGAATCAGATCAATTGATAAGTAAATTGTAGACTTTCAGTACAAATTCTTGAGTTTCTTAGAATGAGAATAAGCTTTATTGGGACTTACTGGTGCATTTAATTTAGCTTTTCCTTTTGAACTGTGAAGGAAAGGGACACTTCTTACTCTTGCAAGATCATTTAGAATATAAGGCTTGTGCTTTCTTTTCAGAAACACCATCATTTTTGCGGCCTCTGCTGGATCGAACTGTAACAAAAGGGGAAACTGCAGTCTTGCAGTGCATTGCTGGTGGTAGCCCTCCACCCCGACTGAACTGGACTAAGGATGACAGCCCTCTCGTGGTAACAGAAAGACATTTCTTTGCTGCAGGCAATCAGTTACTAATTATTGTGGATACAGATGTAGAAGATGCTGGGAAATACACATGTGAAATGTCTAATACACTTGGAACGGAACGAGGCAACATCCGTCTTAATGTAATTCCTACTCCCACCTGTGACTCTCCTCAAAACATTGCCCCATCACTTGATGATGATGGATGGGCCACAGTTGGCATTGTGATCATAGCTGTGGTTTGCTGTGTGGTGGGCACTTCCTTGGTGTGGGTGATCATCATCTACCACACCAGAAGGAGAAATGAAGATTGCAGCATCACAAATACAGGTGTGTAAACTGAAGGTTTACCTTGGAAAGGAAAAAAATGTTTGTGGTTGCTTTTCAGTGACTTTATTGTAGAAACATTTGTGTGCTTTGACTCAGAGGCAGAAGGGTGAATTATTTGTTACTTTCAATGCTTTGCTGACAAGTTTAAAAATGTTTCTACAAACTGAACTATGCTGATGGCTTTTGTATGTGTTTCACTTCCCCACAGATGAAACAAATTTGCCTGCTGACATTCCAAGTTACCTGTCATCCCAGGGGACACTGGCTGAAAGGCAGGATGGATATGGCTCATCTGAAAATGGCAGTCACCATCAGTTCCTCTCATCTTCTGTAGGAGGATATTTCCTGCAGCAGAGGGACAGTAATGGTAGGTAGAAAATGCTAAGCAGATTTTTCATGTGGCTTGAGAAGCTGCAGTTTGGCTATTGTCTTTCTAACTAATAGAAAAAACACTAAAGAATCATGTTTACAGAAATTTAATAGAGTATGTGAAATTTATTGCTTGGGAATTTTTCAACACAATAATAACTGGAACTTGGTTCTGTTCATCCAAATTACATTATGGTGTTTATTAAATGAGGAAGTTTTTCTCTAGTCCCAAGGGTAAACTTAAACTGATGAGGACATGCGCAAAACAAGAGCATCCAAAAGAAATTACCTTCCTCTCTTACAGCTTGTAGCTCTTACAGCTTAGTGGAATATAGGCATGTGTGGCAGTACCAGTAGAACTTTAGTATAACTGTTTAAACTTGCTCGTTAAAAGAATTGTTAGGGCCAGAGTCAATAAAGGATTTCAGGCAAGTTAAAAGCTGCAGTACTTGACATTTATACATATGGCCCCTAAGACTCACGTACATACCTGCACTAGGGAGGAAAAGGCACCTTTCTGGGAAAGGGCTTGGGGTTGAGATACAATCAGGAGCTGGGACAGGTGGGACTGGAGTGATGGTGAGATAATTTTGCAGTTGTAGGATAGTGAGAGAAACAGTCTCTTAGTGGATCAAGAACCAGAGACTGTGTCCAAAGCTTTCACGAAGCATTGAACTGAAAATCTTTATAGCTGTTCAGGCAGGCAGTGACTCCCTTAGATTCTTCCAACCAGGACTTTGACATTGACACTCACCTTTGAAAGGTGGCTAGATAGATCATAAATTTTTCTTCTGTGCTTTGGAAGAAGCAAGTCCCTGGTTCTGATCCCTGTGATTGGTTTTGTTTTGTTACTCAAGGATTGTACAGTGAAGTGACACATTCTCTGTCAAGTTAATTAATTGAACAGTTGCTGGAATTACAATTCTCATCCACAGGTTAGGTTAAACCTAAGCAAACTCTAAGCTACATTATGAAGTGTAGTTGTAAAAAGGGGTTCTTAAAACTTACTCAAGAAACTGTAAGCTGAAGATTTAGAAAAGACCATGTGCTGACACATCAATTTTATTTTTAAGGCATTTGCCATCTAGATAACAGCAGTGAAGTGGACTTGGAGGGTGTTGCAGATCCATTCCTATGCCACTATCTGGGGACTTCGGGGACTTTGTATTTAAAAGGCAACACTTACAGTTCTGACACATTTGAAACATACAGTACAAGTAAGTTGGTGGCGGGAAGTTTCAGTCCTAACTCAATCTTTGTTGTGGTGAATCTATGTAAAATCAATTTTTCATTCCCTTTAGGTTGCAGCTCTGACCAGAGAACAGCAGGCTTGGGCCCTTATGAGTCTGGATATTTAAAGAAAAAGGAATGCTGTCAATACTCACCTCCACAGGAAGATCCCTTTGACCAGCGTGTTGACATCATTGGGACACAGGCTTCAAGTAGCAGATTGATGAACTCTATTTATACTCAAAATGAAGGAACTGGACTGAAAAGCAAAAGTCCCAACTCAGACACATTTGATTTAAATAGAAGTTTGGAACCCTCATCTATTACGAGTAACAGCACTTTCATGGGTATGTTCTAGCTATTGTTTTTTATTCAAGCTGCAGTTCTCTTTGCTATCTTGTTTCCTACTTCCAACACTACACGGAACTGATTGCTCAGCTTTTTGTTTCCCAGATGTTTAAAACTGAGGAACAGAAAAGTGACTATAGTAAAACTGTGTAGTGAGGATATTTAGATGACCAGATCTTAATAGATCACATGTCCATAAAAATCTCATCAGTGATGCGATTCTTATCTTCTGCCTTAATATAGCTGCAAATGGCTGTAAATGTTAGCGTACATAACTTAAGCATACCTTAACAATCTTCAGGCATACCAGAAGTTTTGCCTGGCAGGCAAAAGGTGTGTAAGGAGGGCTCAGGGCAGGTGGGGAGACTTGAACTTTTATTTGTGTACATATATTGTCTAACTTTGCCCCTCCTTTGTCATTTTCTCATGATGTGCATGACAAAAGGATTCCCAAAGTTTAGTTTAGGGTTTACAATTTTAATCCAGATTGCAGGGAGAGCTGGGGGACAGGGAAAAGCATTGCTTTATCCTCGAAGCTCATTAAATTTTGGATATTAGTTTGGTTGCTTGGTTTAAAATGCATATAAAACTACATACTGCTTTCATCCTTGTGATACCTTAGGGCCAAGCATAGCCCTGGTACCATGGATTGTCTCCCAGCTGGTGTGTCAGCAGTGGCTGATCGAGATCTGGGTCTGCTGGCTCTGAAGGGGACCTGGGGGAATGTGCATCACTGGGCTCTTTGTTCTCAGGGGGTGGGGAGGGAGGCACAAGCTCTGAAGTTTTCCCCCTTCAAAAGCCAGATGTTTGAACTGTAAAATGTTGCAGATGCCAGGACATCTGGCAGAGACCCTGGGACTGCACGCAGCCGGCCTCCTGGCTGCCTGCCACTGTTACTGTGGTGGGACTGTGCAGATAGGGCTCTAGCATGTCTCCTGTAGAAAGCAGTCCAACTGTATGTTCATATATCCAGAAGTTAATGTCACCTCAAGGGCACATAGTTCTCCTTCTACTCTAAAAATCTATGCAGTTACTTCTTTGATCAGTTCTCTGAGCGTACTACCCGACTTAACGTTGCATTGTCATTGCCTTGGATGCTTCAAGATCATTAACACTCTTTTCTCAAAGAGCCTATGGTTAGATCTTGGAGGTGGTGGCTGTGCAAGAAGTTGTGATAGATTTCTTGTCTTTAGTTGTGAATTCACTTCTTCAACACAGTCGTTAAATTCAAGCCCCCTTTTGCCTGTATAATCACAGTGAAGAAGACAGCTGGCATCAGCATGGTTTATTGGCACGGTTGATACATGAGCCAGAAAGTTCATGTCTAGGATTTTTGTTTTTAAGACAGTTCATTTTTAGCTTTGGTGTTGTGAGGAACATCCTTTCATATTGCATTAGGTCAAAACTGCTCTACAAAGCATTGATGGAAATAGGGATTTTGTCCAATTCCTTTTTTAGTAACTTCTTGGATCACAGTTTTATTTGAAACCCTTGTTTCTAGCAATTAAACAAAAGCAGAAGCATTGCACTTTGGGTTCAGAATTTGTTAAAAATGTAGTGTTAAATTATTAATAAAAACTTGAGTTCTTCAAAGTCAGTCTGTGGCACACTGTCCTCTGAAAATAAGTCCTTTAGACAGTATGACTTACAGTGGTTGTATCTTTGTTCAGTGAAAAAAGAAGGCCCTTCTTGTAGAGGTGTTGATACTAAGTGGTGAAGAGTGGCACACACTGGTTGTTTCGTGACTAGTAAATCCAGATAATTATTGATAACAGTTTAACTGAAATGTGTAATTCTCTTTGGATTGTTCTCTTTGCCCACGACTGGTTGGATGATCAGTGGTGAATGGAGCATGTGCCTATCTGCATCTTTATTATTTATGAGAGAAGCTAGCCAGAAAAAGAATGTTAGCATTCAGACTGCAATGCGGGAAAATGTTGTATAACCTGATAGAGGTTGTGGGGTTACGGATTTTTTAAATTTGTATTTTATTTTTTCTGAACTGCATGGCAGATTGCATGTGCCATTCATTTATTGAAGAACTAAACAGGGAGTGACTTTTGCATTAGAAAGTATCTCATGATGTGTTTGCAGTTTAGTCTGTGTTCTCACCTCCCCCCTCACCCTTCCCAAAGAAAAATGGGTATGGAAGTAGTCATGAAAACAAAAGAAATGAAGTGTGGGTGGCTATACAGCTACTTGGAAATGTTTTTAATGTCTCTGGTGGCAGAATCTTGCATTATGCTTGTGATCACATGGATATTTTCTTTTAAATGGTAAAACAACATTTAAGTAAAATCACGCTTTGGTGAACTTTTCTTTGTCAATCCTTGGCTTGCATTTCAATGTCGCTTATGGTACTCTAGGATGAGACACAAAGCTTTTAGCATCAGTGTTTCTGTGCTCACTCTTTTACTGTCTTTCAGGAACATTTGGAAAGCCTTTATGGAGGCCTCAGCTGGACCCTCTTTCAAGCTGTAGACAGCCAGCAAATTGCCAACCAAAAACCTCCCATAATAATCATCTTGCCTCACTGGACTTCGATGCAGAGGCAGATGAAGAGGGAAAGGAAAAGACAGTTCCTAGAGGAGAAAATGGCTTTTATACTTGCAAACAGTCCTTTGAAAACTTCAGGACTCCTACTTTCCAATCCTGTGATTTGGATACGTAGCTCCTTTTGGACTTGCTGATTTCTGGAACCAAAGAAATTATTTGACATACTACTACCTCAGTATGGAACTTTATTTAAAAAGGGAAGAAGGAGAAGAAGGGAAGAAAGAAACCACATGATGCTCTGAAATCAGAAGAAAAAAAATCTTTTTTCCAGTAAAGTGTAATTTCCAAGATGCTCTACATTGGTTATACAGGGACAAAATCCATATATAAATACTATATTAGTAATTATTTTATAGCCTTTTTTATACAAAGAATATGTTTTGTAAATTAATGGTGTAAATAATTCAGCATATGTATATCTATGTCAGACTTCATTTTCTTGAAATTAGTAGTAAGCATTCTAATTTTGTAGTGATACTTGTACCTTTTTACAAATGGAAACTCCATGCTGTTTGCAGGTATCATGCATCTTATTTGCACATTACTTTTATAATAAAATATGCTGCCATGTGGTCTTTGACCCACATTAGTGTATGAAGAGTGAAAAGTGTGAATTACGTTTGTAGACAGTGTTGCAAATGTAGGTGCTTTCTGATGTGTTGTTTGCACCTCTGTTTGACTTAAACATGTACTTTAAGGTTTACTGTGTAAAATAGGTTCATCTTCAAAGGGTGGGTGTGGTCCTGCCACGGCTGCTGGTGAGGTGGGTTGCAGCTGTTTGAACCAAAGCAAGGCTGTAAATCCTCCAGTTTGTGAATTCCCCCTGTCAGATGTGCACGCATATGCTCGCAGTTTTCATGCCATTGAGGCTGTAGTACCAGCAGTTTGCCTGTGCCTTTGTTAGTATGCCTGCATCTGGTGGAGGGATATACACAGTAGATGCACAAATTCATGTCAAGCTATTCAGTAAAAGAAGAAAAAAGGCCCTGGATATCTGCCTGGTAACCTAGCTCTTCTCTGAGTGGCTTAGTATCAAGTGTTTGCCAAATATGCAGTGCGTGCCTGAGTCTTTGCTTTCCCACACCCTTTCTCCCTCATTTTGCTTCTGCAACCACTCCCTGCTCAACACGAGGAGGTAATCCAAGAACAAGATAATGTTTTCTTTGGTTTAATTTATGCTTCTGTTCCTTACTTGGCTGCTCTTCTCTGGTTGTGTATGAGATCTGTGCTTTATTTAGTTGCTCAGTCAAGTTGAGCAATGGTAGACTCTTGCTGGATTGTATTTGTAATAACGGACTGAGTATCTTTAAATAATACAAATTCAGATGAAGAGGATTGCTTACTGTAAAACAGTAGTTAAAACTGAGTGAAAACAGTCTTTATTTTGTGTTTCCGTGTACAGATGCCTATTTTGAAAAGCTGTGAATCCTGTTGTCGTCACTGCACTAAAACAGTGAGACTTCAAAATGGTTAATTCTACAGAACATTGGCTTTTTAAATCTGCCTGCTTTGAAGGTGCAAACTTACATGGTTGCCAAATAGCTTCTTTTAAACTAAATTAAAAGCAGCTGTTAGAATAGGCCATCACAGGCATCAAGGCTAAAGCGAGAGCAAAGATTTTGTTGCCTGTAGCTGAACTAAGGGCTTTTAGTTGTCTGCAGCCAGAAACCTGGTACCCAGATTGCAATGCAATTTCCCTTTAATTTAGGCACCAGTATTAGAGACAGGAAGTTAATCCATCCTTAGTCACTGGTGGTCTAAGCATACAGAATGGGTTTTGCGTGCTTTAGTTGATCATATTGCCAGATTTTTTGACTTATTGTTAATTTGTCCTCATTGTTGCCAGATGTGGTGATGTGGTGACAGACATCGGTATGGGTATTTGATTATAATTAAGTGCATTTGAAAGAGATTAATTTTTCCACAGTTAAGTACAAACCTGTAGGTCAATAAGGCAAGAAATCTAAAATTTGATTCACTCAATATCTCTCCTTTTTCTCCCCCAAGCCCCTCGCTTCAGTGACCCTGTTTTTAGGGAGAGGAGAGCTGGGGCCTGTGATAGCTCCAGTTTATAATCAGACACTGCTTTTTTGACATATTAAAAATACCAAAGTTAAAAACAGTAACTCCAGATTTAGTGTTTATCCTTAAGAACTCCATGTTAAAGGTCTATCATGAAAAACAAGCTTTAAATTCTGCAGTGGGTGAAGGTTGAGAACAGTGGCAATGTCATTTCTTTTTCATCTTCCTTGCAAAGATACTAATCTTCAACGGCTTGGATGCCTGTACCTAAATAAATGTTCAGGGTCAGTGACTGAATTTTAAACAGTTTCATCAAGTTGCATTTAGCAATCTAGACACAGGATTGACTTAAAATTTTATTTGATGCCTTAAATGCCCAGAAATGCAAATGAAAGCTCCCAAGTCCTCTTTTCTGGTAGCTTGAGCTTTTGTGTTTTATAAGTGGATTGTGCTTTAATACAGTGAATCTGTGAAAGATAGTTTCAACATCTTAGTAGTTGTTTTTAAACCAATGATGTACTCAAGCACCAGTTTTAAAGGCTTGGAAGTTCTTGCCTTTTTTTCTTTTTTTCTTTTTTTTTTCTTTTTTTTTCTTTTTTTTTTTTTTTTTTCTTTTTTTTTTTTTTCTTCTTTTTTGCCCTCCTCTCTAAGATGCAGACATTAGTGAGCTGGTAGTTGGATATTTACCCAGCTGAAAGCTAAATCATAAGTTGATTTGGTGGGGAAATAAATTGCAGCCAACCCTGAGTAAAGCTTACCCTGCATCTCAAGAGTTAGAGTGAGAAACAAGTGTTGTGTTCCTGAATGACAAAACAGACATTTTGCAGTTCTATGACCAGGCTGGAATCTTGCCATGGGCTCACTTAAAACTTGTACAATGTTCTTTAAGGGCAGTATCCACTTAATGCTTCACACAACAAAATGTTTTGCCTGTTGAACTCACCCAAGCAACTGCTGAGGTATAGTTTCTGCAAGCCCTAAATAGTTTTAGATAAATGGAGTTACTCATTTACCACGATCTCTCTGGAGCAAGCATTTCCTAAATGAGTAACCTAAATGGTGTGTATGGGATGACACTAGGGATACCTGCATCTTGAAGGGTGTTAGAATTTCAAACAACCTTATGGAGTACTACTCTATTTCAGCAATACAAAATTTTGTATTTCAGCAATACAAAAAATGCATTTCTAAATTAAAGCAAATGCTTTAATTTAGAATTCTTAACAGTAAGGGCATCTTGAAAAATGGCAAAGAGGTGCAAAGCTTTCTTCAACTAAGGGCTCATTAGTGCCACCAAGCATTTCTTATTTCAGTCTCGGGGATCTCTTGAACACTTAAGCCTTATTCCTTGAGTTGCTTCAAAGAAGCTTAAAACTAAGCTTTGCACTGCAAACATTTGTGTTCTGCCAGCCTTGCAAACCAGGACTATAATTGGGGTTTGTGTTCCTTCTTGAATATAAACATAAGCAGAAATTCTGTTAGCTACTTGCAAGATTTCTTGTTGCATATATGACACATCTCAGAGAGTTCTACTTTCTCTGTGAAATCTTTTTTGCTCACTTTGTGTATTGCTTTGTCATAGAGAATGTGTCTTGACTAGTTGGATGTTAGTTTACAACTGTTGTGAAATTACTTCATTAAGAAAATAGGGGAACCTCAGCCTATTCAGTTAAAGGGAAAAAAGCAATGTACAGCAAGATGCAGTTTGTGTTCATACCATTTAAATCCAGTTAAGAACTTTCCAGATACCTTCCTTTTTTATATATTTTAGGGAAGTGTTACAGGAGGAAATAAAAGCAACAATGTCTTGGCTTGCTAATGTGTGGCAAAAGGCGCTTCTCCTGGTTGTCCTGGTTGTGCATTAAGGGGTCAGTTGTTTCTCTGAAATAAATACGTGCACACCCAACCGCTTACCTAAAGGCACAGGGAGCCTCTTTCCCATACTGGTCTTTCTCTCATAGCTCGGTACTGGTCCCACGTCCTCAGGGGACCCTCTCTGGTAACCTAAGCTCCATTCCAGTTTCTGTGCTTGCCCTGTCACTGTGGTGACAGGCTGGGACAAATGGACTCAGTTTAGAGAGCACACTGCAATTGCAGGCAGTAAGTCAGCAGTGGTTGTGCTTGAAGAGAGGAGGGGAAGGGCTGGAGAGAGACAGGTTAGCCACAGTTTAAGGAAGAACTTTGTATGAGTGTGCAGAAAATGCATAATTCAGGACACAGGGATAGAATATTTATAACACAATGTTATAAGCATAATAAAGAGCATTCTTGTACTTTACAAGCTTTACAATGCTTTTTATATGTTTAATTCCACTCACCCTCCATGCTTTCAAGTGCCAAAAATAGCAATACACCGAAGAGTACAACAGCTGGAGAGTTCCCTCTTACTGCATCTAAAATCTCCTTTTCTGGTAGACAAGAAACAAGATCCATTTGTTTTTCTGTGTTTGGGTTCAACACCGGGTATTGCTGGTGCAGTGCATAGTTTCCCAGAGTCATGTGGTCTGTGATGTCCACTGTGTCAGAATGCATGTGATCAGTGTGACTCAAGAATGGCATGGGACACCAGGACCTGAGGGTGAAATTGGTAGCAGTTCTAAATTGTAAAACAAATACAGACTTTGTGACTTAAGAATTTTTTTTTCTGACACAACAGAGGACAGAACCATAAATTACTCTAGATTAGGGACTATTGGATACTATTCATTCATCAACAAGGGCATTGGTGTTATTCCTATTCCATTTGGCTGTTGACTGTGGGCTGTTGACCAGCAATTTCAGTGCAGGAGTTTGCAGTCCAAGTACCTGTATGGACTCTGCTCTGAAATCAATGGTAGCCAGTTTTAAAGCACCGGAATTTCAAATATGGCATTGGAAATGAAGATCTAACTTACTTGACATGTAGTAAGATCCCCTGGATATAAAAGAAGCTTTGGGATTTTGTAGGCCTGTGCTTTGAAAGGCTGTTGTGCAACATTGTCCAAAGACATTCATTTGCCATAGCCATATGCAACCTACTTATTTTCAGCACTTCCTTTGAAGATGTGCATGGAGAAGCTATGACTTAGATTCAGGTCTGCTGCTGGATTATCAGAATTCAGGTATTGATTATAGAAACAGGTGAAATAACATCTTTTTGGACAGTGAGGTTTCAGATTCTTTTATGACAAAATGATGCAAAGCTACATCAGTTCTTATCCAGTTAAAGAAGTGACCTTTAGTAATATTCCTGGTGTTCAGCCTACTTATTTTAGAAATCACTGATAAAACACTGTTATGGAGGAATAGATATTGATGTCCTTGGGTTGCTTGCAAAGTGTTTGCAAAATGCTTGCATTTTGTTTTGCTGTGACGTGGAAAATTCAGGGCTCCATTCAGGCTTTGTTCATCAACAAATGGTGGGCTACTTTCATCGTGATTTTCATAGATGTGCCAACACTTGACAGACATATCTAGTTCTGTCCTGTGCTGGCATGCTACATGTTAGGGGAGTTGTCAGAGCTACTGTAAGGCAGAGCTACAGAGATACCATAAAGGGAATTCAGGGGAGGAGGGCTGGAGTTCCCCTCCATGGAGGTGTTTTGAATAGTTCCCTTGTTCCAAGGGAGTAACTTGTGCAGGTTTTAACATTTACTCCTCCTAATTCTATAAGCTTATCAAGGACTTAAAGCTGCCACATTATTAGCCCTTGAATGGGGAAGGTGTGCATTTTCTGCAGGACAAAGTATGTTGGGAGTTTTTTGGAACTGCTTTTCAATCTCATTGTGATTCTAGACTCTTAGAAGTAAGCAGAAAGACCTGGTCCTTCATCTGGCATGTGGAGGTCCCTCATGATGTGCCTTACTGCATGCAGAAGAATTTTGCAGTCTATGACTGACCAGAGAGCTCACACGAAAAAAACATTTGATCCACTAGTACCACATAATAATTTTTAGCACATATCCAAATGAGTCTTTTGTTCCATGTTTTTAATAGCTGTGGCTGCCTACACAAGCAATGAAGAAGCTGCTGTTTGAGGAAGCGGTAGAAGATGTATATAATTAAGCCAGCTTATAACTGAAACTAGCCACTCTTCTGGCTCAAAATAAACTGTATTTGTACTGCTACCTGCTGCGGGTCTATACACCAGCAGCATTAAGAAAGCATCAGTGCTGCAGCAGCCAGCTGCCCGTGGACTGGCCTCTGCTACAGAGTGATCGGATTCTTTATTAGTGTAAAGTTCTTTCTCTATTAACCTTCCCTCAGGAAAGGGGAAACACGGCCTCCATTGTAATTAGCTTACACAGCCTTCCATGTAAGCTAAAGAATGGAAAGTGTCAGGGGTGCTTGCAGCAGCCTCATAGGTATTTGCTGTTAGCAGGGAAAAGTTAATCTGCTCTCAAATTTTGGCAAGGACACAAAAACCCACGTGTAAAAGTGTTCTTAGAAAGAATTAAATTTCACATAAATGTGACCACACAGCAGGTAAAGTAGTAAAATGGTGGTGGTGATGGAAAATATGACTACTCAGAAAGCTGCATTAACTTAATGAATAAAATTATACTTTAACATAAACTAAGGTTCTTAAGTGCCCTATTTTAAAAATGTGTGTGTTTATTGTTCTGTAGCTTATAACAACTGTGTTATTTCACCTACCAGCACACTCTAGCAGTTTTGTCTGCAACAGCATTTACATTCCAAGTATGGGGGTTTTTTTGAAAAAAGATGAAATCAAAAAGCAACTCTGACAGTGAGCCACTGAACTTATTTTACTAAGTGGCTTAAATCAGAACATGAAAAAAGTGTGAAAAATAGAAATGTTTTGATTTTTCACTTTGAAATGACTGGTCTCAAAATTATTTTCGTTTTTGTTTTTGAATTCTCCCTTTTCCATTCATAACTGGAATATAAAGTGCAGAGCTCCTTGGGTTTATCAGGGCAACACAGACCAGGCACACAGCTGGACTGTGCAGAGCTGTTGCTTGTTCTTTCCCTGCTGCACACTCCTCTTCCCAACTCTATTTGATCTGAGTTTGGCAGGTCCTTGTGGATTGATTCTCCTTCCTACTGGAGCATATTTCTCTCCTTGATTTCTTCTTGAAAATACTGACTCAACAAGTTTCTATAATCGTAAGTAGTCAGACTTGATATTCTTCTGTGTGATTAGAAATGTTCTGCTCCCTGTGCACTTTGAGAGCTGTAGGAGGCTGGTCCCAAGGTGGATTCTGAGCAAGCCCTGAGTGGCCTCTCGGCGTTGCTGTGTGTGCAGTTGGTGGGGGAGCCACAGTGGCAGCCTTGCTCTCCACGGCTCCTACCTGGAGATGCCTTGATCCAGCGGACCTCAAGCAGCACCTCGGATTCAGGAGCTGTGTGAGCAGTGTCCAGATCATCTCTTTGTTAAACTACAGTGCAAATAAAAGGCTGCGTCAGATAGCTGTCTCAGACAAGGCAGCTGAGGAAACATCTTTGAGTCTGTAATGTCTGGCTATTGATCAGGTGCAGAGGCTGAGGAGAGGGATCTGGGAAAGGCATTCCTATCTCTTTCCTCCACGCAAAGCTTTCCAGCTGTTCAATAGTGTTGGACCTCTTTTCTCCTCACAAAACATTCTTAAATGGAAAAGTAGGAATTTGCTCTTACAATTCATGGCAATTACATTTTCTTCTTTTTTTTTTTAATGAGGTCTTTCACAAAGGAGTTTTAAGCTTATGTGGGCTTCTTGCTCAAGCTTCATATATTTTTCAGGAAAGAAAAAAAAAAAAAAAGTCTACCTTTTTTAGGGCCAGGTGTTTTATATGGCTAAGTTCAGACATGCCTGAAAAGGTTGTGGTTATTTTCCTGTCTGAAAAGTATTGCATTTATTTGTTATTTTTTCCCTTCCTTTTTGTAACATTGAGCACATAACCTTTCAAACGTGCTATTTATTTCTGTGTTTTCTGTTTGTGAATCCCCTGCGACCATTAGTTTCTTTGGAATGCTGGAATTGAAAGTGGACATTAGTTTCCTCCTCTCCTCAAATATTCTTACAGATGTTGCTGTAAATCAATTGCAGGGCTGACATAGCATTTGGCTGCCTGACAAATGTGCTATAATAACGCAGCTCAGTAAAATGTGGAATTTCTGAGGCACTGCTTGTAACTTTTCTGAAACAGTCGTAAATTCTCATCCATGTCAGCACAGGTGGAAAGACAGTCACAAATAATGTATGCACACATGTGTAGGTGTGCGCCTGTGTGCACGTGTGTTTGTAGAATGTGGGGCGTAGAAGGTGCCCCTACTTATTCTTTCTAGAGAGTCCTCTAGGTGGTTCACCACTTCCATTATTTAATTCAGCTACTTGAAGCAAATTAGAAAAAGAAATACTCTCATTAAACACAAAATTACCTTGCTAACAAAGTTTTGCGGAGAGAATGTGTGCACGCAAATTGAAGCAAGAAGGGTGTGGCAGCTGAAGGTAGGAGCTGGGCCTGGTAAACCATGACCAGCTTCAGGCAGCCCCTCAGAGAGTGATCAAAGAGCCATTTGTGGTACCCACCATGAGGTTTTGCTTCTGAGAGGGCTGAGCCAAGCTGCTCTTCAAGAGAATACAGCAGTGAGCTGGAATGCTGTGCTGGTTGTTCACAGAGCTGGGCAGGGAGAGGAACGTGTTGTCCCAAGACCTTTTGCGTGGTCGGCTCCGAGAGGCGAGAAGTTTGGATATGTTTAGGGATACAGCTAATCCCACTGAATGGCCCAGGCTGACAAGGCAGCCCCATGCACCCTTCCAGGCTGTGCCAGTCGTTCTGCCTCCCTGGTGAGAACTTGCTTTTCATCTGAACACATGCTGAGCCTGGCAAGGAGCTAGACCATCCTTTCTCCAAAAATAAGAATTTTCTGTCTGTTTCCTTTGAGTAAATGAGTATAAGACTATTCAGAAGTTGTTACACAATAGCTAAGGGCAAAACATTTGGAGGAATTCTAAAATTTGATGAGCTGCTTCTGGTGAACTACCTGGGAGGAAAGCCAGGCAGAAATTCTGGGAACACTGATTTTAGAAATATCGCCTCTTCCCACAATGAATGCTAAGAAGTATATTTGCTAAAAACTAAATAATAAGCTTACCCTAGAAACTTCTTTCTTAGTTATTGTTTCAATCATCACTGCAGAAACATGATTTAGAACGGAATTCCAACTTACACTATATAATAATATTTGTAGAGCATGGATACGGTGATGAACATCAAGCTGCACACAAAACTAGTGTTAAAAGAATATTTATTCTCATAATGAGAGACTTTTAAATCATGCATTTTTAAAGGTAAAAATGAGTATTTGGCCTTGTCAAAGTTTTCCTGAACTACCTGTCTTTAGCTGCTTGAGAGCAAGCAATTTTCTAAACCTAGTAATGTAGTAGATATAAGGTGTTCTCACTTATATTTTAGATGCCATCCACCACTAAATGCAACACAATTTTTAACAGACAAAGATTATTAGAATTTAAAATTTGTGGAATAAATCAGATAGTTTACTTCTAAGACTAATCAGTGAGTATTCTATTTTTTTCTTGTTTATCATTATTAGTGTTTATACCAGCATTTCCCAAAATGCATGTTTAAACCCAGGTGCTCTCATTCATCAAAGTATTTGATTTTATGGAAAATTTATAATTCTATACTCAACAGACTTCAAAATCAGCCTGCTTTTGAAAATTATTATTACCCTGCATGTTGCAAATTAGCATACTTCTAGGTCCCGTATAATTTAAAGCCAGTTGATCCAAAAGGGGACCCAAAATAATGTCATTTCCCTTAAGTGATAAAGTGGTGGCTCCTTGTTACTGCTTCCTGGTCCTTATTTTATGTCAGTGATGAGAAGCCATACAAGACTAGCTCCCACTTGGTGACACTCTTGCCTTGGACCTCAAGCTTTCACAGAGAAGGCAAGGGCTAAAGTAAGGACGTGGTGTTGTGAGGTAGCTTGTGTGGTTTTATCAGGAGCTTAGAGTGGAAAGACTCAATAGATGTGGAGAAGAGCAATTGCAGGAAAAGACTAGAGAGAAGTGTGGTGTGGAGGGATATAAGGAGTGGACCATAGAGATAGACATGGACTGGGAGGAATAGGGATGGTCAACTACCTACAAACTCTGAGAAAGTCCCAACAAATCAGCAGAAAGGGTATGACTGGCTCAGCCCTGCAGCTGTGTCTGTAGGCTGGAGGTTGGGTTGGGAGGAAGAGGAGAAAATTGAACAGTTGCTACAAAGAGGATGTGCTCTTCACAGTATGAGCTATTCAGAACAAATTTAAATGTCTCTTCTGCCAGAGATCATTACAAAATATTTCCACTGTCTTGTATTAGCACCTGAATCAAACCACACACCTGAAAGATGATTCACATCTTCAGGTGCACCATTAAAAGCCCTTTCTGTACAGTCTTCAAAGGAAGTTTTATATCATACAAGCAGGTACAGGTGGTAGTGAGGGCTTGGGATCTTCCTGATTCCTTTTAGCTGATGGAAGGCTGGGCCTGTAGCCTCTAGTAACTGTCTTGGTTTCCTCTGGGCTCAGGGGATATGTGATAAGCATCTCAGGAGATGCTTCTCTCCATGTCTTGGAAACCCATCTGAGAAGGAGCTGCACTGCTGTTCAAGGCTGCCCACAGCTCTGCTGACAACCTCAGAGAACAGATCAAAGTAAAAGCTTAAATTCTGGTCAGATAGGGATAGATCAGTAGATCTTGTGCTAGAACAATCTTTGTTACTCACCAGAAATGAGAAAAAAGTGTACAGTTCAGCTGACTTCAGAAAGCCCCAAACAAGTTTATAGAAGCTACAAACAAACAGATATTGAATTGTAATTTGTTGTACCTGATGATGAAGCTGAGATCATTAACATGATACCTTTTTCTGTTGACTTTAAATGTTTGTAATAGGAATGGGGTTGGGTCTATTTTGACAATACTATGACAAGCAAATTATTGCAGAAAATGTTCCTTTGTAAAAGCCATCTGTGTTTCCTCCTTTAATCCATTTAGAAAGGTCTGCTAAAACCAGTTTTCTCACAAATGTAGGAGTCTCTGTCTGATTTTCAGCCAAAATTTACTCAGGACAGATATTTGCTCTTTGGAATAATAGCTTTCTGTTGCTGAAAGTGGATGGAACAGTATCCAATATGTAGATTCCAATGTTTTTATTAAGACCAAGCATGTTCCTTCTCTGCCTTCCCGATATAGAGAAGCCAAATTTCTGTGCTTTCCTTTGAATATCACGTGTCTTTTCTTTAATATTTTAGGCATCTCTTTCCTCTAAATTTATAAATCAAATAAAGAATGACTGTAAATCAACAATGGCAATCATCTGAAAATTTTACTTTATTCAAAACTTTGAGTTAAGTGTTGACTAATGTGTCTCTAGGAAGGAAGACAATTTCTGTTGAGCTGAATCACAAGAAGATTCTGTCTTGTTCTAAAACAGGATGAGTTACACTGGGTTCAAGTTGGCCTTGTTTGAAGTCAATGGTAATATTCCATTTAAATTAGGATTTTATTAGTGTTCTACCAGTTAAGAATAAGATGACTGAAGGAGCTGGTTACAGAGAAAGGTAACACTGGGTTTGGCTCTTTCAATGAAAATGGTCTAATCTCTCATTAATACAGCAAGCAATTAATTGGCACTTACAACTCATGGAAATAAATCAATTTGATCAAAATTCAAAATGTGTCACTTCTCAGAAACCTGAATTTTAATGAAAAGCAAGAACAAATTCTGACACTTTAGCTTGTCTGATCTCCATTCTAATTGCATTGAATGTTAGTTGTTTAGAGCACTTGAACAATTTTAACTACACTGCACCAATTTATCACTCTGAAATCAAATATACTGAAGGCAGTGAAAGGAAAAAATCAAAGCCTCAACTTTCCTGAGCAAGTAACTAAGCAAATGAAGCCACGTTCAACGTTGTTGCGGGCTCGCTTCAAAACTTAGCGGTCTTGGTTTTTTTGTTTATCTCCATCTTGCTTTCAACTGAGATGCACCATGAAAGAAATATACATTGAAAGAAATATGAATATACCATGAAAGAAATGCGGCCTTTCCTCTGAGTTTATAATTGCTTGACTTGTAAGCTTCCTGTGGGAATGGCTACCATGCTGCTATGCTTAGGCATTTATGAAATGTCTCTGTTTCCATCTGTGTCCTGACATGGGGAAAAGGCCAAGCAGGAAAAGCAGGTTATTCTTTAAAAGCGTAATTCCTTTGGGAAGCAGAGAGATCCTCACAGCTGCCTGCTGAGCGTTCCCCAGTTCCAACTTATTTCAGCCCTCAAGACCAGCTTTGGGCACCAAATGCTTCCTTTTTTCTGTGGTTCTTTACACTCCTCGTGATTCCAGAAATCAGGCAGGTGACTTTGCTCTGCAGCTGCAGAATGACCCTGCATTAGCTCAAAATGTGCTTACTTCTAACTTTGGCTGTGGTTTGACTTTTGTGTATTTGCTAAATGATTTTGCCCTTTCGTGCAGCCAACATTATCCAAAGGGAATTAGTTTTCTCACAACAGATATTAATACTTAATGGAAAAGGTTGTTCAAACTCCTCACTATCTGAGTGTAAAACTACCTAAAAATATAAGAAAATATACAAATTAAAAGACAAAATGTGAATATATATATATATATTAATGCATCCTATCATTCCTGAAACACTTTTCAAGTTTTTGGCGAGAGTGCTTTAAGTGTACCATGCTCATCCATGCCTTGCAGAGACTGGCTGAGCCCATGGCCAATACAGCCCCTTGGAAATGCCTGTGTTTCTCTAATGACAGGAAAATACACTTGTGGCAGAGACCTAGGGAAACGTCTTGGTTAGCAAGAATCACTCCTGGGCTTTTGCTTTGTGTTGTTCTTCTCACACTTGGTGGAGAGACTACTTAATCACTAACACCCATTCAGAAATGTATTTGTGTATGAGTTTCTAACAGCTAGGACTTCATTATTAAGCTGGGTGGAACTGTAAAGTCTTTGTTTAAGCACACAAATGGGAAAACAGGCACAATTTTTATCACACACTCCCCAAAGACCTAATAGATTTAGTCTTTTTCTGAATCCTGAGAGGTGAGGCCATAGAACACAAAGCAGTATTGTATTAAATTTACTGTTTTATTATAAAATGACCCACCAGGTAGATATTTATTTTGTAAGTTTGAATGGGAGAATTATATTTTGATGCTTTAAAACTCCTTAACTTTATACTGCCAGCAAGATAAATAAATAAAAGATATTGTGTTTCTGAAGATACAGAACAGAAAAAGAGATTAACAATTTTTTTTCCAACAAAAATATTGTTCCATATTGATAAAATCCTGAAAAAGAGTTGTCCTTCTGAAATAGCTGAAGACTGGAAAAAATTGTTTTCTTTTGTTTTTTCTAAGTTTGAATCTTTCAATTTTAATTTCCTCTAATTTTTCAAAGCACTTCCAAAGCAGTGTCCTCAAGTTTTCAGAAATGTCCAAATGTCTTTATCAGTTTCCTTGATGAACCAGAAATATCTGATGATATTCATTATGATACATCAAAGGCCTGTCTTTCTAGGAAGGGAGGAAGGAAGGAAGGAAGGAAGGAAGGAAGGAAGGAAGGAAGGAAGGAAGGAAGGAAGGAAGGAAGGAAGGAAGGAAGGAAGGAAGGAAGGAAGGAAGGAAGGAAGGAAGGAAGGAAGGAAGGAAGGAAGGAAGGAAGGAAGGAAGGAAGGAAGGAAGGAAGGAAGGAAGGAAGGAAGGAAGGAAGGAAGGAAGGAAGGAAGGAAGGAAGGAAGGAAGGAAGGAAGGAAGGAAGGAAGGAAGGAAGGAAGGAAGGAAGGAAGGAAGGAAGGAAGGCTAGTTTGAAAATTCTCCAGAAATAATGATTTTACAGGGATGCCTAATGAAGCCAGGCTGAGGATAATTAATTGGCACTTAATCTAATAGAAATAAAGCCTCCACCCCTACCTCCGAATGGAGCCTGGAGGTGACCCAAGCTATTTGGAGGAGCTTCTTCCAGGGCTTTGTAGCAGAACTTGCTCCGAGCAATGTGCACACAAAGCCACACTGTGTCATTTGATCTAGAGCCAGGTATTGGTCCTTGGGTAGATGGCTCTGATGACTCCATGATGCAAAACAAGTACTGGCATCCTGAAAGTACATTTTAGGGCTTTGACTGCATGAATTCCCAACCTGATCCCCTTTAGGAGCTATAACATCACCAGTCTCCATGTGGAGCCATGAAAGAAGGAGGAATCCCTTTAAGCATCTGTCAGTTTGGGGTTACTTGTGGTGTCTGTGTGTGTTTTCACTTATTCAAGGAGCCTCTGAAGAAAGTATATGATTACATGTTATTCTTAATAAAGCTGTGGTTGTGAACTTTTTTTTTTCCATAGTGAAGGCATCAGAAATGAGAAGAGGGAAGGAGAGGATAGTGAAAGATCTGTAGGGGGAAAAAAGGGGAGGCTGTCCCAGCTTTGGCCCCTCGCAATGCCTTGTGCACCCCCAGCACTGATGCACAAAAGGGCAAGATCATGTGAAAGCACTGCTCAGCAATGGCTAAATTATCAATGTATTACCAACACTGTTCTAGTCACAAATCCAAAACATATTGCTCCATTCAAACTACTATAAAGAAAGTTAGTTGTGTCCTAGTGAAAACCAGTACAGGAGGAAAAGGCAGAGACCATGACTGGGGAATATTTTTCATATTTACCTGATAGCATTCATTTTTACTTATTTTTAAATGTCTTTCCTGTTTTACTTCACTGCATTTTTAGTTACTTCCAAGACATGCAATATGGCTTCTTGTCCTGGCTAAAATCAACTAGCTTTAGACAGGTCAGAGTTTTACCCGGGAATTTTTAAGGAAAAAAAAAAACCAAAAACACCTTTGTATTAAAATATAAAAAAGATTTTTGCTGGCAAACTCTATTTGGTGACTTTACACAACTAGTAGAATATGAATTGAGAAAGCAAACTCTTTTAAAAGAGTTTTTCAGAAAAAGAAATTTGCAGAAAAGGTCAGAGTTTGGAAAAAATTTGAAAAACAGCCATAAAACCATCTAATCAGCATTCCTTAGGGAGCATTTATTCAGGGAAAAATAAATCAGATTAACTGAAATAATTGCCTTCCAGAAATAATTTGATCAGCTCTCCATTTAACTTGACATTAATTTGACCAAAAAGAGGAAAACAAAGTAATGTCTGGGCTGGAATCTTATGTTTATTGTTCCTTCCTTGTTAAAAAGCTCACAGATAATTTTTATTGGTAGCAATTTGGTGTTAGTAGATAACCAACAATTTATTGCTAGATTCATGCCATATTGCTTCTTCAACTTGCAAAAACCCAGTGCTTTCATCGATAAAACACTTTTTAATTTATCACCTCTTGAGAGCACTTAAGCAACTGTGATTCAATTAAAACAGTGTTCATTGTTTGTGCCTGTGTTTCACACTTGGCTGATAAAAGAAAAAGATGGGGCACATTATACCTATTGATGGACTATACCTTATTTATGGTTTTAACCTATAAGTCTTTAATAGTCACTTGAATTTTACATGTGTGTGTGTGGAGAGTGCTGAGCTGATAAACAAAATCTGCAAGTGCAACCCACACAGAGAAAGGAGAAACATGTTTTAACATTTTATCTGTTTATGTAGAGAATCTATAGCTTTTGGTTTTGTCTGTTCCAGAGAGCAATTTTCCCTCCTTACATTCACAACAGGGATGCTACAAGCACTTGCAGTGCAACCTTTTCTAGACTGGAAGAGCCACCAGTGCCATTTTAAGGGATTTTCACAGGGATTCAGTCTGTCATCCATTCTGTTTTCTTCCTAAACTCCTATGATTGGCTTTCTGGAAATTATATAATTTCAGTTTGTAACGTCAATGCATCAGAGAAAGGAAAATAGTCTTTAAATATATGCAGGTGAGGAAACTGAGACAACTGTAAACTGGTTTGTCCAAGGTCATGTAGAAAGAGCCAAAGGTCATGTAGAAAGAGCCAAAAAACCTATTTGATATATAAATATACACACACACACACATATATATATATATATATATATACAGAAAGAGGGAGATAGATAATATAGATTGATAGAAATATATAGATATAGATCCAGGATTAGTTTGACTCCAGAGTGGAACACAAAACTTCTAGGTGTCTAGTTTAGCTGAGGGAATAAAGAATATAAAAATGGATAAACCTCAATCTTTTAAAATGTAAAAGGAAGAAAAAACCCACATGATTGCACTGTTTTCAGTCTCTATTTAATCTGCCATATTGCTCTCACAGGGAAGCTTTCAAACAGAGAATCTCAGAACACAAAATGGAAGGATAGAAAGTGAAAGGTGGTTGAAGTTCTTACCCTGATGTCTATTCCACAGGCTCACCTGAATGTTGCCTTTTGAAGTTGTTACATTGCAGGGGTTCAGAAGAACAAGGCAAAATATTGTTTGTGTTTTTATTAATTCACTTGTGCAAAATGCAGCTTTTGGGGATGTTGTCTCACAAGTACAGCTGCCAAGATGTTGCCTCAGATTTGAAACACAAAAATCTCATTAACATGGACAAATTTGCATGAGGCTCCAGTATTTAATAAATCCTTTACAGCCCGCAGAAAACGCTGGGTGAAAAAAAGAAAGAAAAAAAAAAGAAGAAAGAGCACAAAACAGTCTTGTAAAAAGAGGTTCAAATGAACATGAAGACAGTAAGTTGGAACTGGTAGAATATTTTTGATTAACATTTTCTTTGGCATAGAATATCTTTTAAAAAACTTTTTTTTTTTTTTTTTTTTGATAAGGCGCTCTGATGTTTTATATATTTTCCACTTTAATAAATAGCTTTTCTGTAAACATAGAAAGGAGTTTTGTAGGATTCATATAAGGTTTGTTGATAGGGAAAAATTTCCTTTTTCCCAGCAACTTCACTGTGTCTGCAGGTAGTGATGATGACAACACAGAAAGGGTGGCTGAGCTGTCAGGTGAAAGTGGGAACCAGCAGATCCCCAGGGGAGGTTCAGTATTCCCCTGAGATTTCTGACAGAAGTTTTTCTTGAACTTGTGAGAATTAAAGATTAATAATGATTTAATTTAATTTAATTTAATTTAATTTAATTTAACTTAACAAATTTTGTTTTAATATGATTTTCTCAAACTTTTCATCACTGAGAAGGTATAAAGATGAGGGCTTGCTTTATTTTGTTTTGTTGTTTGTTTGTTGGGTCTGGATTTTTTTCTCTCCTGACTCAAGCTCTCTTCTGTTTGCTTGCTGCCCTGGTGTTCCCAGTTTATTTAATCCAGCTGTTTGGATAGGTGTTCTGTTTTACATTGTGTTGAGCTACTGATTTCTGGCTGTGGCTTCTACCTCTAATTTTGTACATAATGAACAAACTAGAAGAAAAGAAAACGACAGCAAAATATGTCATGATCCTTTGCATCTTTTCCATGCTTTTTGTTGATCATATGCACATCATTTGTCATGCTGCCAAGAGCATCTGAGCTTCAGTCTTTGGACTGTAATTCCTTTATGATCTATTCTCCTGTTTATTTTGTTCTGAATGGGTAAGCAGCGCAGCTTGGAAAAGACACAGGCAAAGGTCTTTGGACTAAGTTTCTGTTAAATTAACACACCATTGGCTACAGGCATAATGTGTTTTGGGCTGGCAATTGGCCTTGAGAATACAAATCAAATGAATTTATTTTCTTTTCTTTTTCAAATCCTATCTACTTGGAGCAAAAGACATTCTTATCACAAGTTAATGCTATACTAGTGACATATTACAGCTGGAGAAGTGTAACGGATACAAGAAGTTCATTCATCTATGCATCTTGCTATTTATCCTACATATAACGTCTGCCACACAGAATTCATTATATTTAGTTTATTCTGCTTAGTTCTTGCACACAGAAATATAACTGCATTGTGTTTGTTTTGTTTTGTTTTGTTTTGTTTTGTTTTGTTTTGTTTTGTTTTGTTTTGTTTTGTTTTGTTTTGTTTTGTTTTGTTTTAATGAGGGGAGGAAAGAGGAATATGATTTGCATTATTCATAGGGAAAAAATATGGCTGAGAGGTAGGTTAGGTGAATTGAAGTAAATCACAGGGTAAATAGATTATTAAAATTCACCATCTAATGTCCATAAAAGCCCAGTATAGCTCTCTCTGGCTGTGTTTTAGGAGGTGCCTTTGCAGTCAGACAACAATGATAGTTTTCAAAATGTCTCTAGTATAGGTATGTGTGTTGTAGAAATCCATATCTAATAGTTTAGATTCCAGTCTCCTTTTTCATTCTGTTATGAGAAACAGCTATTCCTAGGAAGCACCTCATCTCACCCCAGTTAAGAGACTTAAAATATCATAAGAAATGAAAGATTTAGTAGTGCCTTTTGCTTTCCAGTAAAAAGAATCTAGCTGAGTAACCCAGATGTACCTGCGTTCTGCATCAGCTGGTGGAGATGAATGTAATTTACAGTTTTATAGAATTTGAAATCTTGCAGTGTTTTTTGATATTGAATTGTGTTCCAAAGCATGACATGTCTCATGATAGTGGATAGCATCCTTTCATATACCATGAAAATGGTGTATGTTGTGTATTCAGGATCCTTAATAATTCTGCAGTGAATGAGAATCAGATATTGATCAGTGTGCTTCAATACAGATATGAGATTTAATCATATCCTTGAGTATGATCATCAAATATTTATGCATGTAGATCAATAAAGATTAAGAATAAAGTTGATATACACAACAATTACTTAAAAGAAAAAAATACTTCTTTTTTATTTCTTATTATATTTTTATTTTACTTCTTATTAAGTAAAAATTAATAGTTAATGTACCTATGTACACCTGTGGATAGATCTTAGAGACTTGCATTGTGACCCAGCAGGCGAAGAGAACATGGCAACTGCTCAAAAATATCAAGGGATTGTCTACATTGCTCCTGGTCAAGTCAGTAGCTGAACTAAAATTCACTTTCTTTAAATAATGATATGAAAAATCTTGAACTGAAAAATCCCTGTGTCTGTCTAGCTGCAGAATCCTAGTTAAAGGAGAAGTTGAGGTAGAGAAAACATAAAACTGTGTAATATGAACCCATCACTCCCAGGGAGTGAGATTAGAGCAGAGTCAGCATAGCCAATCTCTTTGCCATCTGCTCCTGCAGTTTCTTGACCAGGTTGCAGGGCAGGCACTATCCTCCCTTTTGTGCTATTAAAAGTTCCATGTGCTGTCTTCTGCATCAAGGCATTGACACAGTCCAAACTTCTCACATTCTAAATTGAAATCCATCAGAGCAGACTTGGACTGAGCCATAGGATGTTATCCTACAGGAGCTGTCCATTGAAGCATTAAACTCATTAAAGGTAAACTCAGAGTAGGCAGTGTATAACTAAGTTATAAGAACCAGTCCAAAATGAGCTAAAATGTGTACTGGAAGACAGAATGTGTGTTTTTTCCCATAGTGTTTGATCCCACTAATGGGGATAACCTAAATATACTCTGTGGAGAAAAAACAGGCAAAAAGACAAGAAAAAGAATTTAACTGTAAATATTTTGCTTTTTTTACCCTGAATTCTTCTACCAAAATTTTAAAGCTTGATGATGTTATTTTTGAAATTAATTTTCTCAGTAATTCTATGTACATTCAGTATATCTGTGTATATTATTTCAAAATATGATTTCCTTTAAAGAAAGACATCATTTAAATATTTCTAAATGTTTTGCTAAAATACGAGAAACTAATTTTTTTTCAGACCTATATCAGGGACCAAACATTTCTTAATTATCAGGTTTTTAATACTAAAGATTACAGCCTTAGAACAAAGTTTCCAATATCATGGAAAATATACTTTTGAGGAATGTGTACTTAGTGAATCTGCACTGTGATATACACAAGAAATGCATCTTTAAAGGAATATTATTTAAGCAAATCTGTATTATATTTATAATTATATATGAGTATATATTAAGAATCTATATTATATTTATAATATATTTACTCATCAAAAGGAAGGTGATTTAGGAAATCTATTTGGTCAGCAGATTCTGTTCCTTTTTAAATCTTTTTTTCTTTTCATAGTCTTTTCAAAACAACAAATCCCAGCACCTTTTGTAAAGAACAATAGGCAAGGTGTGAAGAGATGAAGAATCTAGGTGTTCTCATCACTGGCTGAATGTTATTGTAAGAGAGCAAAAGAAAATAGAGAACCTTGGTTACACAAAGACATGTTCAAGGGATGACAGTTCCATTAACGGTGTAGAGAACAGAAGTGAATGAATGAATCACACTCATAAAGGATCAGAGACTGAGGGCTCAGCCAGCATCTGGAATGAGGGGTCTGCATCAGGCAAATGGAAATACCTCAGCTGCAAATTCTTTATAGCCGTCCTCCATTCTTTTATTATTTTCTTTGTTACTTTAATTGCACTGGGAATTGTTTCTCGCTGTGAAAACCATAGCATCTTTCGTTAAAGAAATACAACTGGTTTTGTGATGTGGGTTTTTTAATTTCATAACATATTATAAGACTATAATTTATTTTTAATTTACAAAATAGGGCAAGATTTTCAACCTGGGGACACAGAATCTCCTGCAGTATCTGCAGGCATCTGGATATTTCTTGGAGGCAATAAATCAAAAATATTTCAAATCTCTGATGCAGAAGAAAAGAATTTTTAGAATTTAAATATATGTAAAATAGTTTCAGGGGAAAAAGAAATCAAAATCAGCTAATGTACAATTGAATTAACTACGTCCCAAAAGTGTTATTAGCTCCTGGTATCCCTTGATGTAATACACTTTTGTGATAGCAAAGCTTTCCCATGTTGTGTCATTCCTCTTGATGCAAATAGCCTTTTGACTTTGTAGGGTAGGATTTCCAGCCTTTTTGACTTTGAATTGTCTCTTTAAAAAGAAGATGAGCCAAGCTAATTATTTGTATTCTGAAGGCACTTTCACCTTGTCTACCACTTTTCAAAGGTGTATTCAACATTGGTCAAACAAAGCAAAAATGATGATACACTGTTAGAAAGAAACTCTTCCAGTACTGTAAAGTGATACAAGTTCCTGGGGAAAAATAATTTTAATTTTCTCTATTTTTATGTGGTGGGCATCCTCCAGAAATGAATAATTTTGTTGCTGACCATTAAAACAAAAGAAGAGGTAAGCAAGCAGGTAATGAATCACAAGGAGCTAAAGCCAACCTGCTGTAATTCCACAAGAGATTCAGGCCAACATTTTTTGTTAAAGACACCAAAGGTGAGGCTAGAATCCAATTTATAACGTCAGATTCTCTTCTGTGTAAAAACCAGCATATTATATTTTTTCAGGTGAACATTTCTTAAGGCCTCATACAGCACTCAGAAATACAGAGCACTTCCTATGCATTCATTTTATGTCTCACGTTACATCCTTTTTTCCCAGTATTTATTAATATCACTCTTTTTTATCAGTTTAAGGGGTTTTTGATTATCACAAGTATGAAATTTATTTTCAGTTTCTCGACTGTAAATAGCAGACCACTTTCAGCTCCATAAATGCAGCTAACTGTGTGTGTGTATACACTCAGCAGAACAAAGTTGAACCAGTCTATATACACTCAATTCACTTGGGCCTTTGAAGTAAGCCAGTGAAAGAAGGCAGCTGGGAAGGCCTGGTGGCAGCCAAATCTTGAAATGTTAACAGAAGCAGCTAAAGAAACTCTTGCCAAGTCAGTAACACCACTATCCCAACTGCATCCATAGCACTGAGTGCTGCCAGCAAAGGAGATTACAGGGTTTGGTTTATGAGTTCTTTGTCTGCCAGGCAGGCTTTGTGTGTGGCCATGTATGTAACAATTAGTCCTTGGTGAAGGAAGGATGGGTACCAATGCTGGTGTGCAAGGAGAGAATGAACAGGTGTTCAAAAGTGTGTCTCTCTTCCCTCAGACATCACTGGCTGCCATCCACGAGCTGAAAATGACATTACAAGGCTCAGTGTGGTCAGAGATTCAGTTGGATGCAGTGGTCATTGAGCTCTGTGATTAATGTGGCTACACTAAAATGTCCAGCTGCTGGGTCCCCACGTTGCCCTCAGATGCATGTGTGTGGCTTCCGTGCTTCCATGGGAACAGTGTGTGCTTAGCTGGCGATGGGATCTGGCTCTGTGTGTATGCATTTGAGCTTCTGCATATACAGTACTTTTAAGGAGAAAGAGAAATACATTTTCCTGAATTACAACATTCACTAGCTTCCCATTTTCTTTTGGTACCAAGTGTTAGTATTTGCTTTTAGAGTTGTGGACCTTGGTGTGTAGCAGTCCTCTTTGGCAAAGCATGTAGGAAATTTGGTGACCCTGTTTCAGCCAAAGCAAAGCTTCTGTCCTAATGTCGAGCTGAACCACAGCCTGAAATGTTTGGAAATATTAGAATGAGAGGAGAGGAGAGGAGAGGAGAGGAGAGGAGAGGAGAGGAGAGGAGAGGAGAGGAGAGGAGAGGAGAGGAGAGGAGAGGAGAGGAGAGGAGAGGAGAGGAGAGGAGAGGAGAGGAGAGGAGAGGAGAGGAGAGGAGAGGAGAGGAGAGGAGAGGAGAGGAGAGGAGAGGAGAGGAGAGGAGAGGAGAGGAGAGGAGAGGAGAGGAGAGGAGAGGAGAGGAGAGGAGAGGAGAGGAGAGGAGAGGAGAGGAGAGGAGAGGAGAGGAGAGGAGAGGAGAGGAGAGGAGAGGAGAGGAGAGGAGAGGAGAGGAGAGGAGAGGAAAAAACCCAGATATTTTGTTTGTATCTGAAATGTAGAACAGCAATGCCAAAATATCCCGGAAAGTCTATTCTTGCTGTACTACTGACCCAGCCAAAGCCAAGTGCTTCTGGAAATCCTTCAAGAAATCCTATTTGAGTTATTTCCAGTCTTGCTTCCAGACCAGAGAGGCTTGGATAAGACATTCAAAAGTTTGAATGTTTATCAACTACTTTTTCCTTTTGCCTCTCCCTATCTAAACAAGAGCCCAGATTCATCATCAGCTCTTCATGGGTATGTCACTTCTGCAGACATCTCTTCACCCATACAGGTCAGAAAGTTGAAACAACAGAATTTAGCTTTTCTAATCATAAAGCAAAGACCCTAAGACGGGCAAATTATTAAGCAACATCCTATAACTGAGCAAGAGTTGATGGTGATATTGCCTTCCTCCTGTGTTTCCATTTGTGCACTGAAATATTTTGAGCATCAATAAGTATCCTCTTCAGCTGTATAATTTCAGTTTATTCAGTAACATGACTAACCATTTGCCTCTTGTTGCAGATGTGGTGTTGCATTTCTCTCTGAAGATGCCTCTGTGTATCTATATGAAGCTGAGCTTGTAGTTCAGGCAGCAGCTGTGACTGTTATTTTTACTTTTTGGTTTTATTTTTCAGAGCAGAGCTAAGAATATGAATTACTTGTTCTCTTTAAACTTAGTGGTCATCTGCCATGATTTAATTTTTCACATAGTCATCCACATTAGATTTGAATCTGGGACAGAGGTGGTTTATTTCATATTCTAACTGAACTGTTTTTCTCATTCCTCATTTTCCCAAAGAATTAAGTGTTGGAAATAACTGGGAAAAAAAGTCAGTTTGACTAAGAATCAGAAAAGAACACTATCTTTTTCATAGCTGTTCTGCTTCCTAAAAAAAAATAGTCCTTTGCTATACATACATATATACATATATATACATATACATATATATATATATATATATATTAAGCATGCCATCCGTAACTAAGCCTCTTTATTCTTACAGTCTAACAAATCTCTCAATTTTAATTCCTGCTTGGTAGGTCCTCTCCAGTCAAGACAAACCTTTTAAAAGGTCTTACAAAAGCCTCAAAAGTCCAGCAATCTATAACCTTACTTCAAATTACTCAAATTCAATTTGTAATGCTGTTTGGTTTGAAATAAGTAGCATTGGATGACTCATAGGGGACATATTCAAAAATGGACCAGTGTGGTCAACTACCTCAACCTGTGACACAGGACATCAGACTAACCTGACTTAGATATTACTGGAGCTAAATCATGACCTTTGGAACAACCTTTTATAATTTTTTTCCTCACATAGGTCTAAGCAGGCCAAGATAACCTCATAACTTCAAAAGATAAAGTGCCTGGATTTTTATACTATGAGTCATGTTTTTGTGTAATCTAATTATTCACACAAACCTTCTCTGAGCTCGTTCCAAGTATCAATCCTTGTACTGTAGGCAAAGGAATTTACTTGAGTATTCTAGTAAAGTTTACCTTGGGAGAAATACATAAATGTTATTTACTCTTTACACTTGCTCTAAATTTTACTAAATTCAGGGGTCTTGTTAGCCTTTCAAAACACAGACTTTCAGGTGAAGCTCGATTTAGAGTAGGACCATCCCAATGGTTCTCATGTGTTAGCATCTCCTCTTCTGTTGGTATCATTTATGTCCTTTCTTCTTTAGTCTCCCTCTCTCTCTCTCTGCTTGTTCAAATCAAAACCCATCCCGTTTGCAAGCTTATAGCTTATCAGGCAATCAAGACTGCCCTTTGTCAATAACATTTCTTCTTTATTATTTGCCAGACAGTAGTTCTTCCTGGTAACTGCAAACTCTATTAATGATATTCCTATGTTATCATCCAGGTCATTGATAAAAACTCATTAAAAAATATGAAAGCATTGCCTATGGACCACACTAAAAGTGCACCTGCTTGATGGTGATTTCTCTGACGTCTGTCACTCCATTAACGGATAATACACATAGTGTTCACTGTGTTAAATTTGTAGCATTTTAGACTTTAATCAAATCGTATTACTTACTGATGTAATGTATCTGTTCTACTATTTGGTTTAGGGTTGAGGTCAGCCTGAAAGAATATCTTCAGTCAGTTCATCTTGTATTTACATGTTCATTTACATGTTGGCGCAGCATTAAATTTCTTCCAGTTTCTGAAATTATTCCAATATTTCTAGAGTTATTGAAAATAGCAATAATAGCTTAAAGACCCTTTCAGTCATCTCTAAGGATTCTGAACTTTCTTGGTGCTTAAGTCATTACTTCATGAATATATGAATGCTCTTGAAAACCTTACCCAAAGATCTGGGCTGCTGAAGCACAAACTATGAGTAATGTAGGTGTTATTAACAAAGAAAAATAGTGTGCTTTTTTCATCTTTTTCACTATATCTTTCTGATATTTCTGTTCTATTCTCCTCCCCTAATAGGAAAAACCTTCCATATTATGACATATTTGAAAAGAAAAATATTTCTGGTTAAGACACTCAGCTTGGATGGCACAAAAGAGGAGACATAACTTGGTCTCCTAAGGTACTGGTTATTTATATATATATTTAGAGTTATTTATAATCTCAGCTAGCAGTCTCTCAGTGTATGCTCCCCTAAATAATTTTGAATGCGTTAGATGACATTGACTGAAACCAGACATCCTTTACCAGATCTCCCCTGACAAAATGATGCCTTGCCCATATAGATCCCAGTTTTAAACATATTTTATTATTTGCAAAGAAGATCTTGAGGAATATTCACTATGAAACCAAGAAGAAGAAGATAGTGAGGGCAGTCTGTCCATGCTTTCACACTGCACCTGAAGCAAAGCTGGTCAAACCTTCACTCAATGGTTGCTATCACTTTTGCTCTCTCTTGCTGAAATTCATCTGTTGGTTCCGTGAGCCATTTCTGCTTCTCCCTGGCTTCTGTGGGGGTCAGTTCAGCAGAAGGTGGCAGGAGAAAAGTTGAAGATATGGAAAAGCAGAGTAAATGAGAGCTATTCTACTTGAAAATAAGTTGTTATATATGGTTTTAGAGGCTAAAAAAAAATACAACAGGCAAAATAAGAACACATTAGCAGGTTTTAAATACATACTTTACATTTCTAGTTGAATCTGAACCATTATTTATTAACTACAGATTAACCTTAAACTAAAGATGAACTCCAGGTTGTGACCTAAACCTATATTTTAAATTTTTTTTGGTCATTAGCTGTAGCTAGAATGACCAATTTTTTTTTTTTTTTTAATTGCCAGTTACAATGAAACAACCAGAAATACGATTTAATATAGTAAGAATTCTAAACTGCAACAGTTTTAGCAAGAACATCAATATGAAATGCAGGAGCTATGAAAATGTTAATAAATCTAATATCTCAAAATGAGAATTTCTTTGTCTTTTACAACTTGTTTGCACAATTAAAGCATGGATAAATTACAGAGCTATATATGCTTCTAATAAAGAGATGTGCAGTATAACAAAGAATTGAACTCAACTCGAATAACGTTTCACAAAAGCCACAAATAATGTATTTGTTAAAAAGACTTAAAGGAAGCAATATATAGTACACTGTTTGCATATTGCCGTGCCAAAACAATCATGACCACATAAATGCAAGACTAATTTGGAGAAGCAGTTTCTAGACTGTAATTGTGATGGTGAAACTCGTGATTATGGCTGCAATCCTGCAATCCCCAGCAGTTGTACTAGGTTTATTCAAGCCAGTAATTGAGTTGGGCATTCCCACATTCTGACTGCTGCTAAATTTTTCTGAATCACCACACATAAAGTGCTTAAGCTCAGTGTTTTCTACTTTCTTCACAAGTCCATTGCTACCACTCATTTAGTTCTGGACTTGGTAACAGCCAGCAACTAATTTCTAAAAACTGTGCATACACTTTTATATTGTTTATCATAGTTTCATCATCTCTAGATATTTATTTTCTTTTATCACTTTGATACTTTCTCAGGATTTCCTCTCACCATAGGCAACCTCTAATGCCCTTTACAATCCCACCTTTCTGGTTCCTATAAGTTATGATTCTGGTCTCTATTCCTTCACCATGACCACTTGCAGTGGCCATAATACTACTAATAATAATGTTATTTTCCTTATCTTCCTTGCTTTGTTTTTTCTTTCCTTTCTACCCTGGTAGAAAAAAAAAATCTGTGAAAACTCACTTTTGGCAAGATAGTGCTAACAACCCTGGCTTAATTTGTATTTCCTTAAATATTTCTCTAATTTCCTTATATTTGCATATAACATGGTTTGGTTGGCTGCTTATTTGGCCCCAAAGAATGCTCTGTAACATTTTCCTTTTTACAATACACAATAACCTCTAAAATCCAGTGAATTAAAATTTTAGACTTGAAATGAAAACTTATGCCATCAGGGCCCTGCATTTGTAGACATTTAGAAACAAAGCCATAACAAAATTTTGAAATACAAGTCATAAAGAAGGGACTGGTGATGTAAACTCTGTACTAGGCCACTGCTGTGAGAGAAAACTCCACAGATGAAAACAGTGGAAAATGTTACTGGCTACAGAGAAAGAAAAGACCAATTTGTTCACCTGTCTCTACGTATAATGATTGGCCCTATAGTGATTCTGGATGCAAGGTGAAAACATTGGTGAGTTTCTTAGATCAACCAGGTAGAGCCCTGCACTTAACCCTTTGAACACTTGTGTGGGTCTGCCTTTCTCTCTTATAAACCCCTCTAAACCATGAGTCATCAAATAGTAATAAATACACTTGAAACCAATTAAATCAATTAAATCCTGTGGGTGACTGATTTTCCCCATTAGCTAGTTTATTTTTTTTATTTTTCTAGATGACTATTTTTAATATGATAACTAAATATTAAAATAATATTTGAGAGTGATACTGTTCCTTTTGCTGCTCATGTCTTTCCATTGATTGAACAAGACTCAGGCACTTTTGGCAGAAAAAATCTTCTGTTTCACAAATTCTTGTCATGCCACTCATTCCATATTCTCAAAATAATCTTACTTCTGATACAAATATAAAGACATTTTGCTAGAGGTTAAGAAGTAATCAAATAATCATCTCTAGTTCTCTACCCTACTGTTGAAAGTTTGTTCAACACAGAGCAAGAAAGAAAGATAAAGGAAAAATTATCTTTGTATAAAGAGTAAAAAAATAATTGTTAGTCAAGTCTGCAAGTCTGCCTTTTTGACAGGAGTTGCAAAGCTGTCAGTGACAAGTGAGGATTTTTAAAATGATTGAAAGAGATATCAAAAAGTTATTAACTATTTGTGTCTTGCAGATTCAATTTCTTGAGAGCTTGAGGGGAAAGAAAAAGGTATATTAGCTTTCTAATATTTGTGAGGCAAATTCCCAAGAGATGGAATTTCCATCAGAATATCAAGAAAGTGAAATTTTAAAAAAACCAACCAAACAAAGAGTACACAAAACAACCCACTCCTTTTCTTTCATTGACTCCACTGTTTTACATTTAGGAAGGATTCAATTCAAATAAATTGGAAAGCTAGAAATGAACTTGATGAGCTTTAAAATTAAGGCAATATGGCAAAGAAAACCAATGGCCAATGCCCAACTTGCAGGTGTTATGGAAATTACACATACCTGCCACCATAACAGGGTTCAGATCTAAGTTTCTGCTGAATTAATAAGCCAAAAAGAGTTTCTTCTATGAAATCCTTTTCATGAATAACACTACAGCTTTGACCAAAGGAAGCCCTGGGCAATTCTGCCATTATAACCTGAATTCCCTCCCTGTCCTGCGACACTTCAGACCGGCAGTAGTGTTGTGGTTTGGGATCTTCCCGTCTCTGGGTCCTTCCATTTTGTCTAGATGAGCCATTTCCTCTCTACTCTCCAAGGCTGAGCTTCTGTTAATGAATGTAGCTTTCTTATTTTCTGGCTTTAGCTGCCTCTGGGTGCTACTTTTCCCTGACCTGGTGAAAGTTACACCAGGCAGTCCAAAGTTTCAGCAAAATTTATCTACTGCTGCTAAGGAAGTTGTGCTACAAGTTCTAAGGGAGTAGTATACCAAATCACACAACACAGAAGATGTCTAGGAAAACTTAAAACAGTCCCAAACAGAAATAATAATTATTTAAATATTAATAAATAATATTATTTAATATCAGAAATAGCCTAGTGCTACAAAATTCAAATCTGTGTTTGCAGCCCAAATTTTGGCAGATGTTTTTGGTATAATTTTTACTGTTGCCCTTATTTTCATGTGTACTTTTTTCCTTAAGGCTCATGAAAGAGCATAGAGTCCCCTTCTTGAGAAAGTTGTGATTTTTGTGACAAACTAACATGCTTTTCTTTGTATCAATAGTAATTAAGTCAGCCAGCATGTAGCTTAAAACATTGCCTGATCATTTTTTTCTCTGTGTGTCTTTATATCTCTTTCACAGCACAGGTGGGTTGTTACAACTTACTGAAACCAGGTAGATGTGATGGATTTTATTAAAAAAGAAAAACCAATACACAAATATATACCAGAGAAAAAGCCTGGGTGCATGTGATGTAAGATAATTTATCTCTGTAATGTAATTTCCAAGTGAGGGCTTACAGTCAATTTGTTCAAGGACAGGTAAATTACTTTAAGAAGTTGAAATCTCTAGAAGACTTTTCCTCACATTTTTCACTCCCTGCTGAATAAAATTTTAAGTCCATTTCCTCATCTTGATGTTAAGAGCAAAGTATAGTGGGTGCCACGAAAAGTAGCCATCCAGAAAGAAGTTTTAAAGTATGAGCAATTAGTTTTTCCAATAGTATATCAAAGAGTGGGTGGGTGTGAGACAGTATGGATTTAGCTTAGCAAGGTCCCATGACTTTGCTTCATTAGGGTTAGGGAAAAAACTATCTAGGTATTTTTATGACTGATAGTCTAAGTTTTACTTGGTTTTTCTTATGATAGACTTAGGATTAAATCTATTTTCATTCCTTCAGGTAACCAAGGATTTAGTAGATCCATGCTGTATTCAGGCAACAAGAATATGTTTCAAATAAGGAATGATTTTGCATCACTGAATTTCAAGTAACCAACTGCATTTTATAAGCTTACAGTAAAGCAAAAAAGGACTTTCAGCCCACTCTTAAATGTGTGGCAAAGGTAGGTGTGCTGTTATTCTGTGTCTCTAAAACCCCTCTACTAAACCAAACGTAACACAATAATAATATATGCAAATCCTTTTTTGATACTTACGTGAATATTTGAAGCTTGAAATAAATCTGAAAAAAGTTCTAATGTAGAAAAAACAGTTCAACAAATAGTAGTGAAAGAAATATACATAAAAAGTAAAATTTTCTATACAGTACAGCATAGCACAGTGTTATACATATTTCATGCATGTTTTACATGAATTTTAATTTGGAGAGACTATCAAAAGATGAAGGAATAAGATAAAGAAACAGCAGATGCTTTCTTTCCCTTCACCTCTTAAACATGACTTAGTTCAAAATATCCATCATTATGCAGAATGACACAGGAACCAGCTCCTTGGCTCTTTTTACTCTACTGTAACTCATCTTTGTCAGGAATTGTCACCCCGTAACAACTCTAGAATTTTCCCTTGGCTTCATTCTCACAAGCAGTAGCCAGGGAAAATAATTTACTGCATCTGCAGAGGCAGCATCAGAGGAAGAGATCTCTGTCAGGGCAGTGCCCTGATGAGTGTGACAAGCTGATTTCCCAGCACACCTGCCAGCATGAAGGACCAGCTCTCCTTTGGTTTGTTCAGCAAAACCCAGTTTGCTCCAGAGTCACTGCAGCACTGCAAAAGCTGTTTACAGGTCCTGAGATAGCACTGTTATTGTGGGAGCCTTCAATAAGTGCTGAGTGTGCCTTTATGGATCCTGACCTTGGCTTTTTACAGGTGTAGAAGTATGTGTGTCTCTGCTGCATTACTGGTGAGCTCATTTACTAGACATGACATTTAACTTCATCAGTTTTGTACACAGCCAGCCCTGACTGACCCTGACCCCTTTCCTGGGGTCTACCTTCACCCAACCAATGGCCCAGGACCTGCTCTGCCCAAGCCTGGACTGGCCTCTGCCAGGGCTTGGTCTGCCCTGGCACCTGCCAGCACTTAGAATCAAAACAGTGGAAGATGCTGTGCTGTAGAGAAGCAAAGTTAGAAGCTGTTTGATAGAATACTTGATTTGGATAGTGCTTGAGAGGGAAGATGCTTAGTAGAAATATGGTTGAAAACAGTCACCAAATCACTGGGCTTTAGCTTCCTCCCTGACAAGTGGGAGAAATATGCTCATAGGTTTTTGCATTTTCTCTCCCCTTGCCTGTGCATGCTGAAGTCTGTTTGGATGTCATTCTTACTGCCTGACTTTAATTACGCTCTAATGTCAAACTGATGGCCAACAGCATTTTACTCTGCCAGCATTTGTGTGTTAATTCTGTCAGAGCCCACGAACTGATGTGTGTCTGGTGTGTCTACGTATTCCTTGACATCATCCTGTTCCACCAAAGGTACATCTTCCTTGCTCCAGATTATTCTGCTGGTCTCTGGGACCTGGGATTCCTGAAGAGCAGTTGTGCTAGCAAAGGCTGAAGCAAAGCAGGCTTTCAGTACTTCAGCCATATTCTGTGTAATCAGATCCTCTGATTCAGCAATGTGCTCCCATTTTCCACGTTACCTTTTTTTTGTCACCCACATACTTACAGAAGCCTTTGTTGTTGTCTTTGACAACAATTAGCAGGTTGAATTCCAACCGGGTTTCAGTTTTCTTAACTTCAACCCTATATGACTGAACAATGTCTCTGTATTTGTCCCAGGTCACCCAGCCTTGATTTTACCTCTGTGTGCTTCCTTTGTGTGTTTGGGTTTGATTGGATGTTTGAGTTTGACCATTTCAACTGATAATCTTATTGAAGGACTCTGCTAGTATGAAAAGGAACTGTCCTGTCACAAAACAAAAATTTGTCATTTAAGGAAATTATCTAGCATCTTTATTTGGACCACGAGTTGTTGAGAAATTAGGTATTATTTATAATAATATATATTTTAGTTATGAGGAATAGAATTTAAATCAAGTTACAAAATTTTCAGAACAAAAAGCTAAACAGGACAAAGCTAAAACTTCACATTGTCTTCCCAACTCGAACAGCTGTCTGAAGCATTAAAAACATGGAAGAGAGGAAGTAGAAGCCTGGAAGTTTTAGTCAAGTGGAGAACTTCATCTAGAGGAACATATTTAGTTTATTGTCCTCTTTAGGACAAAGCTCACTTTTCAGTTGATGCCCGAGGTGCCTCATAGTGTTTTAAATTGCAGAATTTCACTTGTTACCTTTCTAGTCTGACATGGGCTCCAGTTTTGCTCCTTTACTGTTTATCTTGTGCTTTATTTTTTGATTATATTGTTCTGCTCTGTTGTTAGAGTGGGTTAACAGTGTCTAGGGAATTCTGCAGCCTGGGGACATCTTCCTTCTGGTGCAGTCTGATATCTCACAATTTTTTTCATCTGGAATATCTATGAAAATGACTCAACTTATCTCAAAAGACTGAAGTAGGGAAAATTATTTCTTAAAATTCTTTCAATAATAAACTTAAGTCATTATGCAGACATCAATTTAGGAGTTTCTTCAGCAACTAGAAGTTGCCCTTTCCAAGTAAAGTATCTTGATTTATTGTTTTTCTTATCTCACATTGGTATTTTCTGTTTTTCTGATCTTGATTTATTGTCTGGACAAAAAAGAAAATTTCTAAGGATTTTCAGTGTCTTACAGCAATGTCACAACTACACAAATGAAAACAAACCATCTTGTTTATTTGCATGACATTATTTGCATGACATCATAATCCTGACTAACCAGTAACAAAATTGGAGTGATAGCCATATAGTCTATTCTTGATATCACTAGCTATGGATTTTGGACTTTCCTCTCATTATAGGAAGTAAAATGGTAGGTCCATTGTTTCTCATTCTGTATATGAGAAACATGTAAAAATGCCTGCTTACATAATTCCAAGGAATGAATACTACAAGGTGCTTGAATTATTGCTCATTACAAGCTTCAGGAAAGTAGAAAGATGCCTTAGAAGAGCTCAACATCTACCCATTCTTAGCTATCTTAACAAAATCTTTTTTTTTTAAGGCTACACAAGAAACTCAAACCAAGAAAATGTTGTTGTGAGTGGCTTTTTATAGTTTACTTTTTTGTTGTTCTTTTTCTTTTTATTGTAAGTATGAGAAATCAAAGCAAAAAGAAGGCAGGAGCATTCTGACATTTGAATAGCAGCCTGTTCCTGACAAGATATGGTATCACCTTCCAAGTGAGGAAGCAGCAAGAATGACCCCAAATTCTCTTGAGGGATGTGGTTCTGCATTTGAACCTAATCAGACTGTGGGATGAGGAGCTGCTACTGTAGTAAAGGATGGATTCTTGGGTTCCCAGGTTAGGAAGCAGCAGAAATGGAATAAGGCATACTGGCAATGGGTATTAGCAGCTCAATTTGCTACATGAGCATGAGCTGCCTACAGCACAACTCAGGAATGCTGAGCATTCATAATTCATGAAAAATGTTCTTTAAGAAAAAAAGAAATATTCAATAATGAGCAATTGGACCACATGCAGGGACTCTTATTCTAGGTGGGGCTTTTTCTAATCAATCAAAACCTGTGAGTTCAGCAGGTTTATGTTTAATTTCCCCCTCAAAAGAGAATTGTGATTGGACTTCTAAATTATCTTCTTAATATCTAGTTAAATTTCTATGTCTATTTAACTAGGTTATAACTTTGAGTTGTCAAGAATGTGTTAATAGACATGAGAAGATCATGCAAAGGCCTTTAAAAATAATTTTGACAAGTTATCCTTGTCTGTTTGATAAAAGTGGAATTATAATTCTGAATTATATTTATTGCAGGCTGCATAAACTATAGACACTTTGGAAATGGTTTTGGCCCTCAGGTCCCACATAGTTCTATAACAGATATATTCAGCTGGTTAGATTTCCAAACAATATTAGTCATTGTAAAATTTTCACTGATGTTGATACCTTACCCTGAGGTCTTTTCCTCTGTGCAAAAATATTGCAAAGCCTAAAATGCAGGGGGCCTGTCAAGGCAATTAAAATAGTTAAAGTACCTTGATAACTCACATACCTGATAGGAGGAACTCAGACACTTCAAAGAGCCAGAAGCCTCCACCCGAAAGGAAGGCTTGTTTGGACTTAGCCAGTAAGAACTGTCAGGCACAGATCTGTGTCTTCACTCAGAATTCAGAATGTGAAGGGTTTTTTCTTATTTTTTTGTCAGTGACAATCATTTGATGTGGGCTTATACTTTCTAAAACCATTTCTGTGGAACACAAATGGAAGGTCTGTCCAAAAACACAAGGAGCCACACACCTTTGACACTGAATGTTACTGTTACACCATGCTGGATATCTGAATTCAGCTCCCTTTCAGATAAATTTCCCCCCCTTTATTCCCAGGCAATGCCCCTATCACCAAGCCTCAAGCTAGTCCAGACAGGGGAGCACTTCACTGCTCTCAGCAAAGTGTGGTTGTGGAGCCAATGACTATGGTTCTAGGCCAGCCTGCATAAAGCAGTGGGAAACAGTGGAAGGTGACCCTGCTTCTCCCAGTATGCTGCCTATGAGTATTGACCTGGCAGGTGACAAATCTGGCTTCTGATCCTTGGAATCAGTATTATTACTGGTTTTGTCTTGTCCTGGCAGAGAACCAAGACCCTTCCTTTTGGAAAACTAGGGGCAGTCTGCTGCTCACTCCTTCTTCTTAACTCAATAGCTCTCAAGTTCCTCTGTTCCCAGCAGCAGGTGTCTAACTGGTGGAAGAGGAGTATAACTTACCAGAATACTAATAACATCGCTGGTGTGGTGGATATTTTGTCAGGATCTCTCTGACATGGTGTATTCAAAAAATCATTGCCAATAGCCCATATTATTGTTCATTTCATTCACATAAAATAATCAGAAAGAGAAGAAATCTCGCTGCTTAATTTTCTGGGATGAAGCCCCTGAGGGTTACCTCAAGAAACGCTGTGAGTCCCAAGGAGCTAAGCCCTAGGGTAATACTGACACACACATACTGATGCATATCTACACACAGCTTTCCTTATTGTTTTCTTCTTGGTGGATGCTTTCTTTGCTTTCTTTGCTCTTGTTGCTGTCCAAACCACTCTGACATGCTTCTTTCTCTCCTGCACAAAACCACCTGGATAGAATGATGCCCTGGTATGGTTATTCTGTGTGGTATAAACAGAATCCTCTAGGAACTACAGGGGTGTGGCCACGGGAAACTGTTGAAATCAGTTGAAACATCACACATTTTCATAACAGTGTCTTTCACGTGACAGCAGATACTGCTAAAAATTAATCGTTCTCTCTCTTCATTAATTGCAAAATGCTGCCTGTTCACCCAACTTTTCTATTTGGTGTGTTTGAGTTTTCTTTCTCAAAGTCTGGAAGAACAGAGAAGAAGTTGTGTAAGAAAATCCAAAGGTCTATCACTTTTGTGACTTCCATAGGGCATATCTTGAGTCAAGAATAGCAAAAAGCTGAGGTTATGGGTTTCATTTAGCCCCGAGTGAAAAATTCATATCATGGTAAGCCAAAACTTGAAGTGTTTATAAGGCAAAGATATACTCTGTATATCATTACCATTAGATAAGTGATGATTTTCAGGCACTAGCAGAATTCTGTGAGGCTTCTTAAAATATTTAAGACGTTTAAATGAATATGCCTTGTCAGTAGTAGGTTATACTGCTATATAATTGCCAGGATCATTAGAGTTTTACTGAAGAAATGTGATCTGTAGAGTCACAGGAATGGACCTAAATGTTACAGAAGATGTGATAATGAGATAGACTTAGTCAAGTATCCTAGTGAGCAAACAACAAGCTAAGCCAGTAAAGCAGTCTGTTTGCATGAAAAGTGTAGGTGGTGGGCAGGGAGGGGAAGTATAGGGCTTTCCAGGTCAAGGCAATCCATGGCATAGTGAGCTCTTTACTCAATTGTCATTTGTTTCAACCTCAAATATGGCAGCAGAGTGAAGCCAAAGTTAAGTAACGAGGTCATTCCGAGACTCAAACGCTGGATGGCTTGGCAATCATTAAATATAAAAATGCACCAGTAAAAAGAATCCTTTTAAAGAGCAACATCAGAAAAGCATACAATGGAATATGTTTGCATAGCAGAGAATTTACCAGGTGGAACTTGCACTAAAATGAAAACAAAAACAAAGAGCTGTTAAATGTTTTGACATAATGGGTTAGTTTGGGTTAAATAGCCTCATATATCTGTCATGTTTGTGGGTATAATGTGTCTGCAGGACACACTGTCTGTAATCACATAAAGACTTTGTTACAAAAACCTACTTTTTATGTTCTTAGGGAAGCAAGAAAATAAATAAGTTACATTCATTTCTAAATCTGTGAACAGAAAATCTGACTGCATTTTGGAGGCAGAATAACTAAAACATTATTTTAAAATTAATAATAATATTTTTAATGTTGGCATTTTTGCCCCAATAAAATAAGCATTTCAAATTTCAGTTCATGATTAAAAATTGGCAGACTGCACAAGGCAGACTGAGTGGCTCCACTTCAAACAATATAATGAAAAAATATTTAAATAATATCATATTTAAGAACTATATTTGGCATAAACTCTGCCATTGTAGAGATTGGCTATGTACCCTGTGGCCTTCCCCAAAGTTCTTGAACTTGATTCTGGTAATCAAACCAAAAGTCATGAGACAGTACAGGAATGGAGAAAATAACAAACGTCAAAACTGGTGCCATTTCTGCATCTTGGAGGATGATCTGAGTACTCATATGGGCTATTTCTTCCTTCCTGAACGTTAGCATGTCTAATACAGGAAAGATTATTTCAAAACAGCAATTTGATCCTACCATACTCAGTGAATAATCCCATTGTAGTCACAACATATGTTCTTTCCTGTCCAAGAGTGGATGGGAAGAGGCAAATTCAGGAAATGGCACCTACTCCCACACACTTCACACACACCCTTCACACACAACCCTCAGCTTGAGTTGGTCTTTCCAATATTCCAAGAGTGCAGCTGGAACACAAAATTCTTAGGTAGATGTCACAAGTAAGTAATACAGCTCAGAAGCTCAGGTCTCAGTCTGTGGACTCATGGATTGCAAACTAATATGAATATTTTACTGTGGGTTTGTTGAAGCACCTACCCGTCACATGCAAGGATGACATTTGCAAATATATTCCTGCTGTTCTAAGAGCAAGTGGAAAGGAGAGTCAGAAACCAGGAGCTAGTTTAGTCATTGCTACACTCATGGAATCACAGAATGATTTGGGCTGTAGGCACCTTTAATGGTGATCTAACAGCTCTGCCATAGGCAGGGACACCTTCTACAACACCAGGTTACTCAAAACTCCGTCCAGCCTGGTCTTGAACATTTCTAGGGATGAGGCATCCACAGCTTCTTTTGACAACCTGTTCCAAGATTTTACCACAGTCACAGTGAAGAATTTCTCCCCAGTGTCTAATCTGAATATGTAAACTTTTAAACCCATTACTCCTTGTCACTTCAGGCCTTGGTTAAAAAAAAAAAATCTCTGTCTTTCTTGTAGACACTCTTTAGGTACTGTAAGGCTGCTCTGAGGTCTCCCTGGAGCCCTTTCTTCTCTAAGCTGAACAACCCCAGCTCTCTAAGCTTTTCTTCATAGGAGAGGTGTCCCAGCCTTCTGACCATCTTTGTGATCTTCTTCAGGACCCTCTCCAGGCACCCAAGCTGGACACAGCACTCCAGGTGAGGTGTCACCAGAGCAGAGTGGAGGTAGATAACCACCTTCCTTGACCAGCTGGTCACACTCCTTTTGATGTGTCAGGACATGGTTTGCTTTCTGGGCTGTGAGTGCACATTGTTGGGTCATGGCCATTTTGTCATCCACCATGCCCAAGTCCTTCTTCACAGGGCTTTAAATGAGCTCATCTTCCAGTTTGTATTGATATTGAGGATAGCCCTGACCCAGGTGCAGAATCTTGTGTTTGGCCTTGTTCTTCGGGAGGTTCAAATGGACCCACTACCCAAAGTCATCTGGGCCCTTCTGGATGTCATCCCTCCCTTCAAGTGAATCAACTGCACCGCTCAGTTTGGTGTAATTTGCATATTCAGAAATATTCTGCTGTTGGTTTATAGATACAAGACATGAACCATTCTTAAAGCAGCAAACCATCTGCAGAAAGAGAAATATGTGGGTAAAGTCCACATGAATTGCAATAGTAATCACAATATTTTGAATTAGCTTTTCTTGTCACATACTGAAGCTATGCTACCAAGGAAAGAATTCAGGTTTTAAACTACCATCAACAAAGAGCATACAGCTGTCATTTTACAAGTATTAAAGGAGAGTACACATATAGTCCATTAAGGAGAGTATAAGTCCATTAAAGGAGAGCATACATACAGTATATAGTATATACACTGAATACTGAGATTGTTGGGAGGTAAGTTACAAGGATTGATTAGGGACTCCTTATCCAGTTTACAGATGGTGATTACCTTCATTTTCATCTCACCTTCATAGCTCATATAATATACTAAAAATCTATAGCCTGGGAATGTTGCAAACTGCTAGACTGAAACAAAGCCTTATCCTGCTCTTTCTTTTCCAGTCTCTGAAAGAGACACCCACTGCACAAATAGGTGTCTAGTGCTTTTGCTCTTATTCAGAACATATGCTGTCTTGTGCACTGAAATAGTTCACCCTCTGTGACAGGTTTGAATGTAATTATGTACCACACTGTAAGACACATACCTGAAGAAAAATAAATGTATATATTTTGGTGTTTTGTAACATTTGCACTTGGATTATCTATTTGGATTTGCAATAATATACTTTTTTAATGCTCTTCCAACAGTTCATGTTTAATAATCATATGCCAAAATGTCTCTTCTGTTACTCTGAGTTTCTACTGACTTAAAAGTTTGGCTTTGAAGCCATGTTACTGATACTGAGTCAGGTCCACGCAACGCAGTGCCCTAGATCCATCCACACAAGCTGAAATAGCCAGTCAGCATCTATATCTAGGTCATGAAATTTCAAGGATTTGGATGGAAAGTACTGTACTTGTGCAACTATGCTCAAAATTGCTAAGTCCAGATGAAGTATTTCAGTGCTGGCTGTCCATTTTGTACACAAACTTCACTGCAGAGGATTGGAAGCTGCAGAAGGGCTCAACTGTTTCAAGGAGCTTCACATAGGCAACTTGTGTGAGGCATGGTGAAATTCATTGTTTACTGAGTTCATTTCTACAAACAAGCCAGTGCTTGACCCATAATTGGAGTCCTTTGCATTCCTGGACTCCTTTACAAAGCTGAGGACTAGAGTCCTGTAGCCAGAAATAGTCCTCATTCAAAACATTGGACAAGTCACATACATAGGTTTCGACTATTCAGAAAGAGCTCAGTTTCTCAGACTGACTGAAACTTCAGGAAATAGGCAAGCAGGTAGGCAAGTCTCTAGAGCAGAAACACAGTGAAATTGTTGAACCTACAGAGATTTGAATTTGCTTACTGGCAAATTTCCTGGGGATTTACTGGGGATTTTCTCAGTGTGGATAGGATTCATTCGCCAATCTGTAGGAGCGTAACATCATTTCAAATGCACCATGGTATCCTGTCCATCTTCTGTATGATTTTGCAGAAGAACACTCCTGTATAGATACTATATGATATATCCTGGCCACGGACAACTGTCACATCTTTGCACATTTTAAATGACACTAGATGGCCGTGTTTAAGCAAGTGAATCCCAGCCAGTGTAATATTTTACTTGTTTCCTTGCATTTAATCAAAATTTTAGCATCACTGATTTTTAATTTTAAGGGGCTAACTCAGTATGCTCGAACTTCTGGCATTAACTTTTAATTCATTGCGAAAATCTTTGAAACAGTTTAAATTGTGCAGACAGATTTTCAGCTTACTAACCTGGTTGGATACAGATACAAAAACCCCCCAGCCTCTCCCTGTGTTGCAGAAGGCTAAATATGCTTTCCCACTGAGCAGTCCCATCATTGTCTTTACAGCTACCAGGGTTCACTCAAGAATGCGTTTAAAGGAAACAGCACACACAGAGAAAAAGCAGCTGACCTGCTGTTTGATACTGCTTTCACAAATGAATAGTGACTGTCTCTGTAAAAGGGAAAAACTGCTGATGGCAGTACTGTTAAAAAACAAAGGAGAATGAAAAAAACCTTGAGTGTCCCTTGGACCAAACTCATTGACATTTTTCTGTGATATGTGAACTTGCATAGAAAAATCTGCTAATTTGCAGCTTTCCTCTTTTTTTTTTTTTTTTTTTTTTTTCTTAAAAAGGCAACATTTGAGTACTTTGATTTACTAGCCTAATTTGTGGCCACAGCAACTGCTACTATCAGCTGTATTTATGGTAACTCTAATACATCACCCAGAAACTTATAAATGTCAGCACTGCAGCTCCCTGTAATAGAAGTTTTTACTGATGGAAGACCACAGACTAATTACACAACACAGTTTTTGCTGTTATTCGTCTAAGATAGAGTTGCAAGCCTCCCAGGTATTGAGACCAGTGAATTAGCACAGTTAAAAAATGTACTTAGAAATTCATGTGTGGAAATCTCATGTTTTCCCCAGCACTTTTCAAATTTATCACCAGTATTTTTCTGCGTCTACTAAGAGGCATTAATGACAAAGTTTAGAAAGTGTTTTAATAGTGTTTACAGTTCAACTGATCTGTTGTAATATCCCCTTTTGAAGCTATTCAAATAAACATTATAAATATGTTTGCTATTAACATATGGTGCTGATACAAGAAGAAGACTTAATTCACTGTGTTATTTATGCAGCAAAACGTCCTAATGGTTCCCAGACTAAGATGAAAAGCTGTTGTGGCACCATCCATGTATTAGATAATGTCTTGGCACTTTCCCTATTATACTGTTATAAATAAATATGGCAATTAAACCAGGGTGCTGCCGGGTGCTTTAAGATGCATTTTTGCTTTTTCCCTGTTTCCAGACCAGATCCACCCCCTGCTGGCAGGAGGCTTCTTTGCACAGGTCCGATGGAGAAACAAAGCCAATGAAAAGTACACGAGCTGATTTAAAGTTTTGAAGCTAATTGATGAGTTCTAATCAAGCTGGCAGGCCCTTGTAGTGTTGCACCGGTGACATATAAAGGAGCAGTATCAAGGGACCTACCCAGCCATTAGATAAATAAATGAGCATGCCTTAGGTAGGTCTTACTTCAGAGAAAAAGACAAAATCATTCTTTTCTCTCATATTGTTTTTATCTGCAGAACATTTCCATTATTTATCTGTTTGCCCTCCTCTTTTACCTCTCTGTGTGAGATATCTCATCTCTCTCTAGTCTTGCCTTTCAGAAAAGCAGAAATAAACAGGTTCAAACCAGCTGTGAAAATGAATTTTCATTGTATCTTGCAGCTATCCAACATAAATATTAAACATGTGAAACAAGAAAAATTTCCATCATGATGTTATGCCAAGGACATGGCAAATGAGCAGGTAACCATGTGTGATAAGTTCAGGTATCAAATGGCCTGTGTGAGTACTTGGACCCTGTGGTAAATCCGAGGTATACAGCAATGAAAGACATTCCTGAAATGAGAGAATATGCAGAGACATTTACCCAAAACCATAAAAGCAGTTCTGTATACTTTATTCCATTCAGGCTGGTGCTACCATTTCGTGGTTTACATGAGCACCTCCTAAAGGGAACATTTTGTGGTCTGCTTCTCGAGATCCAAGGATCAGATTGTGTTCTGCTGGCTGCTTCCCTGAAGTGCATGATCCCATCCTGAGGGCCTTTGTGTCCTCGCCATCATGCTGATGGAGAGAGCTGGACCCACTGGAGGCATGAGCTGTAACTTGCAAATGAAGATCCCAGCCAGAAGAGTTTTAGGCCTGCAGCTGAGGAATTGGGAACCAGGTGCTGATGATCAGATGGTCCTGCTGGGTAGAGAGGATGGGTGTTGCCAGCAGGAAAGTAGTAAGCATTAGGGCAATAAAGCAAGGGAAGGCAGATGTTATCAGCCTGGTCAAAACCATGCCCTGTGCTTCTGCATTAGCATTGAAAGATGCCATCTGAATGAGCATTAATCCAAAAGGGACAGAGAAGAAGGGCAGGTATTATCTATGGTGTCCTCCAGCTTATGAATTCCAGACCTCTGCCTTATCACAGTCTTGCTGAAAGACCCAACTTCACTGCTGTCAGCACTTTCAGGCTCACTGCACCACACCACTGACAGAGGCTCTCAGATGCACAGATAGGAAATATTTCCCCAAGGCTGAAGATGTGGGATATATTTACCATGAAGGTGTATTAGTATTTAGTGAGTTTCACTTAATTAGGTCAGAGAGCCAGAGGAATTCAGCTGGGACAATACAGTTTTTAAATGAACTCATAATTAGAGAGCACAGTCTCCAGAGGTAGGACAGGTATTTAGATTTTTTCATGTGCTGAAGCTCGTGCTTTGTTACTGCAACCAGTTTTAGTCTGTCTAAACTGATGACAGGATGTTAGCACATGATAGCATCCCACCTTCCTGTTGTTTGACAAGCATTTCCAAAAGTACCTAAATCACCAGAGAACTTTTAATTCAAAAATTTGAATTTTGCCTTTTCATGGAATACTAACTGAATGCTGTTATGGATTTGATCTAGAGACTCATCTAAAGATATACAAGCCTCCTACTTTTGTCAATTTAATTAAAATCATCCATACCTTTAGTTGCTGCCTTCAGCCACAACCCCCTCTTTTCCCTGTCAAATTCCATTTGGATAAAGCATATTTCCTTCCCTCTTGTTTATAGATAGATCTGTCTGGAATTAAAAATGTGCCCTTGATGAAGGATATCTGTTTCAGCAAAGCACACACATTTTGGGAGGATGTATGACTCTCAATGAAACTCATCACTGAATATTTTTGTAGTGCAGAACAACCTATCAATTTTTCACCAGAAATTTAGTAAACAATGTAAAGAAATACCTGCCTTATAAAAGAAAAATAATAGCATTTTTGGCAGTGACATTTTATTAAAATGCCTGGCATTTCTTGATTCTCTTCTAAAGTAAAACATAATGTAACAAGATATCCTGAAAGATACCAGAAAAAAAGTTCTTCTCTTATGGCACTTCTAAATAATGATAATACTTAAAAAAATAGAACACTGACTTCTATATTCTCTGTAGAGCATTTTGGAGGATTTAAAAATGCAGAGGAAAAAGAAAGCTGCAAAGTCATGAAAGGTAATATGACAATTATATGCCAATGTGTTTGTCCTTATTATTTATTGATGGTATTTCTAAGGCTGTGAGTTTATCTACAGCTGGCTAGAGAAAAACAGGGGCCCAGAAACACAATACATGTATCTTAGCTGCCTAAAAGTTAAATATCTACTTTTGAATCAGTTTTTTCCACAGTCAACAGAGTAAACAATAGTCACAGAAGGGGACAATGAGTAAGAGAATTCAAATGGAGCAATGGGAGAGGCTAAACAAGCAGTTTAAATTGGACATCCATCTTATAGGTGTCTAAACACAGGCAGATGAATTCACCTGTCCTAATATGAGCCTCACCACCATGATCACTGCATACACTTAATGTAATTAAAATGTTTTTTCTTATCTGGAAATTTCTATTATTATTGCAGAAAATGCACTGCTGCAAACAAATAGGTAGTTCCAAGAAGTGCTGCTCAATTACAAGTAAAATTATCCTCAGCTAGAAAATGTTCTGTGCTAATGTCTGTATATGTTCCCAGAGAAGCTTGAAGAATTAGTTTGGGTACACTTTTATATTGAAAAGTAGATATTCTGCTATTTAGACAATTATTATTTAATATAATTATTTCATATTATTATCTGTGCCATCTTTGGAACCAGAGTAAGATCATACACAGCTATTATCTCCTTTTGAAATTTTCTTCTTACTTGTTTTTAGACAAGCAACCAATCTAACAACCTTACAAGCAGCAGCAAGGACTCAAAGAACTTCCCTTCTTTCATCACTGATTTAAATTAATGCAATGTTGATTGACAGTATTCAGCTTGTCTTCTCCACATAGTATTCAGCTTGCCCTTCATTGTTTTACCCTCTAAGGAGATAAGAAGGACAAAAATAATTTGTTTCTCTCTTACATAGGTGCTTAGGCATGTAGCCTTTTTATTTTATGATGCAATTCAGATCACTATTTGCATAAGTTACATTAGATGACTGAAAATATTTATATCCTCTTAAAAATGATGTCCAGAAGGCCCAAGAGAATAGCTGGGTCTTGCCTCTTCTGCTGTGCCATCTGCATTTTCATTTTCCTAAAACAAGCTGCACTTCATTGCCGTGCATTTAACATCTTTAAGCAGCAGAAATCAAGCTTCTTCCCTCCCTCATGCATCATCCTACATATTTAAAACCTACTTATTACCAAAAATCACAGGTATATAATAATATATACCAGAGATGCTTCGTTTTTTTCTCTCCTTTTCTCTCAGACTTTTGTTCCAGCACCCCAAAACACAGCCCTTAATTTGTACCCACCCTACTACCTAGATCTGCTTTTTTTTTTCCATACAGATCTTCACAACTCAAGCATCATTTCTTAGAGAGAACTGGCAGAGGTTTTTCTGTATTCAAGTGGAATCCAGGTATGGAGCAATCTGTCTCTAGAACAAGATCTGGATTAAAGTTTTTACCTTGAAAATATTTATTATTCATATTATCCCAACACATGAATGTGCTTAATTCAGACCTGGGGATTCAACTCAGCTAACTATAGTCATTACAAAGGCAGTACCTAATCTAGGACAGTTGTGTTAAATTTATTCTGCAGTGGATAGAAGACTGGCACCTTCCTAGCAAGATTCCTGTTTTCCCAGAAGAGGTATCTGATGTAGGTGGGATGAACTGTGCTACAGCCGTGCCCCTTTTCATTGACTATAAAGAGAACCCCAACAAAAGTAAGGTAGACAGTGAGATTTCAACAAATCATGACAGGGAAGTGTTATAAACCAGGAGGTTGACATAAGCAGCCATGTTTGAAACTAAAGATTAGAGGAATCTATCCTTCACCCATTTCAAGGATACAGACATACTGAGGGAACTTCGGGAATCTTGTGCAGCATGACGCAAAGAAAACAGAGTCTGCATCACTTACTTTGCCATGTACTTGCTGTGTTTGTTGCAAGGATAGTACATAAAATTGCACTTGCAGTTTCTCAGTGCTTTTCATGTAAAATCCTTTCAAATACAAAGTTTAATTAGATTTTAGTTCTACTTTCAGACAGATCTGTGTCTTAATTAAGAGCCTGAAGCAAAACTGTGTTTAAAAGTCTCATAAATCTCCCTGAAGTGCTGGGGTGATGCTCTGCTCATCATGCAGGTGTTCTGGCCTCCACATTTCATGCAGAAACAATTTTCCATCATATAATTTCTGTGTCAACTTCCTCTCCCTCCTCCTCTTTTCCCCCTTCCCAGCATGCAACTTTTCATTGAAGAGGTAGGTGGGCAAGTAGGCAAATACATGGTCGATGTTCTATTGAAGAGCAGTTGATCACAATAACCTTTGATTAATTCCCTCCTACCTGTTCCTGTAAACAGGGCACACAGAAATTTATATGCTAGTATTCATATTATTTCACATTTGAAAATGCATTATTTGCTGAGGGCTTTTCCCCCTGCAGCTTGCCTGTGGATTTGAGATTTGGCTTTCTACCAAAATCATATTGCCTTTGTCCTTAGGCAACAGCATAAAAATTGAAGTTAAACTAATATCAATCCTCTTTCAACCTTTTGGGCTCTGTGCTACTAGTTAAGTGCTATATTGTGTCTCAGAGTAACAGTTCTGGGGTGGTAGAGTGATTTGGCATCCAGAAATGGAATCCAATGGGAAAACCTTTGGTGGAGATTAGTCAAACAGAGACCACTAGCAAGCACAGTGAAGTCTTGATTATAGAGACATAAATCTGCCTTTCTGGATTGTGAAGTTTGTGCCTCTCTTGAGTATTGATTCTGGCTTCTCCACTTGGCTCTTCCAGCTTTGGTTTTTTGCCAGAGAACCCTCCAAAGATACTAGGAACAGATTTGTACATGACTGAAGGTAAAACTGGAAAGGAAGTTTCCCAACCTGACTTATTCTAGATGAATGGGAAGAGTATGTGTACTGTGTCACACCTTCGTGGATTAGAAAGTAAACCATGCAATTCTGTGTGTGTGCCTGTGTGCATGGCCACATCAGTTTGGACAAGGTTCAGTGAGTGACAAGGGCTTTCCACTGGTATGGCCTTTGTGGAAGTGGGTGGTGAAGCCATGCTCCTTTCACAGCTCATGCCCAAGATCTCAGTGGGGCACTTGGGACAATTCTGTCCATACTGCTTGTAGGGGCAAGTTTCAATTAGCAGATACTCTTTTTGGCTTCTCCCTGCCAGGTGAGGCAGACAGGTGACCCCAAGGCACAGGGAGAATGGCAGTCACTGTGCTTGCCTTATGGACCATCAGCTGGTTGGATTCACTCTGAGACTTGGGGCTCTGTACCTTTATGTTTAAAGTAAGTAGCTTGACCCCCAGCAGTGGTGTCCTCTCAGTGTCCCCAGTCACACCTGAGCACATTTGGTCCTCTTGAAGAACAAGGGCTGTGTGCAGTTTGCTGTGCAGTGATTGTGACTTCCCTGCTTCTCCTTTTACACGAGCCAGGCCAACACTTGGTCAACACTTGACCACTGCAACCACTTGAAATGAGTTTTGCCTCTAAAATCTCAAATAATTTCTGCTGCCATTCACGTTTATGCAGGTAGAACTTTGCTTGCCTTGATGTTTGCAAAATGTGCTGTACGAATGGGATGCCAACAGAGGTATAAATAATTTCTCGAAATTTTTCCCTGTTACTTATCCAGACCTAACAGCTGTGAACTAATTTATGTCAGGTAAAAGGCTCTCTGTAATTACTGAGTGTAAATACCAATGGTGAACACAAAATATTTAATATCATTAACAGAGTTATAACTATACGAGATAAGATTAAAGTAAGGAAGATAAAATTTTCATCTGAGTAGGATCTGTAAATAGTAAATACCTCCTAGAGGAGGTATTTGGTGCATTTTAAATTACATTGGTCACAATAATTTTCTTAACTTTTTAGTCATGAGTTGTGGGATTGCATTTTATGGAAATGGTTTGCTCTGGCTCACCCTTGGAAAATGTATGGTTTATCCCAAGTCTGTACCCTCCCTGCAGTATCCTGTATCTGTAACCTCATTGGCTGGAGAATGTTACCGCGCCCCTTTGAACCTCTGTGATAAGAATGCTAAGGCAGGGGTCTCGCCCTCTTTGCCCCTCTTCCCCTGGAGGCCTCCGGACACTCTCCTTCCCTCTCGCCCTTCCCCCTCTCCCCTTCCCTTCCCCCTCTCCCGCAGGACCATGCTCCCTGCCTGGAGTGGGACTCTGAATAAACCCTCACCTCATCAGCACCCCACCGGCGTCTGAGTCTCTTTGCCTGCCAGCACGGGAACCCCACGACCCAAGGACCTGGGAGTCTCCCAGGGGACCACCCCTGGGAGCCCCCCGAAAATTTAAACAACAACAACAACAACAAAGAGTAAGCCTAAAATGTCAGAGACATGAACTACTTGGTTATAGACTGCATAAAAATAAAGAAGAAACTGGACTGTCACTCAGAAGAGAATGACTTTTTTATCATCATGGAACCTCTTTGCAATGTCAAATGAAAAGCTGAAACAAGATCCCAGAATCTTCAGGTTGTCTCTGAAGTTTAAAAGAAATAATAATAACTTGACATTGGTTTTGAACTAATTCCAGCACTCCCCCAAAGAGCAGAGCAACTGCAATATATTGAGCAAACACGAGGGTTTCAATTTCTGCATGGTTTGGATTTCTACCGCTGCACCTGTGAAAGGGAGTATGCAGATACACCTTTCTGTGCATGAGATCACTCCAACACTTTCATTCTCAGCTTGGCACAAAGTGAGTGTAAGGAACTCTATTCCAGCCACATTAAAAATAAACCTTGGGATCTGCTAACCTTCTGTGCTCACCTGCGTGTGAATTCATTCATTACCACCAGACTTAAATGAAAATGGGAGAAGGAGGTAACTTGAAGGGGAAGAGAGCACAGCACAGAAATTGAAGTTTTTCTTTTCAAAGAAACCTGTTAAGAAAATAAAGCTGACTTCAAAACAAAAATTGAAACTAAGTTCAGTATAACAACATAAAAATAGTAAAACTGGAAAGTATTTCCTTAGCACATTTGCTCTAACACTTATTAAAGATATAAACTAAATCCAAGATAAACAAATCCCAGGTGTGGCAATGTAGTTAACATATAACTCAGTTTAAATTTAAAATGTAAAATAAAACAGTCAATGTTCACCAATTTGCTTTAATTCTAGGCAGGCATTAAAAAAGTAGAAGATAGATCCTTACAATTCTCCTTCAAGAGAATCCAGTGCATGGCTGGAGAGCTGTGAACAGCCTGGTAACAAGCTTTATGAAACAAGAACACACCAAACAGAAAGACCTAAATGTTCATAGGTTTTTGTGTCTACAAATATGCATGAGCTACAGGATGCTCAGAATGGTGCCACATGCAGAGGTGCTGAAAGGAGATTAGGGTGACAATTTCTTCTCCTATATGGACTTTGCAAATCAGTGGAAAGTGTCAGAAAACTGCTATGACCTCTCCTGCCTAAAAGACTGTGCATGGGTAACAAAGATCTACAGTCTTAAGGTGGGAAGAAAAGATGAGAAACATATGCTACCAATTCCTTAGGAGGACGGGTAATACTTTCTCTTAATGTGGAGAAAATAGAGAGGGTACGGGAAAGTTCATCTGAAGCTTTCCTGAAACTAAGTCTCGACTGAGCCATTTTGAGGACAAGATCCAAAAAAAATAATGTGATCTAAAAATAAGGATTTTCACATCCAAGCTGAGATATGGGTGGGTCCATTTTTAGCCTTCCTTACTTAGGCATTTTGTATCTGAGACACCAAATTTAGCAACATTAATACATAGCTAGAAATATTCTAATCTAAAGAACAGTATGTCTTGTGATGCCCCTGAAGGAAGGAAGAGCCTGGAAGACCAGGATCATAGATTGTGTGCTTCTATTAAGTGAGAAGTTAAGAAGATTAAATTTTCTAAAAAAAAATCTAGTCATTAGAGCACTGACCTAGAAAAACCATCTAGGATCAGTAACTTACTCGGAAGTTTCAGTCCACCACCTTCTATTCCACTGCAACCCCACACAGAGGGAAATTTAATACTTATAGACAAGAAAAAATGGATTTTGAAGAAGGAAGTCTAAATCTGTCATTCAGCATTTTGGTGCTTTCATATAGAAAGGAAGAGACCAGCACTCTTGCCTTTGCTCTTAAAAAATTCTGTCATTGTACATACAACATTCATTGGTTAAAAAAATGAAATAATCATGGTAAGGGAGACCAAGCCCCTATGTATTCCATAGATACCAGCAATGCCTTTGATTCTTCCATTTGCTTTATAAGATAATTAGATGGATCTTAATAAGATGAGATTCAAAACAGATAAAGAAACTTTCTTGCATCCATATCTCTATCTATGGGCTCTTTAGAAAATATGATGTTTGAATACATTCTCCTGTTTAGCATTTTTTATCTCGTTCGACTGTAGTTTTTTCAACTTGTCCAAATTCTTCCCGTTCAATGTAGGATGACAGAAAGCATAAGTGCCTTGAGCTATTAGATTTTAATTACATTAGAATTTTTTTTTCTATTCAAATCTGAGAAATAGGAATCTACAAAGTAAGCATTACGGCACCTATCCATAAAAATATATCTTCTCTGTGGCCACCAGCTCTGAGTCCTTGAGGTCATGAACAGCTGGGATTTTTTGTCTTGCGTTGTGTATTTTAAAGTGCACATATTTCCATTGGCATTCATCTTTCTCTGAAAGTTTTCTTAGTGCTTTCACTCTCTTCCTTATCTGCTCATTATATGATTTCCTTCTGGTTTTTCCCCTTAATGTTGAACTGAATTCAGAAACTACTTTGCTGTATGCTTAAGGAAAGTTGAAGTTAACAGCTGGAGGTAGTGAGTAGGACTGATCTGCCCAAAGGCAGACACCTGCATCTCATAGGATCCATCTTATTTCAAAGTGGACATCTGACATATGTGTCAGAAAATTCATCTGCTGTAAGAGTCTATTTTTTCTTCTTTTACTAAAATATGCATAAATTATTAAATCAGGTAGTTTCATCTATATTGCAACTTTCTAAACTATACCGCTGGAAAAAAAATCACAAAACAACAAGAAAAAAACAGGAATGGGGGAAGTAAGTAACAAAGTTGGAGATCATATAGAACTGAGGAATTATTTTCCAGATCAACTACCTGCAAATAAAGAACATATGCAGAATACATCTACATGTCCCATATTCCCATACAATGTCTTCAAAGACTTTCAAAGAATTACTGATACATTATTCCTGACATAGTAATCCCATGTCGATATCTAATTCTTTACTTTGTTCTGACTCTCATAAGAGGTCTTTGCTTTCATATAAAACATTCATTAATCCACTTTTCTACTCCTCTAAGCAATTGAAAACTATGCAATTAGAACCCATCTGTTTCAAACTCCATGTGAAAATTAATCAGTTTTATTTCCCCATGGACAAAGCACTCACAAGTGTAAGTTTTAAACAGTCAAATCAGGAGCACTGCCATTTCTGTCTCTACATTTGCACTGGCAAGAAGAACACATATCTATATATATGATGTTTTTTCCAAATGACATGCTTTCCTAATCTGAGGACCCGCCTCCTCTCAGACCTGCCATAAATAACCTTGGCTCATTTTATAAATAATTCTTTGTATCGTGCAACCAAAGCAAAAAAATTGTTTCCAAGTAATTTACTTCAAAATCATGACGGTTTTATTTTCATTTGACAATATAAAAACCTCCTTATGCTATGTCTTTTGGTGAATAGGATATTTATTATATTGCAAAGAGGATGAATACAGTTTTAAGCAGAAAAGGAGTAGAAGACTGAGTCTTGTGTCCAAGCATTACCCTAAGCTCTAGAGGTGTGTTTTCCCTCTCAGGGTTTCCTTAATGGGGCAGTGGCAGCCAGTGGAGCAGTAACAAACTGCTGGACAGCAATGATGTCTTAGGCCACTGCAGCTCTTTGTGCTGTGAGCACAAGCTAAATCTCTACACCCAAAATAAAGACATTTTTTAGAGCAAGGCAGCTAACAAGAATTTGAGAACAGGATGAAAAAATCATGGAGATGAGATGAAAAGGTGTTTTATCACTGCATTCTCAATACAGAAAAGTATTTCAGGTTGAGTATTAACTAAAGGCTTGCTTTTTGGCAGCAATTTTTATATTACTTCCCACACCTAGTACTTGCTTCCAGCCACATCAAACACTCTCTATTGCTTTTTGAGATAACATGAGGTAGTCTTTACCTATAGACCTGACACAGCCATGAAATGTTTCTAACTCCTGTCTTATGGAATGGAAACAGGTGAAAAAACCAGGGGTTTTCTTTTCCTTAATTTTCTGCTAAGCATATGCCAAGCATATGCCAAGCATTCACTAAATAGAGTTTCTTGAAACTTTTCATTGTTCAGTCAGAAAAGTATGAATTATACCTGAATGTGATTGCTTGTGCTCTAATATGTTTTAATTGATTTTATTTCCACAACCTCAGAACATTGCTTTGTAATAGTCATCTATCTTTAACTCATAATAAAAAAAATTACTGAAGTTTTCCTCATAAACATAAATAATACTGATACTTCAACTACCTAAACTCTCTGTATATGCTCCAAAACCAGAGGCATGTTATGACTTGTTCTCTGTTGTATTTAGGAAGCTCTGCAAACGTTGTCATTTAGAAAGAGTGTATGGAGAATGGTAAGTATATGACATATATGACTTGGAAGTCACTCTTAGCCCACAGTCACCACCTAAAAGCAAATACTTTTTTGCTCTGTCTACAATGTTAGTTAATTATTTCATTTTTATTGTTCAATACTGTCTTAGGCTTTCCCCCTACACTTTACTTTTATATTCTGGAAATAACTATTATTGCTAAAAATCATTCAGATTTATTACTATATGCACTCACATACACTGTACATATAACTTTGTGTTGATATTTCAGTCATCTAAAATAGGCCAAAAATGCTCTGGGCCCAGGGTATAGGGCCATCATTTGATAATATTCTGGCTTTAATGGAAACATGACTTAGGCAGTTTCCATCCCACTGCCTTCCAGCTCCCAACCTGATCAGTGTTCCTCCCTCCCTTCAGGTTACTTTGACACAGATGACAGTGGACTACTCTTCATGTAGTTATATTAAAAATCCTTTTGGCCAAATGTCTTCTGTAGCTACATCAGAGTCCTTGAGAGAAATGCTTGGAAAATTAGTTCCATGTACATTTTAGGAAATCTTGCTAACAGCTGCATTTTTCCTTTAGTAATAGTTTCAAAGGCTACATAAAAACCTAAAGCCAAATGAGGCAAAGTTTAAGTGAGAAAACATGTGTGTAATATTAAGCCAAGAAATGGGAACAGTTACTTTGAGAAATCCAGACCTTCGTCTGCACTACTTTTCAGAGTACATGTTAGGAAGTATAGGTCAACTCTTCATTTGGTGTAAATGTGTCCAGCTCTGCTGAGATCAATGAAACTTCCTTTAAATAGTTGAACTCAGGATCTGGCCAACATTCAGATTTTCAAATGTATATCAAAGAGCTGCAAATACCTTAAAATGAACTGACTCTATTAATTTCCTATTTTGCACTAGTATGAATGAAATGCTTAACTGTGTACTGAGAATTAGACACTTTGAAAGTATTTAGACAGCACATATCAGAAAAAAATATTAAAAACATTTAAAAAATATTAAAATAAAAAAGTAGTTTATACTTACATCTGCTGACCCTTCCATCCTACTCTACCTTGATTTTTGAATGAAGAATGATGAATGAAGCTTTAACTCTATTTTCTCTGCTTGTTTTTAATCTGTTTCTTTCTACATAGAACTGTGCATCTGAAGAACTGGGATTGTGTTGACATCATCAGAGACAGGGCTTGGAATTGTTCATAGAGAAAAAAAGAGTTGCACAAATTATAAGTCATTTCCTGAGACAAGGTTAAGAGAGAATGTAAATCAGTTTGTAATTTGGTCTCAAGACTGCACAAAGACAGATTTTTAAAGCATTGCCTCATTTTTCACACCTTCATTTTCAAGCACAAATAAAGTCTCTGCTTAAAAGCTTTTTGTTCCCTTTGATTCATTTATGTGAACAAAGTCAAAATTATCAGAAGTCAGGATTCTCTCCTCAGTTTCAAGCCAGGAGGCAGGATATAAACTCAACATGCTAAAAAAAAATGGATCTACTGTTGTATCTCTCCCAGCAGCAGACAAGATACAGCAATGAAGTACATTGTCTTTGAGTAGCAGCTCTACTCCTGAATTTTAAATTTTTATTATTCAAACTTTATTGGCTCAACCAGACTCACCCTGGGACATTAATTAGAACTGGTTCAATATGAAACTTTTGCAAACTGGTCTTCAAGATATCTAGTTTCTTTTTAATTTTTTTTTTTCTACCAGAAAAAAAAAAAAAAAACAAGCTTTATAGTAGAGAAAAAACAAACAAATGAACAAAACAAAACAAAACAAAACAAAAAAAACCAACCCAAAACCCTCAAAGATCTGTAGTTCATAATATGGTTCAAAAAAAAAATTCCACCTTGAATTTTTCCTCTTTATTCTAACACTTCATACTTCTCTCTCTAGTTTTCTCTGTTTTCCTTGGCTGTTTTTCAAGTCTTTCTAACTTTCCCCTGGAAAATGTTCATTCTATCTGCCAAAATAATCAACAGCTAACCTGATGTGCACCTTGAAGTGCCATCCTAAGACTAAGCTTTTAAGTTAATCTTTGCAAAAACCTACAATCTCTAAGTCCTTGGAAATTTGCCTTTCCAACTATATTTTAACTGAAATTCAATCAAGAAGATCGAGGGGAGAAGGAAAAAAATTCAAATGTACAAATTGCAATCATAGGATCATAGAATTATTAAGGTTGGAAAGACCTCCAAGATTACCAGTTCCGGCCCTATTTAGTAATTTCATCCCCCTGGCAGCCCACAAACAAGGCTGTGAGTGCCTTGTGCCACTAGAAGCTTTCCTAGTGGGCAGTGCAGGAGCCTTAATGTCTAGGGAATTGGAGAGCAGGAGAATCTGGAAGCCAGAGTCAAAGGGACTTTGGCTGTGTGCCTGGAAGGCTTCCCAGAAGATGGAAGTTTCTGGCAGGGTTGCCTTGGGTGGATACACTGACAGAAAGCTGAGCAAAAATCTCCATCTGAAATCCACCTGGTGGTAATCAGAACTGATTCTCTGCAGTTAAACATCTCGGATATTTTCTGAGGGGTATAATTGAGATGCGTCCCTGCCTTCTCCCCGGGCCGTTGGCTCTGCCCTGCAGCGTTTTGGCAGCTCTGTGGGGAGGTGTGTGTGCAAGTGCAGGTCTCAGAGCTCCTGCCACTGCTGGCCCAGTGCTGTGGGGCCATGGGCATGGAGCAGTGACTCCTTTCATCTCCTGCCTCTTCCCCACTGACTGACTTGGCAGGAGAGAGTCAGAAGGGAAGAAAGATTCATCAGAAATCTTTTCAGGGTCCCTCACCGTAATCAGGTCAGGAAGAAGAAGAAAAATAGGAGACAAAACTAAAAGGGTTGACTGTAGCTCTGGAGGGTTCAGTTCAGCATGACAGGATTCATGCAACAGAAATTGATATTGTAATATGAAGTGAGGGTAGACTTACACTTTTCCTGAGGAATTCTCACCATTGCCTGACCCCAATAAAGAAGCTCATATCTTTTACTTTTACAGGATGTGTTGCTTGAAGAGGTCTTCAGCACCTGGCGACTGTAGAAGTCAGGGTGACAAGGTGGCCTCCTGCCTGCCCGGGGACATTCCCTGATGTTTCTGCTTGTTTTCTTGTGTTTTACCCCTAGAAGCTGAATTATAATGAGTACTGAATCAGCGTGCTGTCAGTGATATGGAGCTGGGTGTAGGAACAGAAGGTAGAGAAGGGATGGGGCAATGGGAGAAGAAAGCCTCTCTTTTTGCCCTCCTACCATGGCTGTTCAACAGGTTAAGAAACTAGGCCCCTGCCCCCTGCAGGCACTTCCATGCTTTTACAACACAGTCAAGGTGGTTCTCAGATAAATGAATAAATGAATGAATGAATGAATGAATGAATGAATGAATGAATGAATGAATGAATGAATGAATAAATAAATAAATAAATAAATAAATATATTTAATTACAAACTGCAATCTTCAATGAAACCAGCAACAGAGAAAATGGAAGTGCCTGCCTTGATTTCCTTGAAGACAATAGTAGCTCAAAAAATAGGTTATCAAAGCTGTGCAGTGTCCTATACTCATCAGATAATATAATATTTTGAAGTAATTTTTCCAAAGCAATTCCTTTTCACACAGTTTGGGCTTCATTTCCTTCCTGTTTTCCAGTTAATAAACATTTCCATAAAAAACTGCAGTTTGCTTTTGCAATCTCAGCAGTAGTTTGAAGTACTCCTAGGTCTGTTAAAATGATTTGTGGACTTTTTTATGATACAAAATTACTGGAGAAGGGTATGAGATCTGGCTCAAAGGATTCTTGCCAGGAAAGAATTTGGCCCACTGCGCCACGATTAACATATTTAGATCTTCTTTACAGAGTTCCCCTGAAAACACCCTGGTCTGCTAAGTTTTGTGTACCTCTGAAGCTACAGTAAAACAGAAGTATGAAATAATTTCATTATTTTCTGTTAACTATATCGCTAATATTCATCTTTATTCATGCACCTTGAGGATTTTGAAGCCAGGAAGAACCAGAAGTCCTAATAACTTTTTTTTAGACAGTATTACATTCTTCCCAGGGCAAGTCATTAAGTATTGTAGTGAGAAGACTTGGAGGCTTTCATCAGATTACCTAGTAAATTGACGTAAAATCCATCAAATCTAATTGAAGTTTCATCTCCTGTGACAGAAGGAACACAAAAACATACTCCAAACTTCTAGACAAATTTCTAGAAGCTTGTATCTGATAAATTTCAGTAATAAGAAAGAAGAGGCTTGTATTCTAGGAGTTAAAATTTGCTTGCATAATCAGGAAATGTGCTTGTAAAAGCTAGAAATCAGCAGGTGATGCATTTCAGTACTTTTTGAACACCTCAGCCATTCTGGAACATACCAGCCAGAACCACAGTAGTTAATGAGAGACACCTCTCTTTTTGCAGAGTTCAGTGTTCATCATGGCAGGCATTATGATGTTGCTGGGAGGGCTAGGGTTTAGCAGCCCATCCTATATGCTGACATAATTCTGTTATTGATTTCTGCCACGCTGCACTATCAAGAGCTAATTTCCCATTGCGTTTCAAGGACAGCACAGCAGGCAGGGACACTGTAGCACAGAAAGGACACAAATTGAGAGAAAATATTTAATTTACTGCACATTATGATACCCTGTGTGCAACCAGACCCTTTGAGGGGTCACTTCTCTGATGACATCCCAAAACTGAAAAGAGCTGAATGATCCAAATAATCAGGAGCAGCTAGGAGAGACTTAATATGTGCTGTGAGGTGAAAAAACCATTGCTACTTGTAGCTTGGCTCAAAATCTAACCTTCAGCTAAGGTTAGATTATCAACCAGAACATTCATATTGCAATTGCTTTGTGTTGCAAAGGAAAGGGGGTGGTGACCCCCTCAGGTGGATGCTGGCCAGGGCTCTAAAATTGTTATTCACTCCCAAGAAAGTGCTGTGTATATACTATGTTCACAATACTGGAATTTAGGGCAATGATAAAGTCACAGTGCTCAGGGAAGAAAGCAGTGTCTCCAGGAAAGTGACTGCTTGAATTCTGGTTCAGGCAAATATTTCAAAACTGCAGCAATTTGAAAACTGGACTGGAGATATGATAGAGCTTGTATCTGTTTATTTCTCATTGCACACAGTAGCCAAACTGATGTAGGAAGTGGCACCATGATAAAGATATCCTGGCTCGTATCTCTCAGAGAAATGAAACACATTGGTTTGAAGCAGCTGAAATTTGGGTTGATGGTTTTTAAGCAGCATAGAGGTCACTCTCCCTGCTTCTTCATTGCTGTTTTGTTATCTTCCATTGCAAGAAAAATACCTTAGAATTTTAATGTCAATCCAGAGGTTTCTTTAACCAGTTACAAGAACATCTGGTATCAAGAACGAAACTCTTTCTTCTACAAAACTGGAAGATATTCAAAATAGGGTTCTGTCTCTTTATGAAAGTGAATGCTGCCAGGGGATTTTTATTTCAATTTTGCTGATGTAGAGACTCTAGATTTCTTTAATATTAAAGAATACTAAGTAGCTATCTAGGGTGGCACTAAATGGCATAATATCTCAAGTACACTTACCCAGTGAACTTTTGTAAGTTTTTTGCTTTGTGTGAAAAAAAAATGAATTGATGAAGCAACTCTGAGTACATTTATAACATACTTCAGCCTGTAAAGTCAAATATACAATCTGTAGAGTCTTGTGGAATCTGACATCAGGTATAATGAGGATGAGAAACTGAAAAAATTCTGTTACAAACTCATCTAATAAAAGAATAAAAATCCTGTGAGAGTTTGCCAGGCTATGGGGCAGAATCAGAACAGATTTTGTGATACAGCCGTGCTGACAAAGAGAAAAATCATAGGAATGGTGAACAAAAGAAAGGAGAAGACTACAAAGTGAGGCAATGTACAAAACCAGAAGGTGTGAAAGAAAACACAAACTAAGCATATTCAGGCTCTAGACAGAGGTGAAAAAACAAACAACAACCAAACAAACAAACTTGCAAAAGAAATGAAACTACTTTGAAGAACATCTGACAGATATATTGTTAGCTGGGATACAAACTGGAAAATTACAGAAATTTTGATAACTTGTTATATGGCTAGTGCAAATGTAACTACAGGTTTAACAATGGCTGGTCTTATATTTAAAGATATGCATGCTTCTCTCTATTAACTAAAAAACAATTCTAGAGGACCACTTCAGGTGAAAATGTCTAAATTGGAGGTATAATGAGGTCAGGAGCCCCTAAAACAGGTGTTAAGTATTAGTGTGGGGAGTCCATGAAAACAAAACAAAAAATAGAATTTAAAACAAAAGAAATTAAGATACAGTAAGGAAAAGAAAAATTCCCTGGAAAATTATTATATATAAAAATATTCCCTGCAAAGAATTACAAGCTAAAACCATCAAGTGTTGTCAAAGAATGTGAATGAAATGGCAAAAAAATTACTAGTCCATTATTATGTGGGTAGGTAAGTTTAATAAGATTGTTATTCTCCTGTCCAGGACTAGGCATGCAGTGGTGAATAAATTGCGTAACATTTTTGCCTTCTCACCATGAAGAAACATTATCCCTGAAAATGGCATATAATCTCACAAGACTTGCATTTATTAGATATGACATACATGTTATCATAATGACAGATAAAGGGTTACAATTAGATTTACACTGTTCTGAAAAAAAATTGATTTATGCATATTATATTAACATAAGACACAAAGTCATTTGGTATTACGTAAAAAAGGTGTTGGAATCTTCAAAAGGATCCTTAGAAATGCAGAATAACCTAATAGTCAAGGAATAGCAGTCCTCATCTGAACCAAAAAATGTGATTTCAAACCACAGCATAGACCTAATTCTGAATTAACAATTTACCAGTACCAAAATGGGGATGTCCTGGTAGCATTTCCCAGCTCCCATCCTTCCTAATCCTTCTTCCCTGTCCTGTTCTTCACTGATCTGCACCCCTTCCACTATTGTAGTGCCTGATCTGGCCTTCATCAAATTGGAAAACTAAACTAACAAAGAAAAATAACAAGTTAATAAATTGATTTAGTTGAAAAAATGCCTGAAGAAAATTAATAGACATCCTGAGCTTCCTTCAGAAGCAGACAGGAAGAAAAGGCTGTGGAAGAACCACAGACCCAGACAACTTCCCAGGAAAGTGCTGACTAGAGTGTTAGAGTGACCAAAGACTGCAGCCACCTCTCTTCAGACCCCTGCAAGCCAAGGAAGCCAGACCAGGGACAGGTAGAGCACTGACATGTGCTATAAAGGATGGCATATTTTTTTCCCTCTGGAAAGGGAAGATGTAAGGCTAGCCACAGATGCAATGAGAGAATAGATTTTATTGATCTAAACTGGAGGTGCTAACAGCCAGACTAAGTGATGTGTACAAATCTTTTCTTCCACACAAATAGCCTCATCTTTTATCTGTTTATTTTCACTTTAATGCTGTGACACCTTGTTTTGAAAATTTGTCTCAGCGTTTTCCCAAGTGGCCTCCAAGTCATATCTGCTCTAATCTAAATAAGGCTAGTTCTAGGGCTGAGTTATTGCCCCAAACCATTCCTACAGCGACCTGGCTAGCATAAACCTTAGCATAGTCTTGGAGCAGGCAATTTTGGGCACAGCTTGGGGTTTAAGAACAGTGGGGGCCACTTGGATGTCTACAGCTTTTCAAACTAAAGGCAAGATATTGAGGATGTACGGCAACAGCCCTGCCAAAGGGTTGTGATTAAGTCAGGATTAATGATTGTGATTAGTTCTCCTCAGCTTGTTTACTCTACTAGCACAGACATGGGCCACAATTTCCCACACACTGTTTAGAGGTCTGGGTTTGTGCCTGTGTCCCTGAAGCTGTCACATACAGGAAATACCAAGGCTTAACAGTGCCATTAATCCTTGCAGAAAAGAGTGGTGCATGAATTTCTGTGCAAAGTTGCCATGCCTGTTTGGAACAAGCAGCTTGGGGTGATGCACTGTGTGTGGTTGGCTGCTAATGGCTTTGAGATACAAGCTGAAGTGCAAAGAATTTGTGCAGATATGTGTGGAAAGTGAAAGGAAATGGCAGAGAATTGTAACTCAGAGTTTTGCAGAGCACATATAGAATAATCCAGCATGTCCTAACTGTTTTCTGTCTCTGGAATAACATGTCCTGAAAACAAATACAACCCTCTCTCTTGATTTCTATCCTTCTCTCAGCCTTAAGGCTCCAGTAGTATTTGCTGTTGTTCATCACGGGATATAATTCCTCCTCTCTTTCCTCCACTGAAGTTTTCCTATGTCCTCTGTCATGTTCTTCTCTTGCTTCTGATAAATTTTGACTCTCAATTAAATCAACTAATATAAATATTTTCTAAAAGACGGAGAGGTGTGCAAATCCTGCTGTTTCCCAGTGGTGGAAGAGACTATTGTCTTTTTAGACTCTCTGCCAGTTTTACTGTTCTGTATTTTTCATGGAGGACCCATGTCTCCTGGAAGGAACAGCTTCTTAAATTGAGACAATGTAGCTTTTCAGATTCTGGTTGTGTGTCTAGTTACATTTAATATTGTACCAATAAGTCCATATTAACTATAAATGCTTCAAGACAGGATTTTGATGGACATAGGATTTATTGCAAAATCACATCTTTATATTTTCAGCTTGTGAATTAGATTATTTGGAGTGAGTGGGTAACGATGCAAATCTGTTATTTTTCTTTTTTACTTCACTTTTTTTCAGTACACTCCATTGTATTTGGTTTGGGGTTGTTTTTGGTTTTGATTGACTGACTTTACTAATGTCAGTACCCACAAGTGGCTGAAAATCATTGCGTCCTGTTCTGTCAGTCCCTTTTATGTGCCATGAAGGGGTACAAGTATAAAGGGAATCTATACATTTTAAAGCTCTACAGTGTCATTGTAACTAAGCCAAAGTTTAGCAAAAGGCAGTGCTGAAGTCACTCCTACCATAAAGAGAAGCAGCTCTCCAAGACTTTTCTTGCCCCTTTCCTCAGTAGTGTATGTTGCACAGTCATTTCACACTGCAGATGTATATTCTGATCAGTTTGGGAGTTGCTGGTGGTACACTGGATTTATTTACAACATTTTAATTAGAATTGAAACAAACTGCATACCTTTTGCATTTGACAAGCATATAAACTATTTAGGCTTACAGCTAGTTTGCTGCACAAACATTTAAAAACCAACTCTTATTCCAGCAGAAGCAAACATATACCCTTTCCAAATGCTAGATGGATATGTACATCCCCAGGAACCGATTCAGTGGCTCTCATTAGCATTCTCATACACTTGATGAACATATTACAGAATCAAGTTGGACAAATACTAAGATTCCTTATGTTTATATTATGATTTTCTTTTAAATATATATTTATGAGATCATGAGTTTGGTTACAAAACAACTGCTTTGAAATATCAAACCCTAGTATGAAATTTTCATTAGCACAACACAGCCTACAGTTGAGTATTAACACCAAAAAAAAAAAAAGGAAACATCACAAAATTAAAACATAAAAAAATGTAAAATGCCCTACCATCATTTCACAGCATTTCCAAAACACTTTGGTACTCATTTATCAGCTGACTCTTAATGTACTACATTTTTCTGTGCCCCTGTCAATGAGAGGTTTGCAGACTTTCCAAGGAAGAGGTGAGATTAGTATTTCTTGGTGATTTTCTTCTTGTCAGAGGTATCCCTTCTTCCATTTCAATCTTTGTTTTTCTCTGTAGGAGTAAAAGCTTTGTTGTTTAAACAAAAAAGCAGAAATAACAAAATGAAAGCTCTGCTCAGACAGAATATTTTTTTAAGAGCTGTCTTCTTCTGCCATTATTCTCAGATATTGAACTGTAGGAAATTTTAGAATGTAAAACCAAACAGGCTGTGAATGTGGTTTCTTTAGTATCTGGATGGTTCCCATTTCATTATGATCTCTTCTTTGAAGAAATAAAAACAATGACATCTAAAATCCATCACAAGGGAGCAAAGTGGCTGCATATATTTGCCTACAAATGTCTTACCTGGATACACTGTTCCTCAAGGTATTCAGTGTTATTTAAAATGGAGAACAGCCTCTGATACCTGAAGTAAACAGCAGCATAATGACTCATGTACTTATGGGACACTCAAAGCTGGATCAGCTATTTGAGTATCCAAGAATCAATGTCCTCTGTTAAAAACTAATATCAATCACAAACTCCTGACGAGCCACCTATTCAAAACATAAACTGAGGTTTGCTAAAATACTGAGCCAATGTCATATTTCAGGGCAATTCTAACATTTCTTTAGTCTCAAGTAGGATTTCTTTTCCTGAATTGTAAGAAAACCATGGTATATTTCCAAGACAGGATGTTTTTGTGGAACTACCACACATCTTCTGTTCTGCCAACAATTACAAAATAAATGTAATAAATGACGAATTAAATGTGACAAGTTTAATTATTTTCTCCATCTCTTCAATAAAGAATTGTTTCTCCTTTGTTTTATACAGGTTTATCTCCCGAGAACATACAAAGAATCACATAAAGCAAAAATAAGGCCCAAAGAGCCAAATTGTGAAAGCAGTAATTCCTACATTCTAATCCAAAATAGAACTTTTGTTAGACATTTTTCTTCCATCAGAATGATGAAATGAACTATTACATTTTTTGGAATGAGGAAATAAACTCAAAGCTAGCATTAAAAGGCTTGCACAAACAAATATGAACCCGGACACCCTGCCCTGAGGATCGTATCCAATCCCTCTCTGTAAGGATGCTTTTACAATTCAAAGCATGCTATGTTTTTTTCAGAATGTAATTTGATGTTATATTGTCATGCTGTAAAACATTTGCAGTGTATAATGATGTAAGAGGCCAGCTGGCTGCTGATGGTAACAGCACACTTTCCCAGCACTGCCATCAGAAGGACTGCTGAAGGCAGATGGCCCTTTTTTCCCCAGCTTTAAGCTGTTAGAGATCCTACCAAGGACAGGCGTCCCACAAACCTCACAGTAATGAGAAGAACATTGCTTTATTGACTATAAAGCTTTCCTGCAAATAAGCTTGAAAGCAATATGTGTTGGAGAGCACCAGTGGCACGTGTGCTCATCACCAAATAGAGGATTCTGGATTGAAGCTTTGTTAAATGACTCTAATGTCCTGCAAAACTTTTTTGAGAAATACTGGGTTGGTATTCAAAACTCTGTAATACAGAGAGCTACTTTCCTTTCTTTAATTAGAGAGAGGCACAGTACCAATTATGGTCGTTAATTATTGTGCATCTTCTCATTTCATGCCCATGCTGCAAGGAGTTAAAATGCAACCATAAGGGGAAAAATGATCCAGACTCAGCTGATCATACAGAGATTAATTTTGATGAAAGGGTTGTTGTTCTACAGTTTATAGCACAGATGCACATTTTCCCTGGGTAACAAAGGTTCATTTGGTTATGCTTCTTTTACTTTTAAGGCTATCAAAAGACAATATTTTCGTGGTCTCAATTTCTTTTTGCCTTACAACAGCAAAAAAGGTATAGAAACAGTATGCTATATTTTGTATGACTGACAGGTGCTATTTAGCGTTCTGGTGATAGCAATTTTGTTCTTTCAGTTTTTGGTGTTTTTTCAAATGTGTTTTTCAATGATTTGTCTGTCAAAGCCACAGTACTCCTGCTTAAACCATTATCTTCATAACAAGGGGATTTTGTCTTCGCATACCCAGTTACCTCCTTTTTAATACAGGGGAAGAAAAACCAGGCAGTTTTCTAAATCCTGTTCATCAACAGCTTCCTTTTAGTGAAGATAGTCACATGTACAGATCTGTATGATGTTATATGTACATAAGAAGTAAAAGAATTAATTCATTTTTGTTGGAGTTATTCTGAGGTTCTTCTGTTTGTTATGCCTAGCCCATGTGATTAGACAGAACCTAGGGTTCCATGGGCTCTTTTCTCTAGGAGGAAAAAAATGTTAGCTATTTCTTGGGGGTATAAGCCTTCTTATTTACTAACACTGATAAATTATGTTCCCTAGAACCCAAGAGTAAATTACAACAGACAGAGGACAATATATTTTATCACAATTCATAGTCCCTTTCTTCTGGTACATAACCGCTAAGGTTTTTGTCTTGTACTATCACAGTCTTGTACTTTTTGCAGCCCTTTTGTACCTTTGTCACTGCTGGAATTCTGGGCCTTCATTGTTTAAGAAGTGGGTACTTCATCATTTTTTTCCTCAGACTGTCCTCCGCTTATTCTGTTTAAAACACTGAGTGTCTTCAGAGATGCTTTCTTATAGATCAGTTGTTTTATTTGGGTTCTGACTGATGGTCTATAGTATTTCTTTAGCTGCTTTCACAGAGAAACTTAGTGATTCTTGCAAGGGAGGATATTGGCTTGGTATTCTTTTGTTCAGTAAGGATTAACTTAGTGCAGAATAGTGCAGAATATTTGCTGGACATCAGTACCAGCTGTGGAGCATACATAGTTAAGATAAAGGATGTGCTGTCTTCAGTGCAGCATTCCATGGATCAGGGAGTTTGCAGTAACTGGAAATATTTTCACCAAAGAAAATTGCAGATTCAGCCTTTTCCTGTGGCCTTCCCTTTGTCCTACCATCTTTCAGAAAAAAAAGATCTGAATCTGAAATGAAGTTTTTTTAGTCTCAATACCATTAAAATACTTGATTCACTTCAGAAATTTGATTTTTTTTTTGATACACTTTTCAGTTCACTGAGCTATGGATTTTAACAACTTGACCACACGGTGGAATTTTCAGATTTTCCGAGATCAAGGTCAGTCAATCCCATAGTGTTAGTTGAGGAAATAACAGTCAGAAGATTCTTTCTCCATTGATTTTATTGCTTAGTTCTCATGAACAGACTCTTGGTCTATTTGATTGAAGGCAGACTTGGGACAAACTCAGCTCTTCATCCAATGTCCATATTGTGAATCAGAATTACAGCGTTGTCCCTTTCCATGCAGAAAATATCTTGAGAAAGGTAGACAGACCAAAAATGACTCTAAGGCAATTTCTGGTGTTAAAATAAGTTCCCTTTTGGACATTTAGTCTCCAGTGACTCTGATCACTATTTTACGATTGAGGGGTTTGACTTAATCTCTTGGTGAGATTCCTCAAGAGTGTAGTAGCACTGAACATGAAAAACCTCAATGAAGACAGCTTCAGGAATACTAGAGCTTAGAGATTTTAGATCCTTTATGTGGTTTGCATTGCAAACCCTGTCTTTGTTATTTATGACACATGTTAACTTAGAGTACTTGGCAATGCTTTATTTTACTTCTTTTTTTTTTTAACTTTGAAAATTTCTACTATGAACATTTCTTAACATCTTGTATATGGTACAGCATGGTTCTGTTCCTGCAGGGCCTTGGTGTCTCTGACCTCATATTTTGACTTGTGCACAGCCCACTTCTTTTGGTTGCCTGGAAATTGTCTGGTCTAAACTAGCCAACTGGACATTTTTAAAAGCAGTAAAAAGAGTTTCACTTAAGAGTTTGTTACCTCCACAGGGTGAAATATTTCACCTGTGTTGGAGACCATTCTAAAATGAACAAACTTGTCTATGGACAGATTCCAACCCTCCCTCCTGACCATAAAGAGAATTCAAGGAATTACATCAGGGAAGGCACCTGATTCTTACATAGCTAAAGAACATGAATCCCACCTTTCTTCCTCTGTGTTTTATGAGAATGTGGATTTTACCTGCCTCGGGTATTGAGATGTTTCTTAGGGTTGTTACATGCTGCAGTTTTGATCTTTACAGGGACCTCTTTATGATTGTTGTGATTCACACAATACTGACATTGATTTTTATATTCTGAGTAAAATAACATCTCATCTTTTACAAATCGGAATGTACTTCCCCTGAAAGCATTATAGTGTTTGTTCTTTAGCATCAACCAATGTTGCTTGCCAGGCTGTGTCAAGAAGTGGATGTGATTCCAAAAAAATCACTTGTAACAGGTATGATAGGGATGGGGAAGGAGTTGCTCAAGGCAATGGCAATTTCTTCATGATACAACCCCCCAAAATATGCATCATATAATGGGATGGTAGTAAATAGAGTCTGAAACCTACCTACTTCTTCAAAATCCATTCTATGCAAATCAACATACAAGACTAAAGTAAAATTTAATTAGATTTTTCTGGATGGTTTTATTGCTATCCTGAGACTGCAGAGCACCTTAGACAATGATCATGTTCCCTTTCTACTGTAGATAGACACGGTACTTTGAGTGGTGTAAAATGAATTCAATATTGAAATGCAAGCTCCTAGCAATACTTACTGCTGTGGTTTTGATATTCAATTTCCAAAGCCTCTTTTATGAAATACCTGATATTTGTGACAAATCAAGCATTGTTTTCCCAAAGAATTATTTCCCATTTTCCATCACTTTATTGATAAGCAGAAGAAAGGACTACTATTGTACTATTTACAAAGGAATTTTAGATCACATTTAGAGAAGAGAATATCTGCTGATGTTCTTGTGGACTGACCTGTATTGGCCCAAGTGGGTATTTTTTCAGCAAGAGCAGCACAGTACAGAAAAAGAAGCTGCCCCTGCATCACTGCACATTTCAGCCTTATGTATTTAGCTCAAAACTTACCTGCTCACCTGTGAACTGTGGCTGGTCAGAACTTGGTAACTAAAGTGCTTCAAACTTACTCAGTGTGCAAGAAGTTAGAAGAGGAGGGAAGAGTAGGTGTTTGTTTCATCCTGATTTAGCCTTTCACCCAATATCTCAGATTTCAGGGTAGGATGTAGTTAGGCCAGATAGCTGAAGATATGATAATGAGTGTCAGGTCTAATTCATATCAGTGTTGTGTCTCTCCACAAGTTCCTGTCACCAAGTCTGGAGTGTTCTGGTTAAAATTAGCAGTTAAGAGTTCAGTTAGTCTTCAACAATAGAATTCAATTCAGTAACCAAGGAGAAAACTGCCCCAATAAAACCTAAACAAACAAACAAACAAATAAATAAATAGGATCAGTTTTCCTTAGGATTCGTGAGCTGAATTTGTTTAGTAAAGAAAGGCCCAGTGATCCACTGGAGTCAGTGCAACAGAAGGAAGAGGTTGGCAAGAAAGGGATGTGAGCACAGGTGAAGGGATGATGAGCAAAGTTTGGCTAGACAAGTTATCACATGGGGTCAGCCACCTTGTGTAGCTACACCTTCAGAATGTTTAATCCTGATCAGTACTTTGGGTCCAAGATGCTGCAGGAATTTTTTAAACTGAAAATATTTTAATGTTGCTTTTGAAAACAGTCTCTGCTGCTGATATTCTGACTGGTGAAGCCAGCTATGTCAAGCTATGTTGATATTTCCAGGGCAAAAGCACTTCCCTCACCCCTCAAATATTAGATGTCCCACTGCCAGTCATTTGTGAGTTAAACCAGTTTGTAAATTCACAGAAGCAGATGTTTATGATATTTGTTTACAGAAAGAAACTCAAGAATATTTTCATGCAACAATGAAAAAATAAAACACTTAAATACATCAAATGCCTTGCGATTTTCTTAGACTTTGTTTAAATAATTGCCGCTTCTTTTTTTTCCCAATAAATAATGCAGCATTTAATATTATGCAGAATATACAATGAACTAAAATATTTATCACACTGTACTTTGTTATTGGGCTTTTATTAAGTCTAATAACTTTACATTAAAGTAATTGCCTTCTGACTGTTAAGAAGTACTGGAAACTTGGAACAATAAAAATTTAAGACATATGATAGCAGGGTGGGTTTGGTTTGTTTTTTTTTTTCAAAATGTACACATTTGTCAAGATTCTAGCACAGTAGCACCTTTTTGCTTACAAAAAATTTAGGCTGGTCAAATCTCACTGTAAATCCATAAGAAACATAACTGATACACAGGTTTATTTTTTCTGGCAAAGCTTTTTCTTCCATATTTTGATTAATCACCTCAAATCATATTTTTTTAGATTCTAGTAAAAAAGATTTTTAAAAAGAAACATTCAGATGTGACACATATATTGAGATTTACTGTTACATAAGTGATGCTAGGTTTAGTTTCCCAGTTAAAGTTACAAGAGGGTAAATTTATAATTAGTTATTTGAAAAGGACGATTTTTAATAACAATTTCTGTATAACTTTTTAGTCTTTCTACGACTGAGTTCTTCAACGTTTTGCAAAATTACATGTAGTCAATGAAAATGCAGAAAATTTTGTCAGGTTTTTTTTTGGTTTTTTTTTTAGTATTATCTTTCCTGTGGAGGTACCATAAATATGGATGTAGGATTTTTAAAAATTCTAAATTTACACTATGGTTGAATATTTATGTCTATAAAAATGGATATATAATATGCCTGTATGCATTTGCAGCTTTTATGTTTGCATGGCCGCTATTCTCTGATCAAGTTGAAAACTAAATAGGCAAATCCATGCTTTAATTTGAACAGGGAAATACTTGGACTGCTGCATGAGTGCCTAACCAACAGGGGAAGTCCTGTATCTTACAAAGAAGTATGAAATAAAATGGATGGAAACCCATATTTGCATCAAATATTTTTCCTAATAAAATTGTTCTAAAGACAGCCTTATATTGTTCCAAAAGAGTGCCAAAGTTTTATAATTTCATTCAGAATATTTTCTGCACAGATTTTAAGCAATTTTGCACACATTACTTATTAAAATTTTGTTGTGCTGAGGTCAGTAATAGCCTATATGAAGGGTTATTTCATTATATTGTGGTGTCCACCTTGTAGAACAAATATGTGGAAGAAGATTGTGACTGAAATGTGTTGTTAATTTTGATCCGAAACTAGTTGAAGTGTATTTGAATAATTTTAGAATAACAATCAGTTGTGATACTTAATGGCATTTAAAATGATTTCTCATGTCTCATCTTTGTAGAGGAAAAAAGGAACAATGAAGCTTTCAATATAGAAAAATAGAAATTAGGAACTCCGATGATGATGATGATGATTGTTATTATTAATGTCACCCTAGAAGCTGATAGTATTAAAAAAATTCAGTTATCAAAAGTAGCAAGATAATAAACAAGAAAGCTAAAATTATGTTTCAGATGTAGCTTGTATCCTACAAGTCAGTGGGTTTGAACTGTAAGCAAGGGTGGACGTGTACATACTGCTCTGTTATTAATCATTATTCAAGAAAAAACAAATCACCTACCAGGAGCTACACTGTTTCTCAGGGGACTGATTTCTATTAACTTTTGAGTCCTTCTAATTAACTACATTGTCCAGTGCTCAAAGAGAAGCTGTTACACTTTTTGTCAGGGCACTCCATGCTCTCCAGTTCAGCTATGTGCCTTCTGTGCAGAATTTAACTCTGAGACCACAAGCTGCAGCAGCACGACGTGCAGCACTGTGCACACAAATAATGCCATCTGGGACTGCTAATGAGGGATTTCACAGCTCAGAGGATGCTGCTCATTTGCATTATCTGTTGAGGGGATGACAAAGATGGGAGGAGACATTTTATTTCAAAAACTGAGTTATTTTGATTAGCTTTCTTATCTCAGCCCAGCTGAGTTTTTCACAGGAATTGATGCCATCTCTTGGGATGCCATCAGTAGGGTTTGACATCAGGTGTGCCATGAGGAGCCCTTGCCTGCCAGTGCATCACAGCCCCCAGGCACGTGCCCCTCAGCCTGCTTCACAGTCTTGGTGGAGACCAAATGGAAATCCACAACTGACAGATCAGATTTGTCAGGGGAATAAGGGAAATGATTACAAGGTTGGCATTTAAAGTGATGTAAGAAGTCATGTCCGTGATTTACAGTGATAGATGGCTTAAAGAGAGGGACTAGAGTCTACAGGTAGAATCCATCAATTAGCAGTGGAAAACTTCTCTCATGTCTCATATGTCAGGCCTACAACAACTAGCCAAATATTTCAATTGTTTTATAGCCACAGGAAGCCAGCATCCTGAACATAGGAGGCCTGAAGTACATTTCTCCACTTCTTATCTTTAATCAATACCACGACACGTAACACAACAACCTGGACCCTTCCACCACCTAAAACTACACATTACTGTGTGAAACCACACACATATGTCATCATATCAGCACACCAGACTTTTTCCTTGTTGCTGTTTCATTTGGCTCCCCAAAGTTAGTCCTTCAACTTCTTTTCCTTGGAAATAGAGAAAAAAGAAAATATAGACATTTCACTGTACTACTCACTGAAAAAGAGCAGCTCTATGAATTGAGCATGCATCCAGTATTGTATTTAAGAACCTCAGACAACAGGACAGGAGAAGGGTCTCTTGGGTTACTTAGTCTAATCTCTACCATAGGTAATGACATTCTATAATCCTTTTAGAAAAGTATTGTCTTTTACTGGCTAGGATTTTTTTGCTGCTCTCTCAGAAGGCTACCTTAGAATTTAACTACTTTGATTGATAGAAGCTATCTCATTTTTAGCTAAAGTTGGTTTCTATCTAGTTTACATCAATTTCTTGTGACAACATTGTTGTCTAGTGTAAATAGATTTTTTTCCCAGCCTCAGTAAACATCTCAGATAATTTTATGTATGTGACAAAAATAGGCAGTGCTTTGCTTAAAAATTATTTTTATATAAATAATGAATGTGAGCCTTAAATTGAGCCTTTCAAAAGATTGGATTTAACAGAACATTACCTTCAATTAAACCTCACAGTGCCTGAGCCTCATAGGAAATTTTCCTTGGATTTTGTCTTTGTTCCCCAGATTCTTTTGTTTTACTTAAGAAATTAAGAAATCTTTCCTAAGTTTAATAGGCCTCCTGCTTCTGCACAAGAAAAAATATCCAAGAAAATGTTGCTTCCTCCCCACCTGCAGCCTGGTGTTTCTCATTGCACGTGAGACTTTAGGTTCCCTTGCCCCCAGTTAAAAAGCTTCTGTGACCCATTTTGCTTCCCCAGGTGCTCCCTCGTTCTCATAGTACAGAGCTATAAGTGTTACAGAGTCAGTCTGAATGAGGAACAGGTTGAGATCAATCAGCCTTTGGTTTTCACCTCAACCGTCTAATAAGTCACAACCAACAATATTTCCAATATAAGTTATGCCTTACACAATCACTAAGTAAATATTTTCAAAGTTTGTGCTATTGGAATATGTAACATTGAAAAGCATGCAGCTTTGCCAAATGATCTATACTATGTGTACGAATAATCTTTACTTGTATTTTGTTGTCATCAGCTTTTCAAACCACTGTTTTGTTCTGCATAATGCTCTTATTAGTTTCATGGGTTTACTTTTCAAAACTATATAGAATTTCTTGTAAGCACAAACATTTCTTTATTATAAAAAACAATATGGAAGACAGAAACAGAAATGAGGAAAAAATGGAAAAAAGCAAAGAATAATATTTCTTTTCACAATTCAGAGATTTTAATGGACTTGGAATTGAATGTATTCTTAATTCCTTAATTTGTTTAATGCCCACTTCAGTACTCTGATGATGCTGTATTCTGACCAAACAAAACAGAAGCTGCTGTTCAAATCTGAAAGAAATTATTTAGGTCAAAACACACCCTTTGGTGGAACTCAGATGAAATTTCCAGTTATTTGCTGTGACTCATTACCATGATTTTTTAGAACCCTTTAGCCTCTTGCCTAAGTTAAATGTCAGAAAGATAGATGTCTAAGCTGGAGCTAGTCATGCTAGAATCCCTTTATATTCAGTGGAAAGAAAGAGACTCTTCCAGGGAATGACTGATCTGGCCATTCAATCATCTTACTTAGAGCAGTGGTACCCTGTCTCCTTTTGTGGGAGCTTTACATGCAGTCTGTCTGAGGTGGAGTAAGCATCACTTATAACAGGTGAAGATATGAAACAGAAAGGCTGCTTCTAGAGCACAGCTTTGAGAAAAGTATCACCCGCCTTCCAAAGGAGCTGTGAGTTCCCCAGGTCCCAAGGCACAGCATGAGCTATATGTGGAGCTTTTACAAGCAGGCTGTGCTCAGGCTGAGCTCAGTTGCCCACAGAGCCCATTTATCCTCACTCCATAAGTCACAACTGATGCTTATGCAAATCTGGTTCTCTGGGCATCCTGTCTGCTTGTCATTCACAAGGACGATGGGAATAGCTGAAAGAATGCCTATACTTCAGATAAATACATTTTGGGATTCCATAAGCACCAATTATATCCATGGTTTCTTACTGACAATACATGCAGGATCAATTTGGAGAAGGCACCAGATACTGCCTTTGGCAGAAAATGTACATATCTTGATACTCATATGGGAGCAGCAATATAAATCAATAATTTTACACAGTGATTTGTAGAGATTTGCAGTAGACATGAGATTACTATGAATTAAGTGTGTAAACACTGGAAGAAATTGTAGAACAAAGGATTCAAAAAAGGTCTGCATGCGTAACAAAAAATATTCTTCCCAAGAAACTGTTTCTATTACACTGTTCATAGCAGTTGAATGGACTACACACCTTTGGAAAGTCTTTGGAAATCAGTAACACGAAGATTAGTTCACTCTTGCCAATCAAAAGGTACCCAAAATCTAAGTACCTGACAGCAGCTGTCTCTTTTTCTCTTGTGTTGCATACACTAGTGATCCCACCCAAGCTGTTGAACATGTGTGCTTGTGAGCTTGTGAGAGTGCATCTGTAAAATCAAGACACTTTAAGATGCTGTTTAATAAAATCACTTCCCCTTCCCACAGGGACTCACACTTAGTTTTGTTAGACTAATTTTCCTACAGAGGAAGTTACTTTGCTTTACCCTTGCCATGTAGCCCTGCTCACATTATTGTAAAATCCAGCCTGAAAGCTTCATAACAGGTTCTCCAGATGTCAGCTGCTGATAGCTATTATTTTATGGGTCACCTCTCTCACAACAGCCCAGATTAACCCCATGTAATTTGCAGAACACTGTGAAAAGGTTTTTCTGGATCATAATTAGCTGTGATTCACCATGAACAGGCAGGCATACTCCTAACGACTGCAACTCAGTGGCCTGAATTGACACCTAGAAATACATTCATATATACTGAATATATGGCATCTGGTGGCTCACTTCCTTCCAAACTTTGGGTGCTCAGGAAGATCTGAGCTCCATGCCAGTGTCTAAATTTTACATTAGCAGAGAGTGGAAGGAATGTTGCAATGACAGAGGGCTCAGTGTTGTTGAGCTGAAGACAAGCCTCTGAGCCTTCTGCATACATTGTGAAGGTCACATGCAGTCCAGCCAGGCAAGAGTGGGTACCTGCTGACCACTCAGACCCAGGAATGAGGATAAGGCTCTATATGATAGATGATTTTGCATTTTGAATACATATATTTGCAAATACATGTCATATACGTAACAGAACAACCTAGCGTGGTATTGACATACAAAGACCAATGGCTTGATCAAGGCTGAATAGAGTTGTTAGTCTTCTTTTTAGCACATGTGGAAAAAATAAAATCTGTAGTACAATTAAGAAACTGAGAATTAGGACTTATAGAGACCAAAACAACTCCAGCTTCCTAAGCTCTCCTTAAGGAGTTTCCAGTTTCTCCCACATGGCTTGCACAATTCTGATAGGCTAGAAAAGTTGGTCAAAAAAGTTACTTATGCTGTTCTGAGTACATTTTTATCTCTGCATGTTTTCTACTTAAGCTTGGGGTTTGAGCAGTTATATTTGGCCATTATTTCAAGGCCAAAATTGATCTCGTCCATGAGACTAAGTTCATTTTTGTAAAAGCTGCACCAGTTTTCTTCCCAGAGACGCACTGCAGGATTAGCTGCTCAAAATTTATATGAGTTAGGCAGCTAAGTAGCTACAGTATAGACAGATGAACTATTGCCAGAATAGCCCAGGACCATAACTAATGATTATTGCCTTTACCTCCACAAAAGTCACTCAGAGAATACATTAAACTCTCCAAATCAGAGCTTAAATCAATAGTATGAAGTTGACAGGCTCCAGGAGTGAGCTTCTGAAAATTTCATGATGTTCAGCAAGGCCAACTCCCAGGTCCTGCATCTGAGTTGGGGAGGTGTCCAACATCAACATGGACTGGGGGATCATCATGGGACAAACTGACTGAGAGCAAAGATGTTAGAAGTAATGCAAGTTGGATGAAGTTTTCAGCAATCTTACCTAGTGAAAGACGTCCCTGCTTGTGACAGGTGGAGTGACCTAGATGACCTTTAAACTCTTTTCTAACTCAAATCGCACTGTGAACCTAAGACATTAGAGAAAATTCTGATTTAAGTAATAACTAAAGTCTGATGATGATTTAGAATTTTTATTCTTCAATGCTTATCCATTGCAAATGTACTGAGTAAAACATATTTTAACACCTTTTTTGGTTTTTTTTTTTTAAGTTCACCCTTAATTGATTGTGACTGTTACTTAAGATTTAGGAAATTCTATGAATTTTTGAAGTTATGAAGCAATGCACCAATCAATGAGGCAAAAAATAAAGAAATTAACATTTTACAGAGAAATTGAACACTAGAAATAATGCCACTTATCTGAGAAGCAGTCCATGAGATTAACATTTAGTCTCTTAAGCCTCTTAAGGCTTTTTAGAACATAAATAACTCTATGTGAGCCAGATTTATTTGCTATACATGAGTTCCAAAATCTATTTTATTGTGGAAAAAAAAAGTGCTAAAATTATTTTAATATGCCTTTTTGACTCTAAACAAGTACTTTATCATGTATTCAATATTTATGGTTTTCTCAGCTTCTGAATGTTAGTATTACAGAAGAATAAAATTGTAGAATGGTTTGCATAGAAAGGAGACCTTGAAGATCATGTAATGGTCCCTGGCTGTGGGCAGGGACATCATCAGCTACATCAGATTGCTTGGCCTTGAACACCACCAGGGATGCAACATCCATGACTTCTCTGAGTATCCTGTTCCAGTATTTCACAGAATTTTTCCATGCCTAATTTAAACCCAGTCTCTTTCAATTTAGAACCATTCCCCTTTGTTCTGTCACTACATGTCCTTCCAAATAGTCCTGCCCCATTTTCCTTTAAGTTCCTTTCAGGTACAGAAAAGCTGCAATTAGGTCACCCCAAAACCTTCTTTTTTTCCCAGTCTGAACAATTCCAACTCTCTCAGCCTTGCCTCACAGGAGAGGTGCTCCATCCCTCTGATCATCTTGGTGGCCTCCTCTGGACTCTGTCCAACAGGTCCATGTCCTTCCTGTGCTGGGGACCCCAGAGCTGGGTGCAGCCCTGCAGGTGGGGTGTCACCAGAGCAGAGCAGAGGGGCAGAACCACCTCCCTCCCCTGCTGCCCACGCTGCTCTGGATGCAGCCCAGGACACGTTTGGCTCTCTGTGCTGTGAGTGCCCATGGCTGGGTCATGTCCAGCCTCTCCTCCCCGGCACCCCCGAGTCCTTCCCAGCAGGGCTGCTCTCCATCTGTTCATCCCAGCCTGGGCTGATTCCAGGGTTTGCCCCGATCCAGGTGCAGCACCAGCACCTGGCCTTGTCAAACCTCATGAGATCCCCATGGGCCCAGTTCTCAGGCCTGTCCAGGTCCCTCTGGATGACATCCTGTGCTTCAGGTGTGTCACCTGCAGCACCCAGCTCAGTGTCATCTGCAAATGTGCTGAGGGTGCACTCAATCCCTTCAGCCCTGTCACTAATGATGTTATTAAATAACACTGGTCCCAGTACACACCCTTGAGGGACACCATGTGTCACTGTTGCCCTTTGGTTGTGACCATCCAACCAATTCCCAATCCACGTAACAGTTCACCAGTCAAATGCATCACTCTCCAATTTGAAGAGAAAAATGTTGTGGGATATTATGAAAGTGCTTGCTTTCAGGCTCTTCTGTTGCTGTCCAGTTATTTGTCTGGAGGTTTTTCTAATGCTTTACTTTCCTTGTGTTTGTTTTTGCACAGTCCACATAAGTGTTTCGGTACCCTGTGAACAGACAGCAAAACAGCAAACAGAATGCAGAGTAGAATCCCTTATCTGGACCATGCCTTTCCTATTTAATTTACTGGGATATTTAAAGATAGCATTTTAAGAGTCAGAGTTTTTAAAGAAAATGTAGTTCTGGAGGATCAGCCTCTCACAAGGGTGATCCTTATCTAGAGACACTTGGAAAATTTTCAGTAGAAAACTTCACATTGGAAAAAAGAACTGCACAGAAATATGTTGTATGCTGGTTTTGCTAAACTTTGGATTTAGAAGATTTTAAAAAACACACCATAGTGACCTGTCTTAACAGTTTTTGTGTTAAATGCTTCACAATTTAGAATGACTTTTATATTCAATATTTTGGATTTTTTAACTCACTGTGTCGTATAATGGAGGGCACTAGAAAGCAAAAATCAAAACAACATTTCACACTGCCAAAACTGACACAATAAAATCAGACTGGCCACCTAAAATAGATGGATTTGCGATTAACCTGTTAAGAGGATAACCATTCTCCTACCCTAGTCCTCCATCACAGTCAAAAAGGTGTCAAGTTAAGTGCTACTATACTCTAGCTCCTATTTGCCCTTGTGCCACAGGCTACAAAAAAAAAATACAAAAACTTTTCACAGTGTTCTTTATCTTATGTCATTATCCTTATGCTGCCTTAGGTCATTAAAATAAATGTTTTGTGCTTGGGTCCATTTATTCTATTGTCAGTGATGAATGCACCTGCTTGATTTAATTTTGTATGCATTTTATATTGCCCATTGTATGTTTTCAGGTTTATTAAATAAGTACTCCATCTTATTTCAAAAAGCTTTAAACATGATATATTTTTTATTTTTTATTTTTAATGATCTTATTTTAAAAGCCATATTTTTTTGCTTAGGACATGGTCAATCCTAAGTTAAACCTGACGGTGTTGTTTTGTTAGTATTTGTGCATAGTTTCACACGCTCTCCATATAGACAGGGAGGTCAAATTGTCCTATATGTCAAGAAACAAGAGCTTGGACTTATTCTTGCTCATTTTCTCACCTCTTTTTCATCCTTACCACAATGAAAATTTAAGGAGACTTCCACTCCCCTTCCTCATTTCCCTTCCTTCCCTCCCTTCCCTTCAGACAACTTTTTCCCAAAAAACCCTTATATTTTTTTCACTGAAAACAATGTTTTCACCCCCTTGTCAAATCGCACAATGAGATAAGTCACTGATAGAGGGAGAGTTATGCTGACCCTTAAAGTTCTGCTGGGAAGGACAGTGCTTTGCTGTAACTCATGAAACTGCCTCTTTGATCCCTCTTTGTAGGAACAGAAGTGAACCCTGCAGGTCTTTCTTCTTCAGGCAGCTCTAATTGGCACCTCAGCTGCGAGACAGATAAACACACCTGGCCCTATTTATTCTCTTCCTCTGCTTACCTACCTATCCCTACCTATGCCCCTAAATACAGCATCTCTTTTCTCTGGTGTGTGATATAAGGAAGATCTCATTTGCCTTCCCGACTTGGGACACAACCCTTGCACCAAACAGCAACACTGACAGTCTTTAACCTCAGCTCCAGGTCACTAACACTTCACACTTCAGTCAATATCCCAAGACTGCCTTTGGGATTGTAGGGAGCCTTCACTCCACAACAGCAGGCAAAACCAGGAGAGAGTTTGAAAATCATGTGTTACAGCTGACTTATATGTCAAGAACATTAATAACTTAGAGCTGCTAAGTGTATGCATAGGTGGATGTACACACTATGTAGATTGTACAGGAAACCAAACAAGGACTTTGCTAGACCATAGTTCTAACTCAGTGTCCAGGAGATTCTTCCTGATATTCACCTCAGGTGTCTCATTTCTCAAAAGTATGGCCTTATGTGGAGACTGCATAGAGTAATACTGTTTAAAAAACCAGCAGAAATTATAGCAGCTTCCACTCAGAATGTATATTAGCAGAAAATTTTTTTCAATTCCATTCCAAAAGGTTACTCTCCCTATTGCTTTGATATTTTTGTGGGTTTTTTTCTGAATCTCTCCAATTTTTGATGAGGATATGAAGTGAATAGAAATAGGATGCAACCCAATTAAAAAAGCATGCAATAGAATTCCTGTTGGAAAAAATATTCTGTATCAGAATTTCTAAGCTGAAAGAAAATTCATTGAAAGCTGTATTAAACTGAAAGACCTGAGGTTAAACAACAGTTTGCATCTGTCCTGGCAGTAGGTTGTGGCAAAACCAAGATCAGCTTCAAGCTGTCTAAGCACAGCTATTGCAATAGCCAGGTAGAAAATTATGTTATTTCTGGGAGATCTTTCTGAAAATCACACCAAGAACACACCAGATGCAGTTCCCATTAATAGAGATGGTGGCTCACCAGCCAAATAAAGAGACAGATGATTCTCTTAAAACTTTTGCTTCCCATTTATTTTCAATTTCACATATCCTCACATTTCCTCATAGTATTTGGGGAGAAGCTCTTAGATTAACAGAAAGAGAATGGCCTTGAAATCTCTACAGAAAACTTGAATTATTTGATTTTCCAAACTGCTTTTTCAGGCTTATTTTTAAAAATATCTGGATGAAGTTTGGTGCTTACATGTCAAGTCTTGTGTGCGTATACAAACTGAATTGAAATTCTTACCTCTGTAGTTCATCCATCTGCTGAACCCACTAGTTTTATCAGAGAATATTTTAATAAGCTGAGGAAACATGATCAAAATCATCTTTATAGCTTTGTTCTCTACTCATTTCCATCAAAAAGTTCTGATGAGGCTATAATTCTTCAAAATTCTTGCTTAACATAGCATTTCAGATATTTAATAATAGTTTGAAAACTCAGATTCCCATTGGCTCTGCTTCAGATTTCTTCTATTTTGCACAGAAATATCTTAAAAACATTTACTAGCTGTGCTGCATGATGCCGAGCTGCACAGGACAACTATACAGCAAATTCAAGAGTATATTTTCTTACTATCCTAAATTTATCTAGGAAAGTGACAACATTGCTGATATTTCTGATTGGTGAGAGCATTAAGTTTGACAGGTACTTGCACTTTGTCTAAGGTTTCAAATATTTTGAGACAACTGCAAACCTGATCTGAGTTATTATCCGGAAAAATATCCTGACAGGCAAATAGAATCTTGATATTTGTGTAGATGATAATGAGGTCTCATTTCAATAACCCCCACCTTACTAACAATGAAATTGCATGCCACTGAAAAGGCATTGGCAGTACCGAAAGATGTTTCAGTAACCCAAACTACACTAAAACTGAAGAAAAGAGGTTTTTTACCAAGCACAAGAGTGCTGACTTCAAGAAATAAGTTAACATTAAGAAGGTTTTAAGTTGTTTGGAGAGATCTGCAGGCTTACACGTTTGACGAATACTTAGCAAGTATCTGAAAGCTAACCCAAGCTATTTTTAAGCTGTACAGAATTGCAGAGGGTTGTGAGTATTTTATTGCAACTCCAGTCAGCAACTTGGATTAGACATCCATCCTATATAGTGTTGTTTGTGTCTGGATTACTCTCCAGATGAAGTGTTCAGACAGACTTGTACATTTGTCAGCTCTGCAGAGACAACTCAAGAAGGAAAAAATAAAAAGTACTAGTTACGTGGTCAGAGTCCAAAGTCTGTAAAAACTATGTTTTGTTGGACATTTCTGTCAGTGTATCATAACATGTCATCTCTCTTGAGGGGATATAATTCCTGGAAGCCCTCATAAGGTGTCAAGGCCCAAACAGTAATTTTTTTTTTTCTTTATCAGTAGAAATACGAAGTTATAAGAAATACCTATGTTGTGGGCCAAAGGACAGATACCTTTTTCAACAAGGCAAGAGTTTCCCATTTCTACTTGGCAGCACTCTGACCCAACACGAAATATTTCTACAATTAACACCTTTCAGAGGTCTGCTCTTTGGAGATACCCATTTCTGGAGATACTGACCTAAAGAGAGGAGCAGGAGTCAGAGGTTTGTGTTTATCTCTTCTGACTCTTCTGCAGCCAACGGAGCTGGTGTAAACAGACTACTATCCATCATTTGGGGATTACTTTGCACCATCATCTTCAAAATTTTCTCTGAGTGCCCTTCCAAAAGTCTGACTCAACGTTGTCCTACAGATCCATGTCGACTTCACATGCAGACCAGCAGCAGGCTTCTGAATTCACTCTGGCAATCAGGTGGTCCATACAAAAGATCAGAGTGCTTTTAGGAGTGCTACCAGCAAAGCCTGTGATTGTCTACAAACACCAGCCACACACCTTCAGGTGTAAGCAGATGTGTATGTCTTTTCCCACACCTAATTCTTAATTTCAGATAAACAAAATGAAAACAAAGCAAAACAAAACAAGACAATATGCAGGAAAAGAGAAAGAAATTCAGTGTCCATGGAGGCTTCTCTTCTACAATACATGCTGCTAATTCCAATAAAGCAGATATAATTTTAATCAGTCCATTTTTCTGAGAGTTGATAATAAGCAGCAATATTAGGTCTGAGAAAAGGTCTGTGCACGTCTTTATTGCTACATATATTTTTGGTTATTTTTGTCCTTAAGTTTAAGTCAAGGACCTAAATATTATTTTAATATAGTCCCTTGCATTTAATTATTAAAAGGTTTAATAACAGCAGAATGCATCCAGTCACACCAAAAGGAAAACCTTTTTCCTGTTCATACTTAGATTTACACACTTTGCAATAACACAATTCATTTCATAGCAATTGAATTACAACAATAATGTAAGAGAGAAAAATGCTACAGAAGTATTTTCTTCCAGTAATTCAAAATATGATGTCTGTAGGTGAAATTATACTGTCACAAACAATTGATATTTCTGTCTCTTATCAATGACAGGAAGTAGTTATAAGAAAAGGAAACCAAGAAAATCACTTCAGATTCCATTCTTTCACTCATATTATATAAAGGCATGAGTGTGAATTTGAAATGTTTTCATAACTTGTTCATCATCTGGCCTTTGGGGTTTGCTCTGCTGACAAGGGTTGAGTGATATTTTTTTATTATTATTTTGTACTACAGATTTTCAAGCAATATTGCTGTCAGACAAACTAATTGTTTTTAATGGACCTTTTAAAAAAGAAAAATCTCAGAAATATTGTATTATTGAATACCAAAGAAAATAAAACATTAAAATTAATTCTTAATTCTTGTTTACTTTCTTTTCTTTTTTACCTCTCAGTTCTGTTTCATATTCATATGAAAAAGGGTAGGAAAAGCTAAAATCACGTTCAGAAAAAAATGGATGTAATTAATTATTTATTCTTGCAATGGCTGAGAGCATCATGAAATTTTCCTTTAACATTGTATTATAGATGTCCTTGAATTTAGAAGACCAATCTAATGAACATATAGCTAGTGGCTTGTATGGGGCTGTTTATTTGACTGTGATACTGAAAAGATTTCTCTAGGGTGGATTCCTATGCCTCTAAATAAATAATTATTTCAGGTTTTCAGCCATTATGTACAGGTATGTACGAAATTCACAACAAACCCAATAATAGTACCTGCTGATATAGATGGGATGAGAATTTACAAGTGTTCTTTTTTGATTGATTTCTGCTTTGCTTTAGAGGTATTTTTCAGAGTCTCCGATGGTAAAAAGAGGAAAATGCCACCATGTTAGATTTTCTGATGTACTAAGATGTATTCATATTGTAGGTAGGATATGTCTACAGTGAGTGGGCTCCTCCTCCTCACAATCTGGAGGGTTTATGGATTGAGACATGGCACTACGGTTAAATGGCTCCTGGCAAACCTGGAACATCTCTGATCAGTTTAAATACTGGCAAAATGAGATAACATCTGACTGCTCCCATCCACACACATACATCCTAGACCCTGCATGACCTGCTAATTATTTCATTAAAAACCACTAATCAAATTAATCTTAAGTGAAGGAAAAAAAAAATCTGTCTGGTAAGGATGCCAGTCCCTGGTTAAGGATATTTAGACGCACCTCATACTGATTCACAACAAAAGCTTTGTTCTCTTTCATATCCACAATGCTACAAAATGCTATTAACCTTCATGTTAGGAACAGAAATTCGCATCTTGATTTAATTTCCTATTCATAGGCACCTTGTGGCTTTTGAAACTTCCCAGGTGTTTAAACCATTCTCATGGAAGTAACAAATTTTACAACCCAATGAGATTTTCCAGTATCTACTGGGCATTTTACTGTGGGTGGACGTTTGCAAAGGGGTTCATACACAATTTATGAGCACATAAAATGATCTTATTTATTGGTTAACACACCCAACCAACAGCTGGACTGTAGTCATTGGCTTATCATTGATATTCTCAGCACTTGTAAGACAGACTCCTGATGAATCTATGATTGTATCAGGCACTCCTAAGTCAGATGAGGAAGTATCAGTCTCCACAGCATTTGCTGTGATATTTTACCTTGCTGAATTGACATGTCCCAGCTCTGGCTTGTTTTTTGCTTTCAGGTTTTCATAACTCTGTGCCATGTACTTGTGTTTCTCTCTGAAGACCTTCATCTAGCTACTACTAGCCTAACTACTTCTTAAATTAATTATTTTATCTCTTTGATTTTATTTTACTTAACATAGAATCATAAAAAACATAGAATAGTATAGGTTGGAAGGGTCCTTTAAAGATTTTCTAGTCCAAATTTCCTTCCATAAGTAAGGACATCTTCGCTTAGATCAAGTTGCTCAGAGCCCCATCTAGCCTGACCTTGAATGTTTCCAGGGATGGGGCATCTTCCATTTATTTGGCTTACCTGTTCCAGTCCCTCACCACCCTCATTGTAAAAAACAATATTCCTCATTTTTAATCTAAATCATCCCTCTTTTACTTTAAGACCACTACCCCTTTTCCTGTTGCCAGGATGAACAATCCCAACTCTCAGTCTGTCTTCATAGGAGAGCTCTCTAGCCTAGCTGGAATTCTTTAGGGACATGATTCTGGAACATTAAGGTAAATGGGAGCCTTACCTCCCATTTCAACAGGGATGGAAGGGTCAAGCTGCATTATGCTGCTGTACACAGACATGGTCAGGAAGATGTACATAAACTTAAAAGAGACCTCTCATTATCAGTCAGGTTTCTCTCGAAATATTGCCTGTACTCAGCACTATTTGGGATAACATGTTGGCAACTGGGTGTCTTAGTTCAGTCCTTGTCCAGGTAACTTCCCACTGACTTGAACAGAAAAACCACTTAAAAATCATGAGCTTTGAGGAATATTGTAAGATAGTAAATGTTTTGTGAAGGAATCATGTGGCTTTGGAAATATCAATGATTTTCTCAATACAGAGGCTATAAGGTAGGTGTTATGGACAGAATGAAATTTTACTATGGCCCTAAGTTATGATTAGTTTTCTAGATCCCTCCTTGAATTTGAGTCTCCAGGCACTAAGAACTGTAATTAAATCCATCTTAATAGGTTTTGACATATCTGTTTGACTCCATACTATGGTCCATTTTCCAGAGAAGATTAAGGTAATAACATTTTTTTTAATATTAAGCTTTCAGATTACCAACTGCTCAGTCTAATAGTAGCATATAATTGAAATTCTCAAGGATCACCTCCTTTAATCACAGAGCACATTTGATTTTTATATTGTCTGAGTGTGTGGGCAGTAGGTATCTCAGCATCCAAACAACAATCTCCTTCTCAATGACAGAGAAGCTGCCTTATCTTGGCACAGGAATGGACAGAGTGACTAAGCACAAAGGACACAGTATATTTGACAGTGAGCTTTATTCAACAGGACACAGTTCCTTAGAGTGTTTGAAAAGTTTTTCTCATTGTTTTTACCCTGGCATTTTATGGGGCACTCTTTTCAAATACTTTCAAATGCCATCTAAGCATTGGCTGTCACTTAACAAAATAAAAGAGAGGAGAAAAAAGAGGGGAAAAAAAAACCCCAATCCCAAATAATTGTGCAGATGTAATTGTGGCCAGAAAAGAGTGGAGTGAAAACATGTGAACAGAGCAACTCTGCAGACACCAAAGTCAGTGCAGAAGCAGGGGGAGGAGGTGCTTGAGGTGCTGGAGCTGAGATTTCCCTGCAGGCTGTGTCTGTGGTGCAGACCACGGTGGGGCAGCTGTGCCCTGCAACTGTGGAGGTCCATGAAGGTGCAGAGGTCACCTGCAGATCATAGAGAAGACCCACACTAGAGCAGGAGGATGAACAAAAGAAGTCTGTAACCCTATGGGAAGTCTGCACTGGCTCAAGCTCCTGGAATGGACCTGTGGACACTCAGAGAGAGGAGGCCACACTGCAGCAGGTTTGTTGATAGGACTTGTGACCCTGTGGAGAACCCACACTGGAGCAGCCTGCTCCTGAAGTACTGTATCCCATGGAAGGGGACCCACACTGGAGAAGTTTGTGGAGGACTGTTTCCTGTGGGAGGGACCACATGCAGGAGCAGGGGACCCCTCTCCCTGAGGAAGATGTAGTTGCAGAAACAACGTGATGAACTGACTCCATTCCCTGTCTTCCTGTGCCACTATCAGAGAGGAGGTAGAGCTGGGAAGGAAGGAGGGATGGGGGAAAGATTTTTTAAGATTTGTTTTACTTCTTTCAGCTGTGATTTTTAGTGGTAATACGTTCCCTCAGTTGTAATTCTACTGCCCATGATGGTAATTGGTGAGCGATATCTCCCTGCTCTTATGAGCCTTTCATTTTATTTTTTGTCCCCTGTTCAGTTGAGGAGGAGAATGATGGAGTGGCTTTTGTAGGTACTTGGCCTCCAGCCAGGGTCACACCACCATAGTCTCGTAAGAACATCATTGCACAGGTCATCCAAAAGTAGACAAAAATTCAGCAGAAAAATACCCTCCAGACTGCCACTTGCTCCAATTAAGTAAATCTGGCTTACATCCTAATCTTGCTGCTGTGAAAATCTCCCTTTGACTCAAAGGAGGAAAAGGTATCTACTCACAGTGAAGGTAGGGAAAGCAGCCACTGAATGAATTACTTGGATAAATATTTCAGACTGTGGTTTTGGAAGCTGGATGTTTGTAAATATCCTCAGTTCAAAAGAGGTCTGCCAGCTACAATTCATATGCACACAGGACAAAAATCCCATCTCACACTAAGATCATCCTTTTCAATCTTAAGGTGAGTGGAGTGCAAGGGAAGCATGAATAGCAGTGCAACATCTACCAAAGCATGACTGCTCTACAGGGCATTAGAAAACTAATCAGAGGACCAACGACTTCATCACAGAATTCCCTGGTCAGTCCTCCAGGAAGACAAAAGTTAAATTCCTGATCAGATGTTTATTTCTCTTGGTGAAGACAAATTTATTTAGGCACAAGAAATGTACCATTTTTGAATGGAATAAAGAGAAAATAATATTACATCACAAAAAAGTAAGCTGGAAGTTTCTAGAAGGTCCTGCTCAAGCTTCTAAACAACATATACAAAATTTAATTTTGCACGGCCAAAAATGAGGAAGGCCATGAGTTTATCTGGCCATGAGGAAGGACAGATTTGTCTGTTACCAATCTACACTCTCTAAAGAGATTTCAGGACCAAAGGCACTAGCAGGCTCCTTAGACAAAATAATAACATGGGTGTGGTCTATGCCCAGCTTGATTCTGCACTTCTGCTGGAGCTGAACTGTTGCCAGCTCTCCCTGATATGTGATATTTGTGGATAAAGAGGAGGGTCCCAGACTCTTGCCTGGGGTGGGCTGACTTGTCTGAGACAAGCTTTTTATGAGAGTCTAAATCTTGCTGATTTTCATGAAAACTCTAATAGCTTTTCAGATCAATCCCTACCCCTCATCCTTACAATATCTAGTAGTTTTCTATTTCCTTCTTCCCAGAAAAAGTCACGATAGCATCAGTGATAACTGAAACTTAGAGCTCTCAGTGACGAGGCAGAAGGCAAAATCTGAGTTTATGTTTGTCCTCCACGTCAGAAGTTCAACCTAAATCCAATCTCCATTGAAGCACTGCTCTAGTGTATATATCTCATATTAGATATCCACCCTTGTCTTTCTTCTGCTTGGCAAGATTGCAAAGATTTGTCAGCAGCAGCTTTGGAAACCAAGGGCAGATGCCAAGGATATTAGACAGCAGCTGAATGGTTTGAGAAACTTAATGCAAAGAAAGAAGGAGGACTGTGCACTCCCCAGGCCGTATCTGAGGTGTCTGCTGACTCTTCTCATGGTCTTCAAAGAGTCACTCTTAGGTTATAGAAATTGCTTTTTCTTTTGTCCTTATCATTAGAGCCTAATGAGGAAGCTTGTGATTAAGGAAACTAGGAGGCAAACAACACACTTCAGGCATTTCACCCAGGAACAAGGTCATGTATAGAAGAACATGAAACTGATGAACTTAGAACTACATGGGAGAACTACTTTTACTTTCCAGATGTTATTCTCCTGAGTGGCCTCCAGAGCTTTGAAGGGCATTTTTCTCATAGACAAATGACTTTCTGCTACAGATGGTGCTTTCAACTCTTCTAAGTCAATAAATGACAACAATTTTTAGAAGAGCAGCTGAGTCCTTATTTTCATAGATTTCCTTTCACTACTTTGAAATTTTGGGTAAAGCAACCTCCAACAGATCTTAATTCTGGCAGTTAGTTGATACAACAAACTTTAAACCTATTTAATTTATTTAGGATATTAATTTATTCATAGGGGATGATTTTTATCTAGTAACAAGTTTATGCCTTTAAGATTGCATAGACATATACATATATATATAAATATTTTCCTTACAATGTGTGACCCTTTTTACTGTGATCCACCACTCCTTCTCAAACTTTGTCCAGTTCTAGCTGGCTCTGCCTAGAATCTAATACTTTGAGCCAAGAAAACAAGAAAAAACAATGATGAAAAACATGCTCAGGCAATGTCTTTTAGACTGTAAAAGAATGAACATAAGAAATTACTTTCAAAGAATGTGATGCCTGGAGAATTAAATTACAAAGGCACTGAAAATATATTTTCCATACCAAAACATTTCGAGAAGAAATAAAATGGTTCATGTGAAGAAATCATAATGATGTGAAGAAAAATTAATTATTTAGACAAAGTAAAAGAAAATCAAATACATGGGGTCCTTCAGTGTGAGCAATTTATTCACAAATGGACATATGTTCAGAGACAGTTTGTCCACACTGGATTGGTGTAACTCTATTCTATTTGGCAAGATTTAGAGTTTAAATGAAGACCACAGTTTCACCTCCAGCTCTGTGCAAGCATAGGCCAGAACACAGATATCTCAGGTTTACTTGGGAGTTGTGCACCACTTTGGGCCCAGACTACAATGCCTCAGAGGAGAGCAGCATATTTCTGCTGGTTCTGAAATTTTATCACTTTGTACTATCGGTATCTAGGCATAATTTCTGAGACTAGGTAATAATATTTGACATAGATTTGAATATATCTTCATGATTTGTTAATGTCTGAACAATATTTTAGGTGCAATTTGTAGATACTAAATTTAACTTTATCCTGGGTGTATGTCATGGAGAGTTTTCTTCAAACTGGTTACATGAAAATTGAAATTTTTCATCAAGAATGCAGCTTAACTGTTCCCTGTGATGCTGAGAATATGCACGACACAAATGGAGCAAACTAAAAAAGAGCAGATGGCCATACATTAGCTGTTAAGTGAAGAGAAGCATCCCTCAGGATTTCCAAGAGACATAATGTTGTGAGCCCTAGGGAGGAGTTAGGGAGAACACCTTTTAACTTCTTGTTTGAGATCTCTGAGAGCACTCCAACCTGCAGTCAGTGCTCTGCATCTCTCAGACTCTGCAAAAGTATGATAATGTGTGTGAACAGGAAAAAGATCATGTCTGGATTGTGATCTTTTAATCCCTTCTCTGCTGTCAGGACCATTGTTATCACATCTCAGTGGTGAAAGAGAATAGTTCATTAGATTTCTAGACAAAAAGCAGCTAGAAAGAGTGGGTGATCCCCACAAATATCTTTGTGAAGCCCCCTCTTTGCTTTGAAGAAAAAGGATGGTGAAAATTAAATGGTTCTCTAATGTAATCATCTCTATGTAGGATCAGGAAAGAAATGATAATTTTAGTATTTTAAATATCCATGAACATCAGTGGGGGTCATGATCTATCAGGGAGTGTGCTGGTTTGAAAGCAAAACCAGTGAGACACTTTAAGTCAGAAATGCAATTTAATAGGAGAGGAAAAAAAAGTAAAAAAAAAAAAAAAAAGTAAAAATAAAATAAAACAAACCAACAACAACAATAATAAATAATATTAAAAATAATAAAAATAAAAATAAAACAATAATAAAAATGTAAATAAATAAAAAATTAAAAATAAATAAAAATAAAAATTAACAAAATAAAATAAAGAAATAAAATAAATAAAATGAATAAAATAAATTTAAAAAATAAAATAAAAAATAATACAATAAAATAAAATAAAATAAAAATAACAATAGTACAAAAGACCACTGACAGAGTCAGAATACCACCTGACACCCTGTTAGTTAGGGTGGTGGTAGCAGTCCAGATGAAGCAGTCTTGTTGAAGCAGTGATCCTGTAGAAAGCTCTGGTAGCTCTTGTCCTCTGGGAACCCAGTGGGTAAGGCCTGCTGTGCTGTCCCAAATCCCAGATGATATCCAGGTGGGAATGCTTGGCCCCTCCCCCTGGGCAGAGCATCTCCCAATGGGATGATGTAATTTTATGAGTCCTGCAGTGGGTCCTTGATTGCCCATTACACAGAGACAGCTCCCAGAGGGAGTTACCTGTGTCATGAGCAAGGCCTTGATGGCCCATTAACAGAAGATAGTCCAGAAGGAGGGGCAAGGGAAACACTGCCCCACCTGGTTCCACCAGCTCCTGAAGATGGTGATAGAATACATACTTTGGGCATATCTTACATTGTAACCTATGACAGGGCGGAACAATTATTAATTCAAACCCTCACTGGGAAAGGAAGAAAGTCACAAATGCCAGCATCAGTGAACAGTTTGCCCGAGGTAGAACATAGATGATGTTTCCTCTAGATGTGAAGGGAATTGAGCACTGATGAGAGAGGCCAGACCTATACAAAAGAAAGAAAACTTGGTCCATTCAAAACATTTTCCAAGTCCTTTTTTTGTACTCATTTCTATATCAGCACAAGGACTTTACTTTTCAGGAGATGAACTGCATGCTTTAGCCTGCAAGTCTTGGTGACAGAACACTCTTAAAGTGTGTTTTGTATTCGTGGAGTGAGTCAATAGCTTCTTTGGAGAGTTTTACCTGCCCTTTATCTGGTTTGTAGGTAAAATTTTATTGCAACCACTCTTGACAAATTTTTTGATTTTTCCTTCTACACCAACTTTCTCTTTCATGATAGGAAGTCCTTTCTCTACTCATCTTTCCTGTTTTTCATGCTCTTACCTTGAGCCTTGTTCTTTAAAAGTCATTACTTTTAAATATTCTGAAAACCAACATAATACAGTTAAATGGATCTGAATTCAGAGTTCCTGTGAAGCAAATCTAGCTCTTCAAATCAACTATCTCTTTCTTTTCTTATCTTATCCTTTTAAAAAGACTTTTTAAAAGGAATGTCTCAGGCAATCTTTTAACCTATGGCATGGAAATTAGTTTTCTGTCTGCAGTTTAAGCTACATCGATAAGTTTTGCTGATTTTTGAATGAAGTAGCAGAAATAGCCTGTAAACAAAGGAGTTAATGGAGCCATTTTCACAGAATATCACGTTTTACAACATTGTCACTTCCAAGAGCATGTTTTTAATCACGTTTATTCTGGATTAGAAACATTATTGAGAGGACAATCCCCCTTCCACATGAAAGATTATAACTAACAATGATTCAGTACACATACAGAAGGATGTGATAAAGACAGAGTAAAATCACCTTTCATTTTGTCATTCGTTGATTAACCTATTCCCCTTAGCTCTAATGTGCTCTTTTTTGTGTATCTGTGTGATAGAGTTTTATTATTTTAACAATGATTTCTGGTTTTGAGCTTGAAAAAGCCTTATACAATTTCTGATCAGTAGAGAGCAATTTTTCAGGAACATTTTAATCATGCTTACAACAGGCCAAGCTTATGAAAAAGTAGTTGATTACCTGATTTTTGTCATAATGAGAGGCTATGAAAATTTCCTATCTTATTGATTAGGGATTTCGGCCTTCTGTACAACACAGGTTCCTTTGATTTCCTGCCTCCAGCCAACACAAGCTACAAGAAACCAGAGATAGTACCATTTGTTGGTAGTATCCAACAGATTTATTTTAAAAATCAAGTTATATATTAATTTTGATTCTTATTAAATTAACTAAGAAGAGGAAGGGACTCTCACAAATTTTGTCTCCCTCAAGGAAACACAGTTCAGATTTGTAGAGTTTGTGACCTGTAGATGGAGTGGACATGTTTGGACACGTTCGTTTGTTTTGGTCATATGTTGGTGCTGAGGAATGCCAGCACTCACCTGAGTCACAAGAACTGGAAAGCACACACAATACAGAGCAGTACATGGGAAATCTGAGCCAGAGAAAAGACAAAAATAATAACTTCTGAGTAACTTTCAGAGTCCTGCTAGCTAAGAGGGGGCTGATTCCTTTCTGAAGTGCACTCTTTTCTGCTGAGTGCAGCTCTCAATTTGAGAAGTCCTAGTAATGGCCACAGATTATTCTGGGCTGTTCTCTTCAGCACCACAGAAACTGGTTTCACACTGTTGTAGCTCAGGGAAGACTCTTGTGCATTGCTTAGAAAGTTTTAGACAGAAGAGCGATTCAGAAAAAAATTGACCCAAGTTAAGCATAGGAACATTTCCTCTACTCTGTTTAAGATCTGATTCCCCCTCACCTTGAAAAGAACAGGGCTTATGCCTTTATTAATATTCAGCTCTTTATTAAAGTGATTAGCTGGGTGGTAGAGCCCGACGGAGTGTCCACGCTGCTGTAGCAATTCGGAGAAGCAGGAAAGGTCCCAGTTTACTTCTCAGCTGCAAGCAGTAGGTGCTGAGCCCTCGTTCCCATGGGAACAGCTAGAAGCTCTCTCTGGTCAACCCTCAGAAGGCAGAGCAGTAGAGATCGGTCACTGAAGTGCAAAGCAGCAGACGTCAGCTCTTTACCCTCATAGAAAAACCTCGAGAGTTTTCGGTCTCTGTCCTTTGAGTTGGCCTAGTCCCCATGCCTGTCAGACTCTTAATAGATCATGGCGAGTTCTCAAACCAGGTCAGGGGGTGCGTCCCATCTTGGCGTGCCTTCCATCCCCAAAGAACTCTCTCCCAGCATGCTTTGTCTATTTTGCATATGCCTTCCTCAAGTAGGCAGCATGGGGGGGTGGAACTAGGTGAGCTCCGATTACGGTATGCACAACCAAGACAATCAACTCGCTTTTAACATGCTAATTCAGAAATGCAGGACCGGCAGGATGGCTGCCCAGCCCCGCCAGGGACGGGGGTCGCCTGTCTCTGAGGCACTGGGGCACTGGCGCCTCCCATTGCCCCCTCCAGAGCCCCACAGAACCACGCTCGGCACTCCCCTCCGCTCCCGGCCGGCGGGCGGGGCCGCCGCTTCCCAGGGGCAGGGACAGCGGCACCAGCAGATGCGGTGGCTCCAGCGGCTGCCGAGGCATCCCCCGGGCAGGGCCCCGCCTGTGGCAGCAGCGGTCCGGCAGCGGGTCCGGCAGGGCTGGGGCAGCACCAGCAGCTGCGGTGGCTCCAGCGGCTGCCAAGGCATCCCCCGGGGCAGGGCCCCGCCTGTGGCAGCAGCGGTCCGGCAGCGGGTCCGGCAGCGGGTCCGGCAGCGGGTCCGGCAGCGGGTCCGGCAGCGGGTCCGGCAGCGGGTCCGGCAGGGCTGGGGTGGCGGCAGCAATCCCAGGAGTTCTGGAGACATAACCCAGCCACATCTCTACACAGGGGCAGCCTTAGGAGCATCCACACTCACTGAGAATTCGTTCATAACAACCTCATACTTCTCAGTTCTCTTCTTTTTTAGCCTCAGAGAAGATAAAATAGTGATGGTTCACAGAACATTTCAGTCTGCCCCTTCTTCAGTGAACATATATTATCCAGTTATGACTCACAACAGGAAAAGTTTGGACTTTCAAGAAGTTTAGTAAAAATTACAGAGGGTGTATTTTTTTTTTAATAATATATAATTGTTATTGTGGAATTTGGATAGGAAATAATATATTTGCAAAAAAAGAATTTGAAATACTTCTTAAATTTATCTACTGGAGGAGTTCAATAAATTCACATCACTTACACACAATTAAATAGATAGATAATAGATAGAAATTAAAACTTCCTTCTTTCTGGGGAAATAAATACAAGATATTTCTAGACACGGTTCTTCTACTTTGTGAGAAAAACATGTTAATTTTTATGTACTGGAGTCTACAGTTTGGAATTGAATACCTGTAAGAGGGACAGGGATTAATCAAGAATTCTTCTCATTCCTTCAAAGGGCTGATGTGTTAATCTTGCTTGTATAAATAAAATTCTCTGATTAAAGTAAAACCCCAGGGGTACCATGATGTATTGAATAGGAGAATGAAAGCTCTGCCTTCTAGCTGGAGTAATATGGCTATTTATTAACCAAAGATGATCTTTTCTTTTCCTTTTTCCTTTGCCAAAATAATGATTGTAGCCTTCTAGCAAGATGAATAATCAAATGATGACATAGGCATTAATCTCACAATGTGGTGACTATTCTATACAAGAATACTCCTAAATGTAGTAATAAAAATTCCTCCTCTCTTTTCTTTTGCTAAGCTGAAGTGAAAACATCTGAGAAATAGCATTGGTGTGTGTCTCTACAGATAATTTTATATCCTGATTGTCCTGACACAGAAGACGAATAAAAAGGGATTGTTCCCCACAGAATTTTTATGTTTATAAATGCATAATTAAAAGAAATCTAAGAAATATATCTATAGTTCTACGGATCACATTTAATGGCAAATTCTTCCTGCTTTTAAGAAAAGTCTTAAAACTAGAGGTTTTCCAATAAAAGAAAAATCTGTTGACATTACTTAAATGGTAAACAATAGAGGCTGTAATGGTTCATCCCTTCTTCAGTTTCACTAATGCCTTCCAGTTTCCAATCTAAAAGCTCTTAGCATCATAATTACCTTTTTTGGCTTTTGCAAAATGTCATGGCTCCTGTTTAGTCAATGGATCACATCACACAAGCTTACAGCTTCACTTTTAAATGCAGTATTAATAGCTGAAATGCCTGACAGGCTGAATTATAACCTTGGCAACAAATTGGTCTCCCTTTTTACCTTTCCTGTATTTGCTGTTATTTTGGGAAGCAAGAAGGAAATCTGAAGCCACGTATATCTGGACCCACAGACATGCCTACTAGGAGTTATGTTAATCTAAGTCATCCACGCCCTTTTCCAGACATCTAAACACTATACTTGTCACTTTTTTACATTGCAATGAATCATTCATAGCTTTTGTATGCATGGCGGCCTCACAGAGAGAGGTACAGTTTCAAGGCAGAGGTTAAATGGCATTAAATTAACTGCTGTGTATAAATAAGAAGAAACTTCCAATGACACACCTCTTATGGGGATTAAAAAGAAGAATAAACATGTCTATCTTTTCCAGCTGTATCAAGTAGAATAAAAAATAAATTATCACCAACAAAATTGTTACTCTCCCTATATTCAACATTTCATTCCACTAGGTTGCTAGGCCATCTTTCTGACTTTCATTCTTCCTCTTTCCCCCCTAACCTTATGAAATCTTTTCTGAGTCCCTCAGAAAGTCACATTACCTCTGTGCAATTAGCAGCCATGCCAGCCTTTCGATGTGGTGAGTCTGATGTTACTCTGCTCTAACATCTATTCCTCAGCCTTTCATCATGTGTGTATATGTATCTTCAAGTTGTTCATCTGTTCACAGGCAAATTTTTTTGGCTACCTTGAATAAACAAAGATCTGTCCTACTAGGACAGGCAAGCTGTGTGAACTGTCGCTTTCTCCAAGCAAAGTGCTCTTTTCCAAGACCAGAACATTTTTTATGTGCAAAATCTGTATTTCATCCCTGAGAAAAACCTTCCAACATGAACACAGTTATGAAATTCTGGTTTACCATCCTCTTCATGGAAGAAGGTAATGTGTTGATGAGGTATTTCAAACTCTCTGTGGGACTGGCAGCATGAAGAATGTGGTTATTTACTGAGAATACATTGGGTGAAGAGAGAACAGAAACTACTCATCAGTGTACTGATTTGATCCTCAATATGGCCAACACTGTGATCACACAAAGTTGTAAGATTAGAAGCAAAATGAATATCATAACTAAAGTTTAAAAATTGCTCAGTGCTTTGTGATCTGTACAACTGAACAACAAAAAAATTTTATGCTAATATTTGGGGAAAGATAAGATTAATAATGTTAAATCATCCAAAAAAAGCCCATTTATTAATGGATAAAACTGAAATCACATGCACACTCTACTAGATTATTATGGGGTAAAAAAATCACATTCTTTGTTAGATATTTATGGACAATAACAGTCTGATAAGGAATGTGGCTGGAACTGGGAGTTTATCAAAATATTTGTGAAAGCATCAGGTGATTTACCTGGGGTTCTGCATTCCACTCTGGGGCCTGCAGCACAGGAAGGACATGGACCTGTTGGGCTGAGTCTAGAGCAGGGCACACAGATAATTAGAGGGATGCAACTCCTCTCCTATGAGGAAAGGCTGAGAGAGAGATGGGATTGTTGAGTCTGGAGAAGAGAAGGCTGGACAGTGATCTCTTTGCATCTTTCCAGTACCTGCAGGGAGCCTACAAGAGAGCTGGAGAGGGACTTTTTACAAGAGCATGCAGAGAGTGGACAAAGGGGAATGCCTTCAAACTGAAAGAGAGTGGGTTTAGATTAGATGATAGGAGGAAATTATTTACTGTGAGAATGGGGAGGCACAGGAACAGGTTCCCCAGAGAAGCTGTGGATGCCCCATTCCTGAAAATGGCCAGGCTGGACTGGGTCTTGAGAAACCTGGTCTATAGGAAACTGTCCCTGCCCATGGCAGGGGGCTTGGAATGAGATGATCTTTTAGGTCCCTTCCAACACAAATCATTCTATGATTCTATGATTTTTCAATGAGTTTCATTGTTTAGTGGGGTGACTTTGTCTAGGACCTGAAACAGACCACTAATAAGAAAGAAAAACAGAGTTTCTAGGATCTGATACATCTGAAAACATGAAAGAACTTTGAGAGCCCCCATAGAGATAATAGCTTTTTTCCCTTTAGTTTTATTCTTGTAGGGTAGAATGATGTGTGTTTTGCTTTGTTTTCCTTGTTTGCTATTCTGAGTCTTAGAGTTTGATTATCTGAATACTGATCCAGCTCAGAAATTATGAAATCTAGGATATTGAGGGGCTTGATGGTATAGGAACATGGTTTATAATGCAAAGAAATATTTAGGCACTCCCATCTCCCAGTGATACCCTTTAGAACCTGAAACTTTATCAGTTATAAAAGGGTTTGATAGTTCAGATTCAGAAGATGATTCTAGTTTTATAACAGCTTCAGTTCTGACATCCAGTCTAAAAAATTGTTTTGAGCTCTACTGTGTAAAAGAACTCTAAAAAGATTTTCAGCTTTCTAGCTCCTACAGTTGAAAAAAAGTGTTAAACCTCTTCTTAAAATAAAAGTGAAAACTTTCTATGCAGATTTACCGCTTATTAATTTATGAAAGGGGCTTCATTGTCTAAGGAGTTGAAAAATTAATTAAAATCATATTAAAAATGTATGAATTTATTTTTTGTACTTAGATGAATGAAGTACTTATAGTGTTGTTTAAAACTGGAAAAAACCACCACACCTTAATTCACCAACACACACATTAATATTGATCCTCATTAAGGAAACTGCTTTCAGAATTTTTCCTGGTGTTCTTTTCCCCAAAGGGGCTAATTGTCTCCAATTTTTCAAAGTTTTTGCAAATGGAAAAGGAAGATAGAAATTCATGATTACCATGAAGCCTCTGAGTGGGAATTTAGTAGGAATCTCCTTATTCGTGAAAATATTGCCTGAGATGATATTTATTTTGGCTCAAGGAGTTGAAGGTAACCAAGCTTGTTGGCTTGATGTTTACCCTGAAGCCCTAATAAGAAGACAGTAATTTGACACGACATGTTCCATGTTTTCATATTTAACAGTGTCTATTCAGACAGGTAAGCCTTTTGGGCTCAGCAGGATATTTTCTCATATGGCTGTACATCCATTCTCTGATTCCTATTTGCTGATACACTTCAGTTATCTTTAAAACTGGAACCATCCTCTTCTCTGTTTGGGGTTTTTTGACATCAGTAACATAACAGATTGTCAGTCCCTATTAACTAAGACTGCCTCTGGCTGTTATCAGAGGAAAATGTACTGACTCAGATTCAGCTTTAAGGTCTTGGTCCACACATGGTGCAGGCCAGTTGGGCAAGATGGTGAGTCTGATGATCCTGGTGTGTTCTACACCTGTTCTCTAGAGCAGGCTGCCTCCCTGGATCAGGGAGCCAGGTTTGAGTCACTGAAGCCCACCCCACTTCAGCCTCATGCCTTTCCCTGGCATTGCCATAACTCTCAAGAGTTATTGTGCTGGCTTTGCGTCCTGCTGTGACACAGCAGCCTGTTCCTCACTGTTATCCAGAGCCTGAATCATGTCCACCAGACATTTAGTTGCCTAACGGGGACAAATTTCTACCTTAGGAGTCCAGTGACCAAATTCTTCAGTGAATTGAGCCTTTGGGCAATATAGGAAGGAGAGTAAAAAGCCATAGCATATGCAGTTGGCTGAAATAGTCTTCCTGAAACAAAGGCAAATAATTTCCTTGTCTGAAACTTGTGTTCTTTGTATTATAATAGTTTGCATAAGATCCCAAATCATTTCAGTTGTATCACTTAGACATTTTTAAATGTCAGATGAAAGTAGATGCCTGAGTATGATACTCAAGCAGTTTGTTTGTACTTGTATTTTTGTTTTTTAAGTAACCAGAAAGATAATTTCGTGTTGACAGAGTAGTTGTTGATTAAGCTGAGATGTGAAGTAACAGATCCAGAGAAGATGAGATGATAAAAAGTTTAAATCCCTAGCAGAAGGTTGGATAAAACCTTTTTATTGTCTGAGATATACTTGTGAGTTAACTAATTGTGAAAGGATAATAAATGATTTAATTATTTCCCATCTGTTAGTAATTCAATTAGATCCTGCTCAGTTTGCATAGTTGCAGCCCTTTCATTACTCTGCTTTGCATTCCCTACCAAGTCTGAAGTCCCCAGAGTTAAGCCATGTTATTGCCCTCTGAGGTAAAGATAGGAAAGTGATTTAAGAGAATTTTTCTCCCTTAAATCCGTCATGCCTATATTCTTGCCATTGCATTTCCAGCATATTTTAACATAATAAACACTGCATTAATTTAGTTGGGGAAAACCCAAACCCAAACAAAACAACAATGTCTGAATTTGTTTTTGGAAAATGATATTATAGAAAAGAATTGTTGAGAACTTTGAGGTGAAGATTTAACTATATACTCAGTACACTTAAAAATACTTATCCTTAGAGTAAGCATATAAGACTAGAAAGTTAAAGACAGGGAGTGACTTGCCCCACATGTATGGTGAATACACAGGGCATACTTCTCTACATTTTAATGAGAATAATTCAGTCTATTTTTTTGAGACAAAGAAAAATCCATTGGTTTGCCTTTATTTCTAGGGCAACTGCGAGAAAGATCCTTAGTTTAAAAGGAAAGATAAGGTGAAGAATATTAAGTTCACAAACTTGTCATTTGCTCCTTGTTATTTGATGCCAGTGAAAGAGGAGGTTCTCCCTGCCCCTACCTTGGCTGATGTGTCCATTCAGCCCAGAGAGCAAAAGCAGGGGTAACCTCTCACTGTGAATTTAAGATGGTTAGGCAATACTCACAGTTAACATTCTCTGTTCTGTGCTTGTAGTGTGCTGGTTTTGGCGGGGTAAGATAATTTTCTTTGTAGTGGCTGGTTCAGGCCTGTGTTTTGGATTTTTGCTGAGCACAGGGGTGATAACACAGAGATGTTTTTGTTATTGCTGAGCAGGGCTTACACAGAGCCAAGGCCTCTCCTGCTTCTCCTGCTGCCACACTGGGGAGGACACTGGGGGTGCCTGGGGGGCTGGGAGCAGACACAGCCAGGACAGGTGACCCAGCCTGGCCACAGGGAGATTCCAGACCGTGGGACACACGCTCAGTGCATACAGTGCAGGGAAGGAGGAGGAAGGGAGGACATTTGGAGTGATGGAGTTTGTCTTCCCCAGTAACCATCACATGTGATGGGGCCTGCTCTCCTGGAGATGGCTGAGCACCTGCCTGCCATTGCGAAGGAGAGAATTAATTCCTTGTTTTGCTTTGCTTGTGTGTGCTCAGCTTTTGCTTTCCCTTTTAAATTGTCTTTATCTGAACCCACATCTTTCTGACTTTTACCTTCCTTATTCTCTCCCTGATTCAATTGGTGGAGGAGTAAGCAAGTGGCGGCATGGGGCTTGGCTGCTGGCTAGGGTTAAACCACAACGTGTAGAAGATGGGATTTATATTTCCCTCCTTAACTGACCTCTAGGGATGGATGAGGACAGGTTTCTAGGAGGTTCAGATGGGGTTTCCCTCTCTTACTTCCTCCCTCCTTCCTTCCCTCCCTCCTTCCCTCCCTCCTTCCCTCCCTCCCTCCCTCCCTCCCTCCCTCCCTCCCTCCCTCCCTCCCTCCCTCCTTTCCATCCTCTTTCCCTCTTTTTCTCTCCCTCTCATGCTCTCTCCCTCCCTTTTCCCCTGCCTGCATCCTTCCCAATACAGCAGTCAGATCTCCTAGGGCAATTTCTCACAATTCAGCATTACTGACTCCCATAGTTATCATGTCCAAAACTCCTCTTCACTCTGAACCCCAGTTCCAGACCAGAGGAATATTTGGCTACCTAACTTCCACAAAAATCAAATCAGAAATCCCATGAGGACTTTGGCTTCATTCAGCTGAAATAAAGAAAACTCTTTTTGTGGATAAAAGAAAAGTATGTCTTCTTTACATCTCTCACACATGAAAATTAAGGAATTCTTCACAAGCATCCATGTCTCAAATATTCTTAAGAGAGAAGAGATTTCAAAAACACTTTGCTTATTTCCCCTGCCACTTGCTTAGCATAAGCTTTGTGCTTCACTTTGTTTTACACTGTCTCTATAAGCTGTATTTAAGGAGCTGTCTCCTCTTGCCCTTGATAAGATACACTAATTAATTGGGTGACCTAACTGCATCTATTACACAATCATATTAGCTCTTGGATTAATGTATTTAAACCTAAGTAAACCAAACAGAGATTTTACCTTTCTTTCAAGCCAACTGTCATTTGATATTGTATTTATCTTTGAAACTGTGCAGCAAATTCTACTGGAAGGGCATAAGGGAAAAAACCATTATAATCTTTTTCAACTCTATGACTGCTCTTCCCTCAGATATGAAGAGCCTCAGGTGACGTGACTTAGGCCAGTTGTTTCACTTATCAAAAATAGGTAACATAAGCCCTCAACAAATGTGTGTGCATGGTTGCTTTTGACCTCTTATTGAGCGCTTGTCAATTGTCACTTTGACTCACAGTCCTTTATTAAGAGGTTGGAGAAATATTGCTTTGCTGAGGCAGATTCATATTGACACAGTTGGGTTTTTTTCAGCACTATATCATCGAGTTTATGTTTTGCTGCCCTGATGATCTAATACATAAAAATATAGCACCAGCCAAAGGACAACAGCAAGGAGTCTATTTTTTGTTTGTTTTATGTCATTTTTCTTGTGCCAAAGCATTATACTCTGTGTGGCCCCTGTAGATTTTAATGCTGAAAGACAATTTCTGTCTATGTGGGCATCTGTAAATACATAACTATGCAAAAAAGGAAGCACATACACATTTTCTGCTCTGGTAATTCCACTTAACACAGTGTAAAGGGGCATTGCATCATCTGAAAATCCTTGTTGGAGGGTATTTCATTGCATAGAAGCTTTGGAGTAAATTGTAACTTGTAAATATGTGCCAAAATTGTAATTTGTTCCATCTCATCTTTTTACTCCCAGGACAAAGAAAGAGAAGGAACATGTGCTGGGTCAGAGTGCATGTTTAAGAGTGACAGGAGTGTGACAGAGGCCTTAGTTCAGTAATATACTTTAGATATGAACCATCTCTGCTTTAACATGTACTGAGATTGATCAGTCATGGGTCATGGAGCAGGGAACTGCAAATGGCTCTTTGCCACCTCTCTTTATCACAGAAAACAAAGTAAAGCTCAGATCCAGTGGAAAATCAAGGCAAGACCATATCATGATAACTACAGATATCATTCCATGTGGGAACTGAAAAAGCAGAGTACTTTCACAGTGTTGCAATAAGCTTACATGGATAGAGGTTTGAAACAGAGTTGGATTTTAGGCCTTGAAGTATTTGGAGCATAGAAAGTTTCTGAGCTGCAAAAAGTATAGAACAATTATTGTATGCTGTAAGGTGTACATGCAGTGTTTATTGATTGGCTTAGGTAGACACATGTATCTGTTAGCATTAGCCTATGGGCTAAAAAACTTTCAAAAAGCCTTGTAACAAAGAAAACTTTGGCTTCTGCTGTTATTGCGTGAGTTTTGCCGTCTTTTATGTCTTTACCTTCACTGAGACTCATAATGAAATATAAAACTCTTGGAACATCTCTCGGTTGACATCCCGTTATTGGTGATTAGATCCAACAATTCCACATTTACAAAGAAAAAAAAATAAATGAAAATGACAAACACGCATCCAACATATAAACAGGACAAACATTTTTTTGTGGTAAGCTGCCAAGCCATTTTTTTTAGTGATTTACTTTACCATATCTTTGGCTATTATCTTTCTCCTTTTTACTCACTCTGGACTTAGTTTTCCAATTTTCCTGATCCATCTCAAATAAACAAATTCCAGAAAGCCACAATTAGAAAAAAATGCATCTAGTGACTGTTGAAGAAGTATTTACTGTGTTCTTGAAATGCACTAAACTCTTTGTCCACATGCAGCCAGGAGAACATTTGAAATGCATGTTCAGCAAAAGCATTTAGCTGGAACTCTTTTCCAGTTTTTTCAAAACATGACTGCTGGAGCCTGTTGGGATTTTATCGCAGGACATGGGTTGGTCCTTCAGAGCTCACTGTTTAGATTGCAGGTACTGCAAATCTGACACCATACCTATATAGAAAAATCACACACACTGAATAAAATCCTTTTTTTTTTTTTTTGAACAGTCTTATTGGTGGTTCCAAGTGGTTCTTATTAACCTGGTTCCAAGAAATACCTATTTCAGTGCAGAACAATGAAATAAAATAGTGAGCCACCAAGTTGTTTAACAGTGGTCAGAGGGCAGCTCTGTGATAGCTGCTTTGTCTCCCAGCCCAGCTCCACAGTGGGATGTGCCAGCCCCAGGAGCACCTGGGTAGGTACATGAACCTGCTGGCAAGAGGGATTAAAATGGGCAGCTCAGCCACATCAGGAACACACTGCTGAAATCAAAACTGTTTGGAGGCCTTGTGGATTTTTTGATTGTTTATTTTATTTTATTATTTTATTTTATTTTATTTTATTTTATTTTATTTTATTTTATTTTATTTTATTTTATTTGTTATTATTTACTTTTTGAAATGTAAAGGGTTCTTATCCATTTTCAAGCTACATCCTTGAAAAGCAAGATAACACCTCTTAGCAAGAATGGTCAATCATAAATTATTCCTGTGAAATATATCTTACATTCCTTGTTCAGCATTTCTCAGGAAATGAATATTCCTGCAAGCTCTTAGTATCTCATCTAAAACAAACAAACATACAAACAAGCAGCCAGAATGGCTTGACAACACTTCTGTGAGTTCTGCCAAACTCAGCTAGTATTAAATTTGCTATTAAGAAGTATAAGCTGCAAATTCTTCTGCTTACAAACTTAAGATTATGCTCTGGTCCAGTCAAAGCAGACTTTGTTTACACTGATTTAGTGGCCTTATGAGATTGCCTGGTTGCTTGCCTGAGTTCCCTCAGCAGGTGAAATTACTTGCTGAGCTGCACAAAATCATGCTGGGGAATAGCTGTGCCATGTCTTGCCAGTATTTATTTAATGTTCTGTTACCGCTTGAAAATGAAAAGCATTTATTTTTAAAACATAGCCCATGTGATTAAGACCTATAAAAGCAAAAGAAAAGGCTGGGTAACAAATGAAACCATAACTTACATGCTGGTTTTGATGTCATTGTTTCTACTGCTTCAACAGCAGCTGCCTTTGTGGTTTTGCAAACCACAAACAGTACAATAGTTTCATATGCCTTCCTTTCTCCAGTTATAGGACCCACTCTAACCAGTGACATGCTGTCTCATTAAAACCTGTGTATTCTGAACTGTTTTTGGATTACAAAGGTTGTTGCTGAAATGTCATGTATCAGTCATGACACCTGTATCTGGAGGTCCTTAGCAGCAATACATCTCCCTGGGATGGGTCTAAAGAATGGTACAGACACCTGCCTTCCTGACCTCTGCACATCCCAGAGGACTGAAGCTTGTTTGTTTGTGCTAAAATAGCAAATTCAAGCCCAGCATGTGTAATATCTTTACTCTGAAGTGCTTACATTAAAACACAGAGTCTTATTCAGGTGATTAGTGTAGATGGTTAAGTAATATTGGCCCTGGTATCAGCACTCTATCCCAGGCAAAAAAAACCCCCAAAAAAAAACCACCAAACAAACATACCAGCATCCATCCAGACATTGTACTGCAGATCACAAGCATATGAACCTGGCAGTTCAGCCCGTTTTGAATACACTGTATTCAGTGTGTTACTGTACTACTCCACATCAGGATGTCCCAAGACATTGTATAAAATTTTACTAAATTTGAGACAAACACCACCCAGTCCTCTTTCCTCCTTCACCAAGTAGATCATTGTAGGAGGTTGCCAAGCCAGAGATGACTTTCTGTTCATAAATTCATGTTGACTACTTGCAAACACCTTCATGTCCTCCACACGTTTGGAAACTGGTTTCAGGGTTATTTGCTCCATCACCTCTCCAGGGCCTGAAAAACAGCTGACCAACCTGTAGTTCCCTGGATCTTCCCCCCTGCCATTTTAGAAAGACATTTGCTTTTCCTCCAGTCTGCAGCATCTTCTCCTGTCAATGTTATCCCTAAACTCCATTTTTAAACTTTCTTTCTGAAAAGTTATGTAAAGTACCAGTGTCAGCATACCATGTAAATGTAAAGTACCAGTGTCAGCAACAAGCTTCTGTTCTAGTTCTTTCTTTCCTCCTTCCTCCTTCCTTTCTAGCAGAGCAGGTCTTTCTTCATAGCTGTTTTTGCTAAAGTTGCTCCTTAGCTGCTTCAGACCAACCTGTTGAGCAGACTCAGCAGGAGAGATGATGAAGGTGCAGGGTGACCTAATGCAATGCTAAAATTACAGCTATAGCCTTGCTTTTGTATTCTCATTCCATAATATTCTGTCATACAAAGGGTCCTGATTTTCCACAGTTGCACTCTTAGACTTTTGGGGCACACATGTACATACACCTGAAGTGCTTTTCTTCTTTAGACTAAGCACTGAAAATTGTAATATGAATACTGGAAGAAGTCCTGCAAGCCTCATTTTGCAAGTTCTCCTATGAACTACTGCTGTCTATAATATGCCTCTGTCTATATAAATATTATTGACAGACAGTGGAAAATACACTGAAAGTTGCTGGCTGCATCACGCAAGGGCAGTGTTCTAGATGGTTGAATTTTAAGCTATTGCACCCCAAAGCAAAACCTCAAGCTTTTTAAACGACAGATCTCTAGTTGTGGCACAATTCCATGAAAAGATGCAAACATGAAACTCACAATAAACCCTGAATAATATGCAGCTTAAGCCTCACACAGAGAGTGCATCCCAGTTCACTTGCCAAAGCAAACAACACAGGAGAGTGATAGATACAAGTATTCCATGATTTTGAGGACAAGTGCAAATACTATTGACATAACTAAAAGGCTGTTATCTTTAACCTGCAGCCTTGGGTACCATCAGCTATCACCACCTTCTGTCTAAATATTAAAGTTCTTGAGAATGGAATATTTGAAGAGCATATCTGAGACAGGAAGGAAAATAGTAACAGCAATGGTGACAATGATAATACAAATATAATAAATGACAGGAAAAAAATTCATGTGGAAGCTGAAACTTTGTCATGTATAAGAACCTCTCTTCCTATAAAGAGATCAAACTGCAAGGGGCTGAAGGTTTTCAGATAATCTGCCTTAGGGTGGATTGTCTATTTATGTGCTAAGCAGAATACCTTTATTTCCTCTATATGATTTTTCCAATTTTTCCAGTTTGAGAAGACTGTATCTTTTAAAGTGTTTCTAGTCTTTTAAATCAAAAGCAAACAAAGTCAAAAAAGCAAAGATCAAGGATTTGATATTGCTAATAGGAGAGCTATATCCTGTTTTCAGTAAAACTGTATGAAATCAGGTGTTAGAATTCAACTTCTTTACAGCTGCAGCATAGCAAGGGCATGAACAAAGCTGAGTGGTTGCTGATGGTTTCCTTAGATTTCCCTGCACCTAATCATACTCACAATACCAGAGGCTTCTGTCATTGCAGGAGCTGGCAGAATTTAGTGACAACCCAGAAGAACGCCTTCTGAAGATCTGTTCTCAGAACAACGTTCTTAGCAAATCAATGCAACAAATAAAATAGCTTTGTTCCTCACATATACAAAAGCTTTTTTGCAGTTAGTGTCTCTATCTCTTTAATTTTAAACCTGACAATATTAAGATTATTTGCTATTAAGATGCAAAATAGGCTTTTCAAGGATTGTGGGTTTCCTCTAAATTTCAATGACCAAGAGAATTGCATTGTTTATTTACTATGTGGCTGGGGGCTAAGAAGGCTACATACAAGTTTATCACTCGTATTTTCACAGCTTATTTTTGCTTTAAATTCAGTGATCCTTTTAGCTGCAGTAGAAGGTCACTGTTACTAATTTACTCTCATTCATTGGTCTCAGTGACAGAATTTAATTATTTCAGCCTAGTTCATAGTGAGAGAGCAGCTGCAGTGCTTAAAACACCATAATGAAAACCAGTAAACCCTCACCTTGTCTCAGCAAAAGACCAGGAAAACAGCAGTTAAACTTATGATCTGTCATCTCAACTCCAAAAAAAGCCACATGCATTACCTTAATAAATTGGAGAATTCATCTGTCTTACAGCTGTGTAATTGTTCTTTGTGTTAGAGCTGTCACTCACTGATATCAATGGCAACCTTCCTAAAATTTGAGGAAGCTGTTATGTCGAGTAGTGTAAGTACAGAGAAGAAGAGATTCTTTGAAACAGGATCCACAGTCCTTTAGGTAAGGCTTGCAGTGCTTTTAGAGGCAAATGTGGTCTCAGTGTAGAAAGGATAGCACGCTGAAACCAGAGAGAACTGCTGGGATGATGAGCTGGATACAGCATTACCAGAGAGAAGGGTCTGGCCTATTGATTCATTTAGGATAACTGGTAAAATGACAGGAAATCTAAAAGAGCAGCGGACTCTTCTTCCATATAAACATGTGAATAGCATGCCACATGGCCTGTTTGCACTGGATAAGAAAAAAACACAAAAAAGCCCTCCAGAAAACAGGACAGACACAAGGCATTCCTGGCTAAAGGGACTGGCTTGTCAGCCTGGCCAAACTCAGCAAATCAGCTCAGGTTCAGATTCAAGAAAGTGTTCCACTGTATAGTTATTAATCTAAATAAACTCTTGTTTTACAGACTTCTGTGGGTTTTGGCAGAAAAAAGAGAGATAAAATCTGTATACTGGAGGATTTCTGCAGGAATTCCTTCTTGTCCAAAGACAGAGTTCCCTGTGAAAAGTCCTTTTCCTTTTCCTTTTCCTTTTCCTTTTCCTTTTCCTTTTCCTTTTCCTTTTCCTTTTCCTTTTCCTTTTCCTTTTCCTTTTCCTTTTCCTTTTCCTTTTCCTTTTCCTTTTCCTTTTCCTTTTCCATAAAATCCTCATTTAAAGTTTGTGCATAACACTAAACATGTTAAAACAGAATGCCTGTCCTTAATTCTTTGTGTTCTCACTGAAGATCTAGATGCAAACCCCATTGCCATTGCAGAAAGGAGTTGTTATTGGAGATCCTCATTGAAAAGATGCACTGCAAATGAAATTTTATAACAAGAAAACTGTTCATCACAACAAAGCTGCTAGAAAGTGGTTTCAGGCATTTCCAAGACTACTTTTAGAAAAGTCTAAAAGTCTGAAAACTAGACAAGCAATTCTAAAGTAAGAAAATGAAATATTTGAGAATATATTTGTAATAGTATTAATACATTTACTGTCATTCATACGTGAATAGAATTTCTATGTTCCCTCAGGAACTGTATTTTTTATAACACTGTAAAGATTCTGTTCATAATTTGTTGCCAGGATATTTGACAACTTATTAAAATTCATAGAGTATCACTCTAGAGAATCGTTGACTCATGGGAAAAACTGTTCCATTTTATCCTAGATGTTTTGATATAACAAATAATTCTGCTCTTACATAAAAATATTAAATATTCTGTAAACAATAATTACAGACTAGACCCTGTAGGTTCTCACTATTCACAGAACATACTAATAGACTAATATTTGCAGTATAGTCTTGGATTAATTGAATTTGTCTTCTGGATTATCAGTTGCCTATGAATGAGTTTAAACTGTCAATATGGTCATTCACACAACATAAAAGGCTTTTTTTTCTTCATCGCTTGCTTACTATTTCTGGAAACACCCACACTGGTAGGGTTCACACTGTGATTATCGTAGATCTAATTTTAAAAACTGTAACTTCCAAATTTAGCTTCTTAATGCAAGACATTTGTGTCATTGAACAGAGATTTAAACAGTTCTGGTTATCTTCAAAGGGGTGCATGTATGGAGTATAGATATTTCTGGAACACATAATTTCAGTATCAGAAATGAGTGAACACTTTCATGACTGCCACTGAATAAGGTGAATTTCTGTTAATCTGCTATTGGAATTCTCACTAATTAAAAGGAAAATGATCACTTTTTATAGTGGACCGTCAGATTAATTTTGAATACCTTTGGGGCAAGGCACTTTCTTTAAATAAAGGTTATTTAAAAATTTTCTTAAAACGAATGCCTTTCTCATCAGAGTTTCCCCCAAACCAGACTATCATTTATGGATTAAAACTAAATTTCTGAAGTTTTCAGATACCTGTCTGATTTGGGAGTGTCCAAGTACTGTGTTTAGTAAGGAGTATCAAGACAAATTACACCTTTTCCCGTGGTAAGTTAGATATTTACTTTCAAAATGTAATGAAAAATGCATGGCTTTGTTTCATTCAAAAATCTCTTAAGTTGAAGAAGAGAAAGCTCAGAGAGCTTTTTAACTCTAACCTGATAACAGCACTGCACAAGAAAAAGTCACTTTCTACTAAATAGTGAACCAGAAAGATTGAAAGTCGAGGTAATATTCCACTCATCTTAAGAGACCAATAAGTATTTTGATTGCTGGGGAGTTAGCAATAAGACATTTACCCTTTACCCATCTTTAGACCACATTTTACATGTACAGTTTATAGTCAGTCATAGGGAGACCCAAATTAAACAGGCTAAAAAAGGGTGCTCTGGATATTTTTGTCTTCACTTGTCTGAAATCAAATAAAAGCTTTCGTCAGCATATCATGTTCTGGCCTTGCATCCAGCTCTGTTCTTGCTTTTCCCATATGGATAATGTCTGCCCAGAAAGGAAATGACTACATTTTCAACTACAGGAATGAAATCTGGGCTAATGGAAACTTGGTTGAGTTACCTCCTGAAAGTTAATAACTAAAGAGAGCTTTTCAGGGAGATGGCCAGTAAAAGCCATAACAACCTAAAATACCAGCCACATGGATTCTCAGAAAGCTGTCTTCTGTTTCTGTGCAATTTGGGAATGGCGGGTTAATGCTGGTTGAATAATAGAGATAAAATATTTGAAAAATAAAACAGGTTTTACCTTTATTCACCTGGTCTGCTCATCAATGAAGATTCTCCAAAGCCCCACTGAGCCCATATGTTTGTTAGAGAGTATTCAGGGAAATAGTTGGAATGCTGAGAAAACAGCATTTGAAGGGCCACAGTGGTCCTTTTCAAATGCCACTGAAAATTATCCAGTATGGATATTCCAGTTCCAATATGGACACTCTCATACTTTCATTCTTACTGTTCAGTTCAAGTTTTCTGTACACAGTGCAGAAATTTCCAGTTTTTCTTTGGTTTTTCTGCACTTGTTACTGAAAGAAGAGATGGATTTGTGACTTCGTTGAATGCAGAAAGTGTTTAGAAGAGAAAAAGGTAGGTGTTTCGCAGGTAGCCACATGAAAAATAAATAATAATAAAGTTCAAAAGTTCAGCCAGTCCAGACAATTTCAATTCATTCAATGTATCTAATTTGAATTTGCATAAAAATTTACTTGTATACCTTGGGATTTATATTCACAATTTACTAATACATGATTTACAATTTCCTTTGATTTCAGAAGAAACCAGTCTTGGTGTGACCTCTTCCTCTTGAATAGATCATCTTAATATGTTTGGATTAACTACTTGTAATGTTGTTTTAACCAATTAGAGTGCAGTATCACAATCTGTTTCTAAGAGAAAATTCAGTACGTATGCAGGGAAGTTAATGATATTTCCTTTTCTGACATCTCTCTGTGTTGTCTGATCCCCTTTTTCCCACCTGACTGTGCAAACAGAGAATTAACTCTCCAAACAGTGTTAGTGCATTGTTTGGTCTCTTTCATGCTGCCTGCAGGGATTAACTGAGGTGATAGAAATTGTAATAAAATTTTATACCATTAAACTTGGCTTGAAGAGCAGATGTAAAGGTCCTGCTGACTGTCACACATTTGAGCATTCATTCGTAAGGAAGCCAACTACTGTGCTGATGTGGGACGTGATTTTTTGTTATGCCAAGAGCAAATCTTCATGCCATTGGATTGCTGCATTTCCCACTGCTACTCAAAATGCTGTTCTGAATACTCATACCAGGGAGCTCTCTCTCCATGGAAAATGCACATCTTCAGTTCAGCTCAAGAGGTCTGACTTGTACCCTATTTCTGATTCTTTGGCAATTTGCAGCCAGTGTTTTCTTTATCGCCACAAATTAACAAGAGAAAGATTGCAGCACTAATTTTTCTTTCTGTGTGATGTTTTGAAAGAGGTAATAAATGGCAAGAAGAGAGAAGGGAAGAAGAAAACAAACCAGAGACTCTGAAAAGATAAATGTAATATCCCCTTCACCCTCAAGAAATGAAATTATCTGACAGGGTCAGAGATTCTGCTTGGCAAACCATCTTAAATTAATTACCTGCCTGACATTTAAAAGGAAGGCTTCAGATCATAAATTTAACCCAGACAAAGCATTCTTTTTAATCTTGTCAGTATGCAAACTACTTTGCACTGCAGTCTGTGAATTATTTATCAGAAAAGCGACCCCAAAAGGGTGAAAGGAAAATCAGGAGTATTTGATCTCAGGTTTTACAGGCTGATGTACTTCTTTACCCCAGATCCATACCTGTTACAGTTGCATAAATTCTTTTTGTTTGATGTTGCTGATATATAGCTCTCACACTGTGCTTCTCTGAAGCATAAATGTTTTTTCTCCATTTAAATTACTTTTAAAGTAGTGTCCCAGTGAATAAATGTATCTACTTTCCAGGGAGAAACAAAAGTTAAATAAAGAGGACAAACTCACCTGTCTTTTTGGTTTGTGTCTTTTCATAAGCAAAAGCATGCAGTATTGATGGCTGTTGGATTTTTTCCTGCACGTGGGTGAATGTACAGTCTGTAATAGTAACTAATCTACAAAGGCTGATTTTTTTGCTTGTAAACTGCAGAAAACATTAATCCTATAACAAGCTGTGTAACAGTAATGATGAAGGGGGCTCACCTGGGGTAAAAACACCTTGGAAGACGTGAATCCAGAATCCAGTTTTGATACAGGGTTTTTGGTTTGATTGAGTTGTTGGGGTTTTTTTTTTACATAAAGTAACTTAATTTTAGTCTCCTGGTTTTTAAATGAAGCCTAGACTTCTAATTTCCTATCTCTTGATCTTTTTATGTTGCAAGTTTATTTATTTAACAGTATTTCATTTAGCTTTTAATATTACTGTTGAAAGAAAAGACCTCCAAGTGCAATCTAAAAGACAATTATAACTGAGGGACCAAAACAAATCAGAACATAGCCCAGTACCTGGCATTGTCTAATCTGGACCTTCTTTCTTAGTCACTCTGGATTTCTACATGATTCTCTGAAGGCATCAACCAATTTAGCATCTGATATTTAGAAGAAAGATTTAGAAAATCAGCAGGGAAGAAAACTCCATTAACCAATTGTAATAACTTAGAAATGTAATACTACTATTCCACATTTTTCACTTTGAGAATGTTTTCTCTCTGCACATGCTTTGTTAATTTTTGATGCTTCTTGTTTCAAAGGAGTTCCAATATTTTCTGTTTAATCCCTATGTAAAATGAACTTAAGCTGAGCTAAGTGGAAAGTCCAGTAGAAAGTCTATCAAATTGCAGAGAGGAGTTATGACTCCGTTCTGCTTCTGCCATGTAGTATCAAAAATTAGTTATTGGACCTCTGGAAGTTTATGCATTTTCATGTGAGCTGAAATAAAGCTGATGAAAATGTTTTACCCTTGTTTGTTTTACTATACTACCTAATGCTTTGTTTTACCATTTTTAATTCTTTAGTTTGGAGGATTTTTTTTCCTACCACCAGTCCTTCTTCCTTTGTGTCAGTGCTTGAATGTTGCGAGAGCAAGACACAAGACACTTCATAATAAAAATCTGTCCAAACAAAATGTGGACATGCTTTTATTTCACTCTGCAGTCCTAATGAAATAAGTCAGTTCTGACAGATAATTCTGTGTTCAATAAATATTTGTCAGATTTCTGCATAGGCTTTTAAGTATCCCAAGCATTTCAAACTTAATTTCAGTTTCCTCTGATAATAAAAGAGAGCTTAAATTTCTGATGAGTTGGTGAAAAGATTAACTGTGTAGGGCATAAAGTCAGGAAATTGACACCAGTTAATTGCAGGTGTCCCACGTTTAAGGCTGTATACACTCTTCATCATAAAACTTTTTACCATCACTATTTACCATAAAACTCCCAAGAAATAGTTGAAGTATTGTGTACATCCACCACAATGTATTTATCTTCCTATAAATTCCCCTTTGCAGATTTGTGTATCCATACAAAATACACAAATAAGAAACAGGACTTTTGCTTACTGAATATCCCTGGTCCCTCTATAAGGACGTGTAAGTACAAGCTCTAGGGTCCATGGATACATTTTAATTAGGGATTTTGGCTGTTGTTCAACTATGACCATTTCCCCTGTGATTTCTGTTCAGCTGATTTTACTTCTCCCCTCGGAGAAGCTTCTGGAGCATCAGTGCTGGGGCTGGGATTGGAGACCATCCTAACAACAGCTGCATTTCAATGTCTTTCTTCTGCTTGAATTCTTTTCTACATTTGTAAAACTGATTTGTGAGGGTGGTTAAGAATCATAGAAGTGCATCTAGACTTAAATATTATTTTATGCTAATTCCTGAAGCTCTTCTTCTAAGATAAATAAAATAGACACTCCTTGATTTTTACGTGTTTACCAATAGGAATTAAACTTTGGTGTTCTCTCTCATGACTGATTTTAGATATTCTGACATTAGAATTACTGCAGGACTTTTTCAAGCTGTTGAAATACATATTTTTTACAGTCATAATGAGTAGACTATACATTCTTCATTTCCTGGGTAGCTAAGGCTGAACAGTAGTAGAGAAGTAATAAAACTCTTCTATCAAGGTATGCACTGGTGGTCTTGGCTGTACTCCCAAATCCAAACCCTTCTGAATGAAATTCACCCCTCCACAGCACCAGCTAAACCTTACTTGTGCTCTGCTTGCTGAAGCATCAGCCTTTCCTGGCTGCTGTGCAAAAAGTGGATTTCAGCCACTGGTGTTCAGACCTTTAGCATTTCAAATCTATTTCATTGACTGTGTGTCTTCTTGTATTTCCCTGAGAGCATTATTATGAGATTCTACTATTCTGGTCTGTACTGAAATATCATTTGTATGGGTTTGGTTTGGTTTTACTTAACCTTGCATTTTCATTGATCATCTCTGTACTTTGTTCTTTCATTATGACTTTTCTTTACCCTTCACAAAGACCTGATACACATAATGAGATATATGTAGTGCAATGCAACTGTTGGGAACTGCTCCGGAGCACCAAAACCTAGCAGGATCTAGCAAAACTTTACTCTCTGCTGGAGGGTGGTGGTACTTCATGTTGCACATGGAGATGGCATGGAAAAGGAGATGGTCCATAATTAACATTCTACACATTGTTAATATTCCCAGCTTCCCTCATGGCAGCATGTCCACACTTTGCTTGCTTAAAATTTTAGTCAGAGAGTGGGAATGTTCCTGAAATGTGGCACAGCTCAAATGAGTGATTCATAGGGGCAAAGTTCTTGTTTTTCCCAGTAGGCCAGTATGTAAGTAAGCCTTACATAGAGTTTTAAATTATATCAGGGTCTATAAGGCAGTTGTTTTAGCATTTAAAACCTGTAGTTTAGGGTTCAGGGTGTTTTTGTCAGCTTTCTTTTGCTATTTACTTTCCACCAGATAACAATTCCATTTGTTTTGCCTGTGTGCTAACAATTTGTGGTGAGAATGCCCTTCAAAACACAGCATCCTTAACAATCCAGCATACCACCTTTCACCTTGGATAAGGCTTTTATTTATTTTTAATAAATTCTACCTCATTTCTAACACATTAAACCTCATTATGGTGTAATTTCCCTTGGTATGAAAAGACCTCATTAATTGTTCCATTCAAAACCGATTATCTCTCAGGATGGATAAGGGAAGTGTAATGGATGAGGAGTTTTTTTCCACATTCTGTTTGAGCATTACTTTTTCTCGAATGATTAGTTTTGCTGCATCTGTGTTTACTTAAGAACCTGAAGCTAAAATAATTAGTAACAGGTGGCTGAGGTCTTACTGATAATCTGCCTGCTTTTTAGATGTATGTCTATATGAAGTTTTCAATTCCCACATTCTGGTTCTTTCCCACATTTAACAGGCTGTAATGAGAAGTAATCTTGTATGGTACGGTACTCAGATTTACATGGTTCTAGAAGTTTTATTTTAACAGTTTTAACTGACTGTATGACACATATTTTACTCTTTAGTAATAACATACCACGCTTCAACTCTTCCAGTTGTATAGGGGTTTTCATGGTAATTGTTTTTTATAGCCTGTTTTTCTAAGGATATGCTTGCGTTCCTAGTTTATTTGGTATTTTCACGTGTGTTCTTTCCTGATTCAGTTCTCAGGAATTTTCAGTGGACTTAGCCTCAACAGCTGTTCACAACATTTTTCAGATCCTTTTCTGCTGACTCTGGTAATGTTTAAGAGACAGGTGTTAAGCTTTTAATACTGCTGCTTTTGGGAGGTCTTGAGAATTATGAGTGAGATTCTTTAAGTTATGTACAAAAGATGTTTACCTAAAATGCGGCATCTGCCTGTCTGGGCTTCTTAGGTACCCAGCTATGAATGCAGTGAGAACAAGCAGCCATTCAGCTGTGCATGATGGGCTGGATATGGTTTATTGACATTTATGACTGCAGGTAGGAGATTGCTACAGCTATTTGAACACTCAGGCAGGGTGGTCCTGCAAAGGCCAGGGTGGAAAGCCAAGATTATTAAACCATCCATGCAGCTGCTCCACAGCCAAGTGGTTTTGACATATGCTAAGGATATACACAGCTATAATTCAAGAGCCCCACTGTGCCCAGATCACTCCAGGGGCTTGAGGTGTAGCTTTCCACATCCACAGATATAAAATGGAGGATGGGGGGGGGGGGGGGGGATTGAATCTTTTATTGAAACAATTCCATTTCCTGTAAATGCACACTTATTAAACTACAATTTAGTTACTAAACTTACTAAATTACATTTTAATGATTGACTCATTCACCTGAGATGTTTGAGGACACTGATTTCAGGACACTGACATTGAATCAGATGGTGACTGGAATTAATTTTTTCTGAACGAGTAAATGCCTTAAAAAATTGCTTCAGAATCTTTAAAACACTTCAGAGATTTGGGGGTGGATTTTTAGGAAGTGAAAAGAAAATGAGAAATCCTCGCTGCTGTTATGCAGAGCACAGGAAAGTTCACATTTGCTAAGACAACCTTACACTGGAATCAGTCAGAAGGACCTGTGCTAAGCAGCACACATGGGTTTACAGTTCTCTCCATTCATTTAGTGTTGACCACACCCATCCTGGCATAAAAAAACAACTGTTTTCTCAAAAAATCTAATTTTAAAGGCTTGTGATCACTGGAAAAAACAAAACAACAAACCAAACAACAACAAACCAAACAACAATCAGTAATCTGTTATCCTGCAACACTAGGAAATACATATGCTCTATAATAAGTATGATTTGCTGTCCTTATTCAGGTTTCCGTTAAATTTAACATTATTTTCCAACCACATGATTTGAGAATTCAAGATTTTTGCTGTACACGATATAGGAATTACAAACCACATATAGAAGCTACATACATCTGCTCTCCTCTCAGTACCCAAAAACTGTGCAAGAAATAAAACATGTAGAGAGGTAGGTATCTTGGGGTTTGCTTTGTGTCCTAATTCCCACATTGTCCCAATAGATTTTTATTCTTAAACAACCATCATTTTTAGCAATGGTCAACTTTCAAAATAAATTAGTGTGAAATTTTAAAGGAACAGCTCAGTGTGGAGAAGTTAGTAGTGGCATGAAAACAGCATCTTTCTAGTTATAGGGTGAGACAAAGCAGTCTGAAGAACTATGCAGAAAAGATTGCATCAGGTAAAATGGAACTGATCTAGAGAGAGATAACGTCATACTTGTATTTCTTTATGCAAAATATTATTAAGAAACATTATGGTGAATTGTCTTTCACAGTTCAGAGAAAACATACTTACATGGACACCTATTTAAATTAAGAATCAAATTATCATTCTGCAATTCATTGTGAAGTAGTCAAAATATTATTAGATCATCCATTTAGTTTGAAAGATTAAGAATAGGAAGAAAAAAACCACAGAAAAGAGGCATGTTAAAATAATTATTATTTAATTTTTTCAGGGAAATACAAAAATGAAGATCTTCAGGAGCAGAACCTGTCAGACATTGTCGTGCCTGACCAGGAGCCATGAGTAGGGGAGGCAGCAATCATAACAAGATCTGACAGACCCTGTTCCCTTGAGGTTTTCTCCTGGGCTGCAGTGTGATTCTTTTTCTCACTGTGGTCCTCTACGGGCTTCAGGGGAAGGACACGGTCACAGCTGCCATGCAGAGCTTTTACCCTTTCCTGAATCTGCTGTCGCAGACACAGCACAAGCACTGCTGAGGAGCTCAGCTTTGAGCAGCAGCAGCACTGCAGCTGGAACTGCTTCTGTCCAACACGGGGCAGCCCCTGGTCCCTTCTCACAGACACCTCCTGTGCAGCCCCTGGTCCCTCCTCACAGACACCTCCTGTGCAGCCCCTGGTCCCTTCTCACAGACACCTCCTGTGCAGCCCCACTGCTGCAGTCAGCTCCTGCACAAGGACACTCACGAGCTAACAGGAGGACCTGATATTCCCATTAGAAATAGCACTGCTGAAGGATCAAGGAGCCCTTTTTCTCAGGAATAGTGACAGCTCTCTGTTTTATCTGCAGATTGAAACATAGCACTGCATCCGTTGAGCTCTCATATTTAAAGACACCTGCTTTCATTACTTGAGTTGTCTGCTGCCTCTGTGTGGTTCCCAAGTCCCAAACTTTTCAGACGCTGTGGTCCAGATCCTCTTTTACTCAATTTATTCCCACACAGTCCAATTAAAGAGTAGAGATCTCATGCTCTGATCTGAAGCTATACTTTTCTCTTATGTTTTCTGATCCAAGGGAGGGAAAAAATTATTCTCTACTTTGACTCATTTATTTTCTGTCAATCTGAAGATTAATAATTGAAATGCGGAAGTATATGTGGTTACTTATGTGTTGTCTGAATGCTCATAAACTGAATTAGTTACTCTGAAAGCTCTTAATATCTAAATGGTGACCATTTTCCTCATTTGGTGATGCTATCAGAAATTCTATGATAAAACAATGCATGTGCCTTTTTCTGGGCCTGCTATGGAAATGTAGTTTTAAGAGAGATTTCATAGACATAGAGGTTTTTCTGAGTGATTTTTGTGCTCTTCTTCCTGCATTAATCTGCTTTTTTTGCCATTATTATTATTGTTGTTGTTGTTATTGTTGTTAGTTTTATGGTTATTATTTTCTGCCAGATGCTAACAGAATTATACTACTGAACAGTAAACATAGTAAATCAAGAATTCACTACTAATCAGAAAACTGAAATTACTAGAGAAACCTGTTAAATTTACTTGGGAAACTGAAGTAATCTTCTTGATAAACAGTTTCTAGAAGACAGTCAGAAGCTTGCAAAGAGAAGTTCCCTCCACAACAAGGCTCATGCATCTTTTCTCTACTTGGAAATCCCCCACAAGCCAACTAGAGCTGATGCAATAAACAGAAATTGGTTTAATGGGCTTTGGAAAACATAACTTTAAAAGAAAATATTGGTCTGAATAGATTTGTTAGCACTGTAATAAGAAGAACGTGAGACAAAGAACGTTACATTAAATATGCAGAAGTAATCCTGAGAGGATGAGCCAGAGACAAGCTCCATGCCTTCCAACCCTGTGCTCAGCTGGAGAAGTTAGAGTATCACCTGTTGCCTCTTTTTCTGTTTACTTATTTATTCTACTCCAGAATTTTTATTTCCTTGTCAGTGAGGAGGCACAGCAATTACTGACAGTGGGGAGCATGTTGCCGTCCTGAGATGAGGCTGCTATAACATGGTAGGTACAGATTGGACTGCCACAGAACACGGAAGTCTCCCAATTTCTGAATGAGCTTCTAACCATTCTTAACGACATCAGTACTTTTATTGCATAGTTGCTTCTCCAGCAGTTATTTTAAAAAGAAAACCACTGCAGACATGTTTTGTGAGGGACCCATCCTTTGTCCATTACTTTGTGTTGGGCTTGCTCTGAGGTCCCTGTCAGATCAGACTCCTCTCCAATGTTTTTGGGCTCACAATGGGATTCAAAGAGGAGCTGTCCACCTTGCTGCCCAAGCCAAGTGGATTTGGCTCAGAAACAGAGCTGCAGGTGCCTAGAGAAAGGGTTGTATGGACCTTCCCTTGAGGTGGCATTATGCTGGGGATATTTTGAATGTGAGTTTTAATTCTAACTCCACCTATGTCTGTTTCTAAGGTTCTCGGTCACTTTCAGGGATTAGCCCTTAGGCAGATCTGAAAAATCCAGCTGCTGTGCTGAACCCCTTCTTCCAATGTCTTTTGCTCCAATTTAATATTCTCTTGGAATGGCAGCTCATTTTCCAGTGCTTTATTTTTATATTAACAACCAGGAGAAAATAAAATGTGAATTATCCAGAAGAAAAAAAATACATATGTGATAGAGCTGGGGAACAAACCCTCTGAGGATCTATTTCAAACTTTTGCTAGAATCTAAAAGGGTATAAGATACAATTAGCTATTACAGAGAGAAAGTTGATGTGATTTCTAATAGAGATACTTGCTTTAGGTTTGCAACACATTCAGAGAACAGCCTTGTGAATCCCCTGGGCTCACCTTCATCATTTTACTCACAGAGCCTCTGGCTGCAATTACGTCTCAGCAATGTGTTACACCATGGGGAGAGAGTGGGCACAAGCAGCAGGTGACAAAAGCAAGCATAAATGAATCTAGATATTTTCATTACATTTTGGTTGTAAGCTGGGAAAAAGGAGGAGGAAAAAATCATGTCTTGTAAGAGACATAACCATAGCATTCAATGCCTTGCAAGGTAGAACAAAAAATATTATGAGGTTTGCTGAGAGCGAGGCAACTCAGGGTAAGGAGAATGAAGAAACTGGGAGGAAGCCTTTTGGAACACTGCTAAATGTCATGGGCAAGAGACAGACATTTTATTTCCTCTCTGTCTCCCAGGGAGCTGCCTGCTTTGTCCCAGACTATCTTCATGATGCTGTTTGGAATTTGGAACTTGGTATGGAATTCAGTCATGTTAGAAAGCAGTGTACTTTTAATTACATATCAAGTTAAAGAAGTTGTTTTCTTTTATTCCAGCAAAATCAGAGCTAAAGTTTAAAACAAATCCATCAGCTTTATTTTTTTTTTTTTGGTCCTCTTTCTCCAGTTTGTCTGCTGGGATATTCTGATCCTTCACTGAAGTAAATGTGACTGACTTTTCCTTGCATTTCACAATGTTGTCACTCACATGAAGTTTTACATTCTGTCCAAGCTGTTATCAAGATAACCATTCCATCAATGAGTTCACTTTCATTATCATTATCTATAGCATTCACACACGATGATGAGCTGCGAGATAAGTCAGAGTGGCAGACGCCTCCTACAGGCTCCAATGGCTTTTCCCATGAGGTCCCTCGAATCCTGCTGACGTCTCAATCTGTTTCTCCCCAAGGGTCATGAAATCAATTTGTTGCCAGGAACCTTGTCAGCCTCGTTCTACTATTTGACTTTCAAATTTACCGTGACAGCTTTTTTTGATGAGATGGCATGACCATAACTGCTTCTCATTCTGGGATCTGGTCAAGCACAAACAGATGATGCTTGGAAGAGCAAAATATCTCTACTCACTTGATTAGTGACCTTTTGTGTGCAGAATCAAATGACACAGAGCAGTTGAGTGAAGACCCTCATACCATGGCTAAGGGGTGAAATCTCACCCTTTTTGCTTGGAACATCTGCAGAAATCCTGACAGCATGGTTTATTATGCAAGGAAACAGAGAGTTCCCTGTGCCACAGAAAACCGTGTGGCTTTATGATTCCTCTGGGATCAGTTTTTTAAGAATATACAGGACAGACATAGAATATACAGACAATAGATCTTGCAGCCCATGGGAGACAAAATGTGCAATTTCTCCAAGAGACAATTTAGAGACCAATTTCCAAGCAGAATTTTTTTCATGGGTTTGGCCACTCAAGAACTAAAAAGGGCATCAAATGTTGTTCCAGTCCAAATATTGTTCTGATTATTTCCATCTAGATAGACAGTGGATACACACTGAACCTATGTACCCTTTACTGATCGTTGCATATTTTTTGTACACTGAACTTCTGAATTTTCTTTCCACCTTTTCAGTAGTTGCTTCCTAGTAAGAAAAAATATTTAACTCAGAAGCCTACTCAAGTATTGTGTGCTATGTGAAAGCTGTCTGGAACTTTCAGAAACTCAAAGGTTTTTGACATGCTGTGATGCACGTGCCCTGAGATTGTTCTCTATTTCTGGGGCCATAAATTAAACTGGCGATACTTAATATATTGAGAAAGCATAGACATCGAGTAACATTAAATGTGAGAAGTTTATTCTTACATCCAATACTGTATTTTCAGATTGTAAATTTTTCAGTATTTTTGTGGAAAAAAATGCATCTCATGCAAGACGATTTCAGAAGAGAAAAAGCTTTTTGTTTTTGGATGTGTTCCATAAATAAAGAAAAAACTGTTATATATATCTGTATTATACATGTACATACATGTGCACATACATATTTGTGTTTGTGTATATATATGCTCTGGGTTCTTTTTACTTTCTTGATCTCTTAAGTTTAAATTAAAAAAATAAAGGAGGGCAGAAACAGAAAGCTATAATAATAAAACCAGTATATGGTGAGAAAAGTTTATTGGAAAAAAAAAGGAAGAAAAAAAGAATTTGATAGCAACAGCAAAAAAAAAACATGGAAAAATTACACCCATTGTGATAAGATCTGCCATGGCCTCTAAATTTATTTTGCATCTTCCTACATTGTAATGTAAACTTTTGTTTTGAAGGGTGCAAATTAAAATCTCTTTAAAAGTGTTCATATAACTGCTTGTAATTTATGCAGGTGTTGACAAAGAGCACCTTTTGAGCAACAAAAATGAAGTTATTATAGGGCAAAAGATTTTTTTCTATTTTGTTTGTTGGGGTGTTTTTTGGTGTTTTTGGGGTTTTTTTGGTTTTGTTGTTGTTGTTGTTGCTGTTTTTTCTAGTGTAAAACTGTCTTTTTTAATTTAAACACAGAGAGACTGGAAGAAAACACTCAGTTCCCTTTCAGGCTCACCTAATTGGAAGTCTACGCTTTCAATTATTCGGTAGCCCTGAACTCTCAAGAACTGTAGGGAGGTGAGAGTAGGTCAGAAACGGAAGATAAGGAGGAAGCTGTAGATGAGTGTCAGTACAAAGGTGAAATATGAATCTTATTTACTTTGGAATCGGCTGACTGATTTGCTGCCCCAAATACATGCTCTTGCTAGCTTACAAAAACATTTTCTCCTCCTGACCAGATTTTCTGTGACGGGGCCCTTCTGTTTCAACTCACACGGAAATACTCTTCTTGGAGTGATCTCTTGTGCCCCAGATACCCCAGACACCCCAGATACTCTGTGCACACCCAAAGCTGTGTGAACTTCAGCCCAGCAAGCTGCCAAAGTAGGAATGCCATCTCTCAGAACCTGCAGACCTAGATAGATCATACGAGATCTTGATTTTGACAAAGATGCCACTGAGATTGGGAATATGTCTAGGCATGAGGGGATAAGGACTTGCATGCAGACCAAATCCCCACTGGGATTTCAGCATGTCTAGGGGTACTTATTTTTGTGGCATCAAAGAATAAGACAATTTATTGTTAGAATAATTTTGTATGTGGCACATATTTAGTGATAACTGGATATCCAACACTGGAGAGAACACTTATGTCCTTTCCCCATGTCTTTAAACCTCAATTCTCTATTCTTCATAAGGGAGACCGTGACACTTGCTTTATGTTACTTCTTGTCAGCTGGTAGGACAATACATTTTTTAAAGTTTATTTTGCACTCTTTAGTCTGAGTCTCAAACAGGGATTCAAGAAAGTGCTCTGCATGCATAAATACCATAAATAAAATGTGGCTAAGAGCACCACAAAATTGTTGAGTGACCACCCGCTATAACAATCTTGTCTTAAGCAGGACACTTATCCTAAAAGGAATGCTAATCACATGAGATTTTTGGAACAGACTAAGCTTATCTTGGAGTGAGACTGCCAAAAGGAAAGTGATGGCAAGCCAAACTGATGAGAGTGTATTTCCAGTCTCTTTTGATTATGCTGTACTGGTCTCCTATGCACCAGGGCTGCCAAAGAAACAATCTAATTACACATGAGCATTGTCCAGACACCAAGACATGTATGAGAAGAGAGAAAGGTGTGGATTACTTCAGGGTATAAAGCTAGACAGGTACTGAACTAAGCTATAGGATGGCACTTGTGATTTGAGACAGAAAAAAAAAAAAAGATGAAACCTTGTCTGATGAACAGCAACATCAAAAAGTAGAAGGACAGCTCATGTCCTGCTAGATTTATGTACAGAACATCCACAGGTGTGAATGGCAGTCTGAGAACAGAATAAAATACATGAGGAAAGAAGAATCAGAAAGAGGTAATTGTTTAGCAAATACCTACAAAATAAATTTAAATGCATGTCCTACTATGATTAACCTAAGGCATGATTCAAAGTTCACTGATGTCTAAGGGAGTCTCTTTACTGACTTTTGTGGACTTTCAAATCAGGCACTAGAAAGGATGCTCATTTCTTCTGAGAAAGCAAGATTTTATTGTGAGTCAAAAATTATGCTTTCCTGTAATTCCTGTAATCAAAATGTAAAATCAGAAGAAAACTTTGACAAGACATTTATAAGCCCATCATTTAATCTGTGGTACACAGTGCTTATGTTATGGTGGAAAAGGACAGTATGGGAGCAATCTAGAATGCTACTGCAAAAGCACTATCTTTCCATAGATGAATTTGTACTCTGGTGCCACTAAACTCTGCCACATGAAGATCTCATATTGTATATGCTGACTTTAACCCAGATTCAGAAACACAGAAATGTCTTAATGAAGTTGCTTTTTAACTCTCTCGGGGCTCCCTCAGGACTAAAATTTAATGCTTTCAAATTGTGTAATACTTTGACTATAGATTTATAATTTTACTTCCTCCCTTTGTTTAGACATCAGGTTGAAATAATGTTACTTTTACAGTTAAAGAAAGGGAGTGGGTCAGATTCTCATGGAATGGTGCCTTCTTAAAAAAGCATCTGACTCAGTATTTCTTACTGCATATTTTTATTGTGATTTTTTTATTAAGAGATGTGTGGGTGAGTAGCATTCCTTTATTCTCAGTTGCACTTTGAGGTACTGTAGTAAAATTCTTCTGACTTCCTTACTCAATTAAGTAGCTCCAGTGGGACATCCTTTTACAGGTTAACAGCAGCTTTTTTTGTGTGAATGTGCAGCTTCACTGTTTGACAGTGACTTCAGAAAGTCTCTTTGGAGTATCGCTTTCGTCCTTCTGTTACAAGGAAATGCTTCATTCTGTACATTAACAAGATGTGCTAGAGCAGATGATATGAAAGAAACTTTTAAAACTGAGAAATATACTGCTGTTTTCTTTTTTATACCTGACAAGATATTGAATATATCTGTGAACTCGAGATTTCCATCAGCACTTGAGAATAGTATGAAAATGATGTTTCATTACAATTCTGAGAATGGACATCTGCATCCCTGCAAATAACAAAAAACCCATTTATAGACATCCCTCTGCATCAAAAGCAGCATGGCCAGCAGGTTGAGGAAGGACATTCTGACCCCCTACTCTGCCCCAGAAATTCATTATGCTAGAATTACCTCCTAATATTTTTACTTGGGTTGAAACAGACTTTTTGCAGTTGGGATATTACATAAACCAACAGTAAATTATCATCTACATAGGTATATACAGTACTCATACAGAAGTATGCTCAAGTTTGTGGACATTTTAATTTTACTTTATTTTTACTGAATCATGGTGTCACGTTTAGCTGAAAGATATTGTTCTTCAAATATGTATGAAAAAGACAAACAAGAGGACAAAAGCTGGCTTGACTTCCAAATACCTTACATTCATCTATATTTTGTATGAGCTGAATTTTCTCTGAGTTTTTTTAGGCAATGTCTCTTACTACCGATTTAGTAGCCCTCATATGAGGCCTGAACCACTCTACCTTGAGTGAAGAGACCCATTGGGTGAGTCCAGGGAACTTTTCTTCTGAGGAAAAATGGAGGACATTCTAATAAATAGTCAATATCTTTTAATTAAATAAAGAACCTGCTGAACAGACAGAACTGTTGGAGCGAAAAATATGTAGAGTCTTTTTACTGCCTTGCCCTGATTTCCATCAAAGTAAGAGAGTGGCAAAGTGTGAGTACATGGTGGCCTCTGTATTCTGCTACCCTGAGCACTTCTTCTCAGGCCACAGGGAAATCACAAGTGGCTCCTTGCACCTTTTGTTGGCTGACTATACAAAAGGGATGGACTGTGATCTGGAGCTTCCCCAGGCTGTACTGTTATGGGAAGGGTGAAATACAGCATGAGCATAATGGTAACGATGTAACCCATGGTACTTGTCTTAGGTTCAAAGAATGGGATAATTTTAATTTCTGATATGGACAGAAACTCAAGAATTGGAAACAAGAGTCAGATCTCTATACACAATAATTAGCTTGTCACAGTTACTATAATTCAGAGAGTATTAAATAAATCTTTGAAACTAGAACAACAAAGAAATTTAGATTCTTAACTAAGAATAGATCCAGCACTACAGAGAAAATAAACAGCAGGACATCTATGTTTTCAGATTTACAATTTTATATTCTAGAAATGATACAGCAGTTTAGATTTCTCACCTGTGGCAGGCAGCCTTGAGTTGTACTACTTATGTCTTTACCACTTGTTGAGAGCATCTCATATTTTTGTTTTAGGGCTGCTTTTCAGGTGGAGAGTTTCTATGCAGCCTCGCTGCAGTATCTGCCAAGTGTTCAGGTGTGCTTTGTGGAACATTTGCCTACTGTGAGAGGAACTTTGAGGGTCTTAGAATCAGAGAGTGGCTGAGGCTGGCAGGCATTCTGGAGAGGGGTCAGACCTTCTGACCCTTCTGCTCAGACAGGGGTCATCTGAAGCAGGCTGCCAGGACAGCTTGGGCTTTAAACATTCCCACATCTGGAGATGCCAGGACTTGTTTGGGCAGCCTGCTGCAGTGAGCAACCAACCTCACAGTAAAATGTTGCCTTGCACAATGTCTGCATAGACTGGAATTCTAAAAATGTAACTGATATGCTCTTTCTCCAAGAAGGAATAATTTCTGCAGTAAATCTAAAAATATATTTTGTCTGGAAATGCAAGATGGACACAGAAAGACTGAGGGTCCAGTAAGCAGGATAACAAGGAGAATGAGATTGATTTCTTTTACTCTAGCCTCTGACTTTTGCAAGAATTTTAAATTATTTTAGCTCTCCATTCCTTATTCCTAGAAGGAAGGTTAATTTTTATTTTCTGGAGTATATGTCTTTCTTTCACAAAGACAATATGAATCGAGTTCTTTATATTCATCCAAACAGAACACCTGTCACCTAATTCCATTCTTAATAGCACAGAAACCTTGTGAAGAGGGAGGAATCTTGTTGCAGGATGAAGCAAAGTGTAAACTTTTTGCTCTTTTGTGAAAGGAAAAAACAACACTATCTACATACTGTAGATTTAATTTTAACTGTGGAAATCTCTATTATTTTTTCTAAATTGTACTAGTTTCTGGCAAATTTCCTCTAGGTTTTTTTAGGTATAGGTGTTTGATATAATAGCAAGAGTTTATAAATAAATTAGATCTGATTCGAAGTGAACTTGATGGGATAAATTTATTGTTTTGTTAAAAACCTCAAAAGTTCCTAGAACAATAGGGGTTTTTTTTAGCTGTTACGAAGTCTTGCTAGAAATAATGTGATGGGATAGAGGAGGAATATGGCCACATCATTTAATGCATTTCTTTACTCCAGTACATATAAAATAAAATGAAAGAATATGGTTTGTGCACTATGGGAAGGCAGAAGTGCTTTTTTCTCTATTAACTGACTAGAAGTCTGGAAATTCTTTATCAAGACCTGAACTGAACTCTTCTGCTATATGAGATTGCTTCCTCCACTTCTAAAATGCTTTTGCAAATTACATCTTTCATATCAGAATAGACCCAGGAAGTTGTTAAGAATAAATAATTGGATAAGGGAATATTAACTGTCTCAGAAAATCTCACTACTGTAAAAAATGCTTACCTTGTCTAGTTAACTGGATTAATATTCTGAGAATATAATAGCTCAAATGAGAAAACTTGAATGCAGAAATTGCACTGCCCTACTCAAGCCACAGTGTTCAATAACGAAACTGGGACTTCTGCTGGGAGTCTGGAATGTTTCAGACAGAGGTGGTCACTGCAGCACTTATGCTTTTAAGGTGACTTTTTAATTGAATCAATATGATTCAGATCCATGTTGAACTCTGCTGTGAAGGTGGAATCTCATCTTGAAAAGCAAAGGAAATAATATGCACTGCATGCCCTCAGCTCACAATTGCCTCAGGCACGCCAAGAAAAATGCAAACTCCCTCTCTTCCCCAAATCCAGCCTTAAAATTCAGGTTGATTAAAGCAAATGAAGAGCTGGTAACTAGAATGTTATTTTATGTATATGTATGCCCTGCCTTAAAATTCAGTGAAAGAAGACAAAATGAAGATCTAGGAACTAGGAACTGGTTATTTACTAGGAACTAGGAACTATTTATTTACTCGGTGTCAGGTGTTTCACACTGCAGTTGTAAAGACAGTTTTCCCCCAGCTTTTGAACTACAGAATAAATTTAAATGCTAGCAGTATCTCTAGTCTCATTTTTCCAGTCCTGAATTCCTTTTTCTTTAAAAAGGGCCTCCTCCATAGGAGATGAATGGTCTTGGAATGCCAGTTCAGTTGGATTCGAGTGAAATTAGACTATAATTTCTTAACATAGAAGGAAGAGAGTTGAAACACAGAAGAAAACCAAGGTTTTGAAGTGTGTCTTGCATTTATGAGGAAGCTATAGGAGCTGCATCAAGAAGAAAATGATCTTTAGGCTCATAGAGTGAGTAAATCTTGTCTTGTGTTTATCGGGAACTCTAGGATTCCTGGAAGAAAAATGAAGCAATGTGCTCTGTGTTCAGTAGGGTGCAGAGCCTCAGGTGGATGTGCAGAGGCCCTGTTGGCTGTTCTTTGCCGCTGGTGCCCCTGAGTCACGCCTGCTGGTGCCAGGAGCTGTTTTCTGCCGCGGGAAGCTGCCAGCCCGGCAGCCCAGCAACCTGATGGATCGTAACTCAAGGGAGGGCACCGCGGCTTTGATCACTGATTTATTCTTTTGTGTCACACCACGAGGTTTTTTCCCTGTCAGTCTCCATGGTGATGAGTCTGACCGTCACCCCCGGGACAGCAGAGCGGCGCAGAGAGCTCACCTGGGCAGATTTACACCTCTGTATCCCAGGAACCAGCCACAGCCAGCTGCTGACAGCTGCACTGCTGAAAGCCACCTCCCATTGAGGTATAAAAAATACATCTTCTCTTCTGGCAGGCAATCCCAACTGCTAATTACTGGCAAAAATGTTTCTCTTTTAGCCAAACAACCAGCAAATACAAGTTACCCTTGCTTTTTTTGCCAAGGCTGTGAAAAAGGAGCTGACCTAGAACATACCTAAAACTCAACCCAAAATTTGCTGTTTTGTTACTAAGTCAAATACTTCAATCTCTGCCTTTGCTTTTCCCTCATTATCCAAATTATATAGTTAATCAAAGACAGAAAGGTCAACCAAGTTAGATTAAATTGCAAAGCAGGTGTGAGAAGTGAAAACTGAATGTCAGTTTGACTGTCACAACTGATACTATTTCATATACTAGGAGAACACAATATTCTGGAAGAGTGCATGGCAGTGTAACATCAGAAAATTATTTATTTAACTAAATAAATGCCAATGTAGACAGTTTAAAAACACAGTCATTTTCATTCTGTTTTGGGTAGGATGCTGTGTTTTCTTGTGTTAATCAGATTTTCAGCAAACTGAGATTCTCATGGAAGAGCAGAATATTTTATACCTTTTGCTAGTGCAGTTGAAAAGCACAGACAAATTGCCATCATCTTTCTACAGGACTGAGCAATTGTGCAGACTTTGCTTAGGAAGAGAAGCTTTTATAGCAGTTCAGGGACAGACTTGTTAGGTGACCATGAAGATCTCAATAAGCTTATTTCCACCAAATCATTAGGGTTACTGCTGTTACTAAGTTCCTCTAGTAATGATAGAAATATATATGTACCTCTGTATTCTGCATAATATGTATATTTCATGCATTTATGATATTACATGAGCATTTTGAAACAGAAAACATTAATGACAATACAAACCAATCTAAATGTGCATAACAGTCCTGAAAATCAACAGTTGATATCAATATGTGATGGATTTCTGACCTTATGAACCCTTTTCTGTCCTGAAAACTTTGGATTGTAAGCAGAGACTCTGTCAACTATGTAGGTTTTAGCTTTATGTTATCTGTTTAGATTCTAGAGGTGGATGCGTGTGGTTAAACATTCCTGGATTTTGCAAATATTGAAAGTATATTGAGAAATCGGTATATAGAATTCCCAGAAATGCTGATGGTTTCACACAATTCAATGAAGTTTGCAAAATGTTTATTGTGTTTGGGACTTTTTTGAGTATGATTTATACACCTGGTATTTTACCCTTGATATGAAGATGAATCATGGATGTAACACACGTTTTCTTTCACATAAATACTTTCAGTAATTTTTCTGTAACCTCTGTCATAATTTGGTAAAGTTTAATACAGTGACTTGCATATGTTCAGTGTAGATAGAAAATACAGGCTTTGAGGCTTTGAGCCAGAGATGTGCTCAGTGAGTTGACTTGCATATAGTTACTGAAATCACTAATACTGGGAATTGTCATCATAGGCAGATGTGAACTATTTTAAACATGCAAACGGATTGGAGAAATTACTTTGATTACGATGGAATTTGCGCAAGCACGCGTCACGGAGCACATCAGACATAAATTAGGTTGTTTTTCAGTAATCACAGATTTGCTGTTTTATCTGACACTGTGGAAATGCATTTATACCGTACAATCTTCCCTCATATGGTACAGAATTAGTTTCATTTGACATTGCCCTATTTAACTTCTGCAGTGTGCACAAATGTGATGTCTGTATTTGTCATGACACATGGCATTTAAAAGGCGGAAAATATACATATGCTTACTTTGTGGAAATTTATGCATGTGGCTTTTCTCTGGCCTTTTGGGTGGTATTTGGCTCTGGATTAAATTATCTAGATAGAGGTGTCCATATGTGCTAGGTGTCTAAACTCCCACTACAGTCTGAGGAGACAGGGAGCTCTGTTCATCCACCCACACTCAGCTGCCTGGTGTCATCTGCACGGGTTGAGGATTTGCCCATCTGGCTCCCAACAAAAGCACAGGTCTCCCACAGTCCTGCCACCCCCATGTGTCAGGGACACGTGAGGCTGTCTCAGATGTCACCAGGCAGCCCCTTTCATGTGGCACCTAAGTTCTTAACCCCACATCTCCACTGACTGCAGTGGGAGATCAAGGAACTGTCTTCCACAAATAAACCTGTATTCAGACACCCTTGTTCAGACATCTTCAGCTTGAAATGAAGTGTACCTTCAGCATTTCAGTCTTCTGGGACAAGGTAAATGAAATGCACGAAAAAGCAAACATTCATATTCAATCCTGTTGTAACGTATCTCAAAATTTTAAAGGAATATAGCATGTTTTCTTACATTCACTGCTATTTATGGAAATGCCTTTAAAAAGATTTGTCTCCCACTGAGCTTCTCTAATTTATGCATCACATGATCTTAGCTCACATTTCTTCTAAAATGGTATCAAAAGAATGAAAACCAGAAAGAATAATGATTTTTCTTATTTTCTGTCATTATTTTACTATGTTTAGGATTGTACTTCAAAATGGATTGAATGAAAGAAACATAAATGCTGTTGGTAGTGCACATCTTATTGTCGGCAAATATACTTCTTGCTATAATGAATATTTTCTATGAATTTTAAAACAATATTTATTGTAAAATTTACTATTAACATGGAAGGGAAAGAGTCAGAAAAGACACGTAGAGCTGCATTGGGAAAAGGTTTTCTTTATGCTCACTGTCAGCTTATTTCTGCTACAGTGTTAACTCTTTGCTGGTCAAAGGGAGGTGCTTCCTCAAAATAACATTTTAAATCAGTTGTCACTGCTTTTAAGTATTGCAGCAGCTGGCATTTGGCAGATATCTTCTCAAAATATTATTTTTTCTTTTTGTTTATGTAAATATGTTAGCTGTTTCTCTAGTGATCTGTAATGATGTATACTGAGGTGCGGGTTTCATAAAGGTAAATTCTTCACCATGAGGAATAATGGTTGCTATACTGTGTACTAGGGACAGCATGGAAAGAGTATTTCCAATTCAAATACAAAATTTATATTCAAACTTAGCATTCATCACTAATTGAAATCTGTATTTTTCTCTGCTGTCTTCCTAAAAAGTAAATTAAAAGAGAAAAACATATTTCTAGTATATGCCAAAATTCAAATAAGGGAAAAACCCAACATTTTTGTATTTTTTTAGATAAGCAACATATCACTGCAATTAAAAGGATTAATGAAGCTCCTGGATCACAAAGAATAAATAAGATTTACACCTGACAGTCTTTCAAAATGGTGGAAAAGTGGTGTTAAATACTCTCTTAAACTCCAGTGTCTGCTGTTGCAGAACAGAAGTATGCAGCTGCATGAGAACTGAGAGCCAGCTCTCCTGAAAGGGATAAATATCATAGTTAAATCTGTAATATACCATACTTGTTTGCCACAGAGAAGAAATCAGCTCTAAATCAGACTCCAACTAGAGACAAAGTAATGCACAGGTAGATGGATCATTTCAATCAATACAGAGGATGTGTTTTAATAAATAGGAGGATTCCCCAGCATGAATGGAACACTTCAGCATGTAGCACCTATGACTCCTGTGGGCTGCCAAAGAAAACTTCCACTGGTGTTAACAAGGGCTTTCTGTGAGTGAGGATCATCCCACAGAGGGTATCTCCACTGAGTATACTTAAATGACAAATTCTTACCACTGTTTTGTTTCTCTAGAGACATGGAGTGAAGTTTAACCCAAAGTTCTGTATTTGAGAATGGACCAGAAAGTCATCAAATAAGTATTTATTTTCTGAGTAAATAGTATGGATAAACTGACAACACCCTAAGTACATCAGCACTTTGTAATTGTCATGTAATACCTTTCTGCATATTCCTGAAGTTTCTGGCCCTTACCTGGTACAGATGTACTGCCTCAGAGCTGACTGCCATGAAAGCAGCTCTGTTGGGAGGAGGAGGCAGGAGAATCGTGATTCTCATCGTCCATCTGTGGACCCTCTGCACATGAATCAGGAAGTACATTAACACTTGATCTTGCAGTTATGCAGTAAAGCACGACAGTCAGAACTCCCAAGACTGAGTCTAGTCTTGGATGTTTTGTAGCCTTCAAGGGAAGAGAAAGATTGAGAAACCAAAGTGTCCACTCTGATATCACGTCCTTTCCTGTGCTTCTTGCAGGCATGTTGCATCTAGCCCTGTGCTTGGTCTGTCATGCCTGGCTGCTGGACCTCAAACCTGCTGTGTCACTGCCAGTGTGTCTTTCCCTGGGCTATGTCAGCCCCACTCTTCTCTCAATCTTTAGGCAAGCAGAGACATGCTGGGGAGGGCACTGCCCTGCTTGCCTTGCTGTTGCCACAGCTCTTGGCTCCCTGTCAAGTGCAGGGGAGCTCAGCCTTAAACCTCCCTGACATGAAGATCACAGGCTGTAGTGTCACTTATCTTGATCATGGGAAGTGCTCCTCCTTATCAGATGCTCAGAAAATAGATGCTTGATCAATATTATAGACATATCAGGGCATTGGCCAATGGATTTAAAATGTTCTCTCATTACTGCCAGTGCTTGATTATTGGTTTCCATAATCTTTACCTGCACTTATTAATTAGGTAATACAAGCTTATATAGTTCTAAGTATGATCACCCCTCTAGAAGATATGCTGTGCAATGTCAAAAGAATATCCATTAAAAATTTCAGAAAAAACAACCTTTTACTGAGTGCTCTGAAGCTGTCTGTGTCATTGCCAAGGAGGAGAAAGAACTTCCTAGCATTTAAATTACCATCTAACTAAAAGACAGCTAGAATCTTAACTGTAGTACCACGCTGACAGCAAGTTGAGGGAGGTGATGCTGCTCCTCTACTCAGCACACTGGTAAGACACACCTGTAGTGCTCAGACCAGTGCTGGACTCCCCAGTTCAGGAGAGGTATGGACATAGTGGAGACAGTTCAGCAGTGAGGCTGGACTGCTGAATATGATTGAAACATCTGTCATATCAGGAGAGGCTGAGAAAGCTGAAATTGCTCAGCCTGGAAAAGCCTCATGGGGTACCTTACCAATGTATATAAATATCTAATGTGGGAATTAAACATCTCCCTCAGATTCTTCTCTGCTGGTGACCAGGGAAAGAACAACAGGTGATGGATGCTACCTGAAATACAGGAAATTCACTCAAACAAATCAAAAATCTTTCTTACTGTGAGAATAGTCATTATACAGAAGCAGGTTGCCCACATAGGTTGTGGAGTTTCCATTCTTGGAGATATCCAAACTCCAAATGGACACAGTCCTAAGTAACTTCTTGTGGCTCTGAGCTGTGAGGTTTGACTTCCTGTCCCTCCAATTCTGTTTATTCACACCTGGCCATGCTCTGAATAACTGGGCTCCTGTGACAGGCTCTATTTATAGGAGTGTTGGTTTTTGTCGCTATCTCTCCTTTTCTACAAAGCATTCAGAGTTTCACTTCTATGTATGTGGCCTTCAATAGCAAAAGGATGTTTCCAGGCCTTTCTTCTGAAGGAAGCCTTCTGCTGTGACTGCTACTCAGCCTGAAACCATTTATGTTCCAATAGTCTTCACTGCATGACACAGCCATAATATTCCTTCTATTTTCATTAAAACTATCTAACCACAGCAACTGCATTTTTTTTCTCCTTTATTTCCCTACGACGTACTGATATCAGACTGGACACTTTGGTTTCTGGTTCTTTCTGTTCCCCTTAATGCTACAAAACATCCAAGCCCAGTCTCGGAATTTCTGACTGGTGTGTTTTACTGGATAATTATAAGGCCAAGTAAAGAAAGCTTGATCTGACACATTCCTTCCTGAGCTACAAAACACTATCTGTGTGTTTTCTAAGAACCAGGACAGTCACAGGAAAATAGGGTCAGAATGAGTATCTGCCACTTGGAACAAAAAGTCCTTGTCTGAAGACAGGTCACAAAGTTTTCCCGAGTTCAGTACTACCACTTGCTCATGGTGCTGCTAAGCATTGGCACACAGGCATTTTCTTTCCAGTGTTTTTATAGTTTTGTATTTCAAAGCTATAAAAATATCAAAGGACATTTCTGAGGTGGTAAAAATGCTCACAGTTAAACCCCTAATTTTTGTAACTTTGTCAGGCAACAACATCTGGTACAACAATCCTACCAAGTACAAAGCAATTTCCAATTGTTATTATGTGTTCTGGAAAGAGTGGCCTAGTTTAGTACAGGTTAAAATGAAAATAATTAATTTTTCATGATTCAGGAAATAAGAAATAAAACCAGATGCTGAGAGCTGATGGTTTTTTCACCAGTAATATCCACGCAAAATGAGATAGGGACTTTGTTTGTGTCCCCATTTCAATAGCTGATAGTAAGAATGAAGACGGACTTGCTAACTGCTTTAGGAAAAGCTGTTGTCCTCACTGAATTCACGTCATAAACACAAATGTCAAAGAAATGAAACCAAATTGCCCTGAAAAATATCTCATTCTTACACTGAGGCCCAAACTGAGGAGGGAATAGTATCTTTAGGCAATATGTATGCAACTGAAATGCAGTGGAGGAGAGGAGACCCTGGTTTCTCACATCACACAGCACTGGCATTTTGGATAACATCTGCTCACAACCACTCTGAGCTGGGATTGATGTTCATCTACATATATCTGCATCCTCTCCCTGCTTTCCCCACAAAGCTTCTCCTTTCTCATCATCCTTAACAAGAAGTAATTTAAATGTGCTGGGATTACAAGGGCAAATTGAGATTGCCAGTTCATTCAATGACACATACTGGTCTCAGAGGAAAAAGTGATTCATATTTTCCTCTGGACTACAGATTTGTGCTAAGAAACATGTCTTGTTCGTCTCACCCTTGGCCTTATATGCATTTTACAGTCATAAGACATTTTACACTTTTAATAGTTTGGGGAAAGGGAACGTAAATAAAAAAATGAAATGGAATAAATTGCCTGGGGAATAAATTTGGTAAAGTGTGTTGTATTCTTGTTGTATTACAACGTTTCTTTAAAAACTATATTGTATATATTGTGCAAAAAGTTTGGTGAAAATCTTTAAGTTACCTCAAAATAACCGCTGTCAGTTATGCTACAGTATATATGTTTGCAAAACTGAAATGTGGGCAAAAATAATCTATAAAATACTTTGAATAACATCCTGTGAGATTGCAAAGTCCTGCTTGCCTGGAAAACTGGATACAACTTTAATGTGTTCCCATGGCTACCATCGTGCTGTGTTTGCTAATAAATCTGAGGAATCTGAAAAATAATAATAGGAAAGGGTCACATACCTCTGCATATAGCTAGGGAACTTTACTGATTTGCATACTCAGCTTTATTCATTGTCACTGGTTTTTCAGTGTTCTCTTTTCCCTGCTGTTCTCCCCAGTTCACCTGAAATACTGCATCATTTGCTCAGTGCAACACGACCCCCCAAGAAGCAATGACTCTGACTTGCCCCTCTTTTACCCTGCAGCGAATGAAATCCATCCTTCCATTGCTCCTGTTAATTGAGGAAATAATCAAGATGCCTGTTATTCTCATGAACCAAAAAAAAACCCTGAAACAGACATTTCCTTTATCAGTGTACCCTTTAAGAAAAACAATTGTATTACATTTTGCATTTTATTGTCTTATTTTTATTCGCCAAGTTCTGTCAATAGGCTTGGCTTTTTACAAGGCTGAGGAAAAAAACCCTGCTGACCTAGGGAAATCAAATGTGCATAAATACTAAGTAATACTTCTTATTGCCCACTGCTTGCAATGAGAAGTAAGTTGTAAAGATTCAGTCCTGATGTCCTGTGTTTTTCTTGAAAGCACAGATGTATACCAGAGGCACGTTACAGGGATAATGGTTAGGATGTGCAGGCATCCTAACCATTTAGGAGAGGTCAAGTTTCACAAAGAAAAGAACATATGGAGAACCAAATATACAATCAGTTTTGTTACTTTGTACATAGATTATGAGATGCTGACCTGTAATCAGCATGAACAGTGGCATGATATCAACAGGTCTAAAGAGAACATGACATGAAAAGCAGGAGAAAGTGGAAGGAATGGACAAAATGAAAATTGGCGACCATGCAAGTGTTCCAGTAGCAATCTAGATGAAAGTGCAGGGTGAAAGGACATTGTGGCAGTTTAGGTTAACTGCACTGACATGCCCAGATGGTTTTGTTAAGGAACACAAGAAAAGATGAAAGAAATCTCACCCATATGTCCTGCTTAAAACCTAGAGGGGAATAATAAGGGCTAGAAGTAATGCTGAGTTTCTGAAGCCCCATATGAAAATGGGGAAAGTAAATGAGAGTGAGGAATGAATGCAGAGACAGAGGGAGATCTTACTTTTTAATGTGGAGTTGGAACAACAGTGGAAAAGCTGTTGCATAAGCATGTATTTGCATGCATATGTTGATATGAACTCAAGTACACAAAGTTGAAGATAGTCTGATTTTTTTGAATAATATCATCCAGGATCAGGAATAATATATAGAAGGGAAAAAGAAATAAAATTAATGTAAGTGGAGCCCCATGAGGCTTCAGTGTTAAGTGGAAGGGAGGGGCAGAGAAGGTAATTTTAAGAAAGATACAGTTGAAGGGCATTTAGAGAGGAGCTACAAAACTGAAGTGCCATGCAGGATTAAGGCAGAGAAAATGATAGGTTTTGCTGAATGCAGCCAATAGACTGAGATGGATGAGAGCAGAAAGGAGGTCTATAGAGAGAAGAGGTCACAGCTGACCTTGGTAAGGACTGTGTCAGTGGAGTGGAAATAGCAGAGAGCAGCTTAGGGGGATGTGGGGGGCAGCAGAACGCAGAGAGGGAGACAGAGCATCCGAGGCAGGTAGCATGTGGAGGGTCTGTGACAGCCAGGGGAAAGCAGCAGCTGCTGAATGACAAGAGGCAGGGACCACAGCACACTCAGACATATTAATAAAGGAAAATCAAGGAAAAAGGAAGAAAAAGAAAAAGAAAAAGAAAAAGAAAAAGAAAAAGAAAAAGAAAAAGAAAAAGAAAAAGAAAAAGAAAAAGAAAAAGAAAAAGAAAAAGAAAAAGAAAAAGAAAAAGAAAAAGAAAAAGAAAAAGAAAAAGAAAAAGAAAAAGAAAAAGAAAAAGAAAAAGAAAAAGAAAAAGAAAAAGAAAAAGAAAAAGAAAAAGAAAAAGAAAAAGAAAAAGAAGAAAAAGAGTAGCTTGAAATAAAACTTATGAGTGACTGTAACTGAAGAGAAACTGTAAAGGTGGAAGTGAGTGGGAGAAGAAAAAGGGTAACAGATGAAAAAGATTCCCATGCCAGGGATTTTGGCAGAGGACAGACAAAATATGATGTGTGTGTAGGCAGGGAGACTGGAGCTGAAAAGGAAGGAGATAGCATAGCAGCTCAACAGAGGCTGAAGGATACCTGGTCAAAATATAATCCTTCATGCTTGTGCTATTCTAAGATGTGACAGAGTTTAACAAGCAGAAAAAGATGAAATCTAAAATATTTTGCTTCAATTTGTGAGAAAAAAGACTATGCGTTCATCTAGTCTGCCCTTGGAAACAATGCTGATTTAAGGGCCATTAAAATTCAGCTAGGTATCCTTGTAAAGAGCACAGTGCAAATAGATAAAGGCATCTGGAGAGATGAAAGTGGCATATGAAGAACTCATTGAGAAATGCTTGCCTTTATCACAAAGCTTTTCTAGTTTCAGTGTTTCCTGTTCCATACCCAGATGAAAATAAAATGTTACTGAGCTTCTTTCTAATAAAGGAAACATAAAAACTCAACCCAGAAGTAGACTTTATTAATTTTCTGTTCACATGGCAGATTCAGGTTAAAATCTGTTTGTGTATATACATATAATTTTTGTGTACATTTGATTGGAATTGATTTGAATAATATAAAGGGAAAAAAAATAAACAAGGCATATGTAATCTACCAGAAGATTATATGTAAAATTGTCTTCTTAAAAAATTTTTGCAGTTTTTAAAGAAGTTTATAATTTGACCTGCAGGTAAGATGGCTGGCTGGCTGTGAGACTAGCTACCTTCTGCAGTTGGAACACCAAGGTTTGTTGTCTCCTCTATCCCCAAAATATACTGAAGACACAATCTGCAACTCCTTGTGAACCAGTACTGTTCTTAGGACAGAAATGTATTTACCTTCACAGTAAATTCACAGAAAGACTGTGAGGTCCTAACCGAGAGTTACCGAGAGAAGCAGTAATGGAAAGTGATGTACTTGACTGGAGAAACAGTATTAGTCTTAAGTTTTTATATGTCTTTTCTGATTGAATAAATAGATCTAAGTTTCATGCTTTTACAACAGTTTTTACAAAGTAGTCTTTCTATCTAATGTTCCAGGTTTTACAGTCTTGCCTTGAAATTATTTTAATAGATCCTTTTTACAGAGGCGTGGAAATCAGACTGTCCTTATAGCCCAAGCAATATATTCCTTTTTTCCCAAGCCTGTCCAACAGCCAGAACATCCCTCCCTCACCTGGAAACTATAATTAAAGTAATGGTTAACTGCATAGACTTACTGTCAAGTCATTTGTCATTCTAAAATTATAACAAAATCAGCAACTTATCTTCAGTTAGAATTTCTTACTTCTTTGTAAAGTCTTCTTCTATTAATTATAACATTGATTATGTTGCCACAATTTCCCCTCAAGATTATATCTGCAAGTTTTAAATTGCTGAAATAAGAAAACATAGAAGATAACAAGAGCAATGCAAGGGATGCACATCTTGCCTGCTGCCTGGTAGCTGCAAGCACATCTATTGACAATGTGCCTTATGTCACACTACCCTTTCAGGAGGTTTAATATTTTAGTAAATCAGAAATTCAGAACCAATTAGGCTCTTTCAGGTATTAAGCAAACGTCTCAGGATTTTTACTGTACTTTAAATAAAGATTACTTCTGCATCCATATTGACACTCTGAGGTGCTGAGCAAGGCAGGAGAGGGGATGATTGAGTCGTATTTCTCCCCCATGTGACCATTTTCACATTTAAGAGTGGAAGTGATGAAAAGAAGGTTCCTCTGCTCCCACCATCATGAATCCATCCCTGATTGAATGCTATTTTATTTTACAGAGTATGGATGTATTACAAAACAGTTTAAATTTGGAATTTTAACTGGTACTGTTCAGATCCACATATGAATGATGAGGAGTTAAGCTTCTCTCATTTCTGCTCTGAAAAGAAAAATGTTGTCCTAATTGTATTGCAGGTTGCAAAAGTCTTTTATGAGGCAAGCTGCAAGATGCAGAGAGCTTAAGATCATGTTAGATTGTTGTTCTCACAAACTCTTCAATGGCGTGCAAATGAGCAGCATATAAAGGTAAAGGGGAAAATTCCAAATGGAAGATAAATACTGGACTGTTTCTGCAGAGCAGGAGAGACTGACCACTCCTTTGTGTCAATCATCCAAATGATGGAAACAGATCAGCCATTCCCTTGATGGTTTAAGGAGAACATAATTAATTCAATCCTGAGGTCCCAAACAAAGTAGAAGTCAATTAACTGTTGCTGTGCCTGCTGCAGCAGGAAGGATCTGTCTGAACTACAGCTGGAAAGAGGTAATTTGTAGATGAAGACAAAATGGGAAACACCAGTAAAGCAAACATTGGAGAATGACTTAAGATGGACTCGAATAACAAAACCAGCGATTCTCCTGGGGATATGCTCACAAAACCCCCCCTTAAAGAAAATTACATGTAAAATACATCAAAAAGAAACACAACCTGAAGTTCATATTTTTCACTGATTAGATAATCATTATTTAAAGATTGTAATACTGCACTTTTAGGCACTGATATTTACTTGCAGTTCAAGAAGTGGAATGTGGGTTTGGAAATAAGAAGTACCTGATGAAACAAGCAATTAATTATCTTTTGTTTAAAACTATTATGAAAAATATAGGCTTAACCATTGAGGTAGAAAAGTCATGATAACATGTACTTAGAGACTGAACTGAAGATAAAAACCAGTGTCATTAAACTAAACAATATTAAATCTAGATATAAATTGTACTGTGTCAAAAACTAAGATCATATTATTTACAAGTTATTAAGATCTCAAATCAGTGCATCTAGGTACTGATCAGATCTGTAATTAAATATAAGGTTGCATGGATAATATTCCTTGAGCTTTGATAAAGGTGCTTAAAGATAAGAAATTGATATACTTGTTCGGGAAGCATATTTGTAATATTGGTGTACAACTCCATGGCCTTAATAAAATTTAAGAAAAGTTGAAGCCTGGGATTCAATTAACATATGGAACAAATAGTGGTCAGGCTTTCAAACAGTAAAGATATTTGATAAAAAAGCCCAAACCTCTAACGGTCATGAAAACTTCAGATGGAATAGCAGACAAGAAGTGCCACATGAGAAGAAATGGACAACATGGCTATTGGGAGCTGGGAGTATGGAGAGCAGATTTAAAGCCTTGGAGGTCCATTCAAGGATCCCACAATTCCCTCAGCACTTATTTATATGTTTACTTCCATATGAAGACAAATTTATGAAAATCCAAACACGCTGTCAATCACTGAGGTACCTCACTGGAAATTCTATTTCCAACAACAATTCCCCATTAAGAGCAATTTCCAGAGATATGTCAGTCCATGTTTAAATCAATTTTAACGTGTTTTATTGATGCTGTGTAGCATTAATCAGATGATAGTCAGTACATACAAAATTGTTATGATTATGGAGTTACATTTAGTAAAGAAACTTGTACCCTTATCATAAAATGACATATTTGCTAAGATAAATTTCTTTAGAAAACTACCACACTGTTGGCAGCAGTTCTTAGTAACTCAAACTGTTATCTGCAGCATTATTATACCTTAGTTTTAAAGTACGCTAGAATTACATGAATACTTACCTCATGAATAGTAGCAAAAAATTGCCAGAGTTTCTGATACACTAAATTATATCCCAAAAAATCTTTATCTTATGAAGCCAGAGGTTTCAGTTGTCTCTTGTAAGACTCCAGGATGCAAGACAGCTCTACTAATGTTAAAAAATATGTGATTCTAGAAGGTGTTGTTTAGCATCATCTGCAGTTATCACTAGGGAGCAAAATTCTTACTATTATGATATCATTTTTTTTATTTCCCTGAACACATAAACATCATTAATATTTTCATTGTCTCCATACCGTAGTTGGCACATAACACTGGCTTTTGTTTAAAGACATTTCTTTTAATTTTCCTCATCCCCTACAATTTTTTCCCTATCATTTCAGCTTCTTAAATCATATTCCTAAGTAATATTGATTACTCTTTCCTCCTTCTAAAATGTTGGGGTTTTTTTTCCTAGTTGTTTGTTTACTTGGTTAGATGTGGGGAAATCACCCCCTTTTTAACTATAGAATCTTAAGTTTCTGTATTCACTTTAATAAAAATTTATAGTTCTTACTCCTGCTTTTTTTCTAAATCTGCCTTGGTCAACTTCACTTATAATCTTCCTCAATTTTGAAACTTTCCTTCTTAAACTGATTGGACAACCTACCAAACAATCAATGAAGAGTAAAAGTTGCTTAATTGATGTGTTTGTGCAGGGCTGAATTTAATGGTCTGATCTGCAGTTCAAAGTTATAGCTTCACCTAGTAAATTACTTCTGCTAAAACGCCACAGTTTTGAAAAAAAACCCTCAAAAGACCAGATATCCAGCTTAATTTTCAGTGATGTTCGTGGGTTTCAATGGTTCTTAACAAGAACACACAATAAAATCGTAAAAGGAAACAAAATCACAGGATTAAAGTATGGTGACCAGAAGACTGATCACTTTATATGTGTAAATGAGAAGGAACTTATTCCAGGAAAAGACATCAATACACTTCTTATGTCTAATGAAGTATTACTAGACTTCTAATAATGTAAACCTGCTTCTTTCACTCGCATCTCACTGTCCTTCTGCCTCTAGTTACAAATAAATGTGGTGATTTTGCATCAAATGTCTCAGAAAATTTGTGCAAGGAGATATTTTGTAGTTCTGTCATTCAGCTGCTCAGTCTGTAACACAGCCATCAGAGAAGACATCACTTCTCCTAGAAAGGTACGTTTCAGTCTCACCAGAGAAGATACCTCTCATACCACATAACAAATGACTGCATGTAATTGGTCTCACTGAACACAAATCAAAACCAAATTAACAGCTGACTCAGATAATATTTTGTTGTTTGTTTCTTTCATTGTTTTCAGGTGAAACCCTTTGTTTTGTGGAGACCAGACCATTTATAAGGATTTACTCCTAGTGAGAAACTGATTGGACAGATTTTCAGTTCTGTTGCCAACAGTCCCCGTTTTATGGGCATAAAATGCATTCCAGGGGAAAAAAGGGAAAGGTCTTTCAGCTTGCCAAAATTATGCTTGCTGTAATAAGCTTCTGCCAGTGGTGCAGGTTCTAACAGTTCTAGAGCTCATTTAAGTATGTTGTAATGACCATTTGAGCTCAGTATGGAATTCCCACTGATGTCCAGACCTCCCAGTGCTCCACATTGTTTCTGTGGACTGGCTGCACTCAGACTTGATTGAAATCTACTGCGTCCCTTAGCAAGAACCTTTCAGTTCTTGTCAAGAAGGTAGATAAAGCTATCCCCTAATGTAGTCTACATTTTCATGTGGACAGATCCAGACTGACTTTCAGCATCCCCGTGCTCTGATAGCCTCTGTGTAGATCTTCTCATTTGCATATTAGAACTGGAGTTAGACCTGCCGGGCAAAAGAAAAATCCTCAGCCACACCTATAATCTGAATGAAAAAAGAGAAGACATCTGACATATTGCTTGAGCTAAAAAAAACCCAGTGAAGTCAGGTATTTTATAGACAGTTCATGGACTTAAATTATGATCTGATTCTGTACAAGAGTATTAAAACAGAAAAGGACACAATTAAGAAATCTGACCAGCAGACTGAAAATTTTGTATTTAGTAAGTCAGCACAAATGTAATTTTAGGCATGATAGACACAAAATTAAACCCCTCATTTAAATGGAATTAATGCACACTTATGAAACATGCAAAGAGTATTACTACAATTTAATAAACTCTGTTCCTCTGTACCTATTATAAAGTAAGCCATATACTCAGGAGACTAAGAAAATACCAGTGGAGAAAACCTACTTGAAAAATGTATATTCCAGATCAGAGACAGTTTACAAATTAAAACAAAACAGAGAAATTAAGTAAAGGATGATGCATAAGTTAACAGTGCCTGGAGGCAGCCTTAGCTTTAATGCCAACAAATCATGCAGGTTTAATATAGTTATTCACTCCGGTGTTCAATAAAAAATGAGGTTACTGTAAGAATACCAAACATATCCTTAAAGAAACACACTCAGCAATAAGTCATATGAATTTTCCACTGCAGTGTAGAGGGCAAATATATTATACATCTAAATAATGCATGTTTTCTCAGGATTTGAAACTTAGCTACAAATTGTGAGGTAGCAGTAGAAAGCTACTGTCAGTAAATTAAATTAGGATTTACTATATAACAGGACAGGACAGTCATGTCTATCTCACTGTATAAGGAAAGTTATGACATGAACTCCCTGAAATTGGTCATATTATCTTAAATATTTTGGAATTTAAAAAAATACAAAAAAAAGATTTTTTGTGTAAAATTTATTGTCTAGTCTAGTAAAAGGATTTTGCTTTCTGTTTTGTTTCACCTTTTCACTAAGGTGAAAATTGAATAAAAATGGCATAGTGAAGAATTAAGAGAGAAAAAGAGAGAGGAAGAGAGAAAAAGAGACAAAGAGAGTAATGAAAAAGAAGAAATAGAAAGAGAGATAACGAAAGAGTGAAAGAGAAAAAGAGAAAAAGAGAAAAAGAGAAAAAGAAAGAAAGAGAAAGAGAGAGAGAAAAAGAGAAAGAAAGAAAGAAAGAAGGAGACAGAGAGAGAGAAAGAAAGAGAGAAAGAGAGAGAGACAAAGAGAAAGAGAGAAAGAAAGAGAGAAAGAGAAAGGGAGGCAGGGAGGAAGGGAGGAAGGGAGGAAGGGAGGAAGGGCGGAAGGGAGGAAGGGCGGAAGGAAGGAAGGAAGGAAGGAAGGAAGGAAGGAAGGAAGGAAGGACAAAACTTCACTTAGTAACCTCAGCTATTTTTACATATTTAGGAGAAAAATTAAAGCTCAAAATACCATTAATACATAAATTTTAGTTCTCCTTTCCCATATAAAATGCTTTTCTACTCCCAAACTGAGATTTTCTCTAGAATTTCATAGTTATTTCCTAAAGAATAGCATTTTGGGATGAATATTTTTTAAAAATTTGGTAATTTCAAAAAGCCTTTGGCACAGAAAAAATTGTTGATTGCCATTATTAGTGATGGTTCTGTTGTTACTTTTGTTATTCAAACTAGTGTATATTTTAATATTCACAAAAACCTCTTCTTTCTGGAAAAAGTCTTAGCCTTAAACAGATGACCTTTACATTTTTAATCATGTAATCACTTTCCTTGCTATTCTAAGATATATGTATATTCAATTGCTTTAGGAAATGAAAGAGAAATAACAAAATGGAAAATACTGTGCCTATGCTATCCTTCTTGTCCAAACAGTGTGAATTTAAAGATCAAATTGAATGAATAACTCTTTATAATTGAAGATTACAATCTTCATAATTATTCACACAAATGACTGATTTTGTTTTAATGTTTCGGCAGTATGCACTTTCTTGTGACAGAGGAAAAACAGAATTTTCAATGGTAACATGAGGGGAAGGACAGACAAGAAATAATTTCTTGGTTTTACTTTTGCCTTTATGTAAAAGTGCTGGGGCAGAGTCAGGACCAGCTGTAGCTAACCTCTCCACTCCTGGAGAGGAAAAATCCACATGTGTTTCCTTTTTACTGCTAAGGGCTGCTTTTCCCGTGGCCAAGCAGGGGAGCAGTCTGAAACCAAGGTGCTTCCTGGTTACTGGGAATAGAGTGAAGTTATACTGATAGCTTGAGATGGACTTTTGAAAAGTCCCACCTCTTCTTACAACATGTAGTTTTTGGAAGCTGGTGGGATGGATCCCACCTCTTACAGATGTCCACTCTGCAATAAGAGCACAAGAACAGGTGGGACATGGGACATGGGACAGACAGACTGCCTTTCATGCAATGATTCTTTTAGTATGAAATACAGAAGAATCCTTGGCAGCAACAAAAAACAGAATAAATGTGAAGTGGCCTGGTCACATAGGATAAAAAACATGAAAGATACCACAACATAGAAATTACACCAACCACAGGTTACAGATTTCTGTTAGTTTTGTCTAAATGAAATTAAAATTCTTGCTTGCATTGAGACTTCCCTTGACAATGGGAATTGAGAGTATTTCTATCAGTCAGCACTACTTATACCATGAAGATGTACACTTTCTTGTAAGAACTCTTAGGTGACTAAACCACACAGAGCAGGGGTTTGGGCAATTTTGGCTGGTCTCCAGCTTCCTGAATAAATAAATAACCAATTAGGCTATTACATAAAAAGCAGACACCTGAAAATGGTTTGGGTATCCTTGAGTCTTTAGATGTGCATAAGACACACTGAGAGGTCATTTATCAGATCAAAACCCATAGGCGACTTTAGCAAAAATCTACTTTGGCAAGATTAATCTATTCTATTTTCTATGTCTACAGTGCAGACAGCCACTTGGGCATATCAAGGATGTGATTCATCTTCTGATATAGACATTGAAAACAGACCAGTTGAATACTGCAGCAGAAATACCTATTTCTTTCCATTGATTCTGCAGAGATTATAAAATCTGTCTCTTTATAAAGCCTTCTTTCCATTGGTTTGCACAGACACAGATGTCTGAATATTACAGACATCTAAACTTAGAGGACATGAATGACCATGATCAGACAAGAGTCAAGTCCTGAGTTGCTCAGAATTGGAGCACCTACTTTCAGACACTTTGATAAGCAGTTCGAAAAGCTTTTGCTTTTTAAAACAGATGAAGTACCCAGCTAGTAAATTTAAGCAACTCTAGGATTAGGCAACAGCAAGTACAGTTTTCAGATCATCATTCAGGCCTTTTGCAAAATGAAACTTTCTGCTTTCAGAATGCAAGCCTTTATGAGACTAACCTTTGGATTCACATTTTCATGGAAATTAGCTTTTTCTTTGTTTAGAAGCTGTTTCTAAACTTCAGTACTAAACTCTCCACTCTGCCAGATTTGTCAGCATTTGGGTAATATATTTAGTAACTGCCAGTTTACTTGCCTCTGAATGTAATTCTATTACAAGCAGGCCAAAATATGCATCCCTTTTTCAAGAAAATACCTAGAAAGAATCTGGACTAAAAAGATTATTTATGAATTGCAGTAGGCCAACTAGTGATTTTTCTACCGTATCCCTTTCACAGCAGTCAGAATGAACTGGTGCTGTCATCTATAGCTCATAGGCAGAGCTTGCTAGAGGTCAATTTATGATTTAATTTGGAAATGACAACTACATGCTCTGTTATTTTCATAGCTGGCAAAACAGATATGAAAAGATCAAAAGACAGGAATAGATGTAACTCCAACTGATATTAGATTCTAAAAAGGCACATTGCAATTTTGCTTTTTATGCAGATAACACAAATAAGGGAGAATCATTCATATTCTAATATCCTGTATATAATTGACTGTTCCTTTGTATCTTGTTTCTTACTAATTTTCATTGTCTTGCATTTCAGGCTGTTCTGAATGCATCTCATGAGACTTGAATAGATGACACTGAGCTGTGCCCCAACACTGTCATTCCTCCTCATTGCCAGCTGCAAGGTGTACTAGCTTATTTCTGTTCTGAAAGACACACAAAACATTGCTTAGATTCTTACTGAGCTTGTAGCACCATGAACTCCACCTGCCAGAACCCCTGCCCACATTTGATATTCCTGCTCTATGACAGCTTTCCAGATAGTATGATTGAAATTCCAGTGTTAAACATCTTCCATGACTGAGCCCCAAAACACCAGCTGCTTCCCCACAGGCTACAGACAGTGAGACTGCTGTCTCTCCTTCTTTTAAAATGCACTGGCTTGTGTTGACCAGCTTCTGAAATTATTTCTTCTCAAATTATTTGATCAATTTCCTGTCCCACAGTTAACAACTGCACTTCTGGTATTTGTGTTTGGGCAGAAGACCCTTTCCTCTCTCCAAATTAAACTTTCTATCATCAAGGATCATTTTATTTTAAACAGGACAATTAAAACAGGGAATAATTTAATGCTTACAATTAGCATTACCTAATGACACTTAGCTGAACTCCTCTGGTTTATGTGTTCATTAAACCATTGGTGTCTTATTCCCCAAAAGTAAAATAAAACATTTTCTATAACTAAATAATGTAGTAATTAATATAAGCAAAGATCAGCTCCTTCTGCTGGTGGCCGTGGAAGCAGCATTTTATAAATAGAAAGCAAAATCAGCAACTGGGAAGTTGTGGTGTTTTTGAAGGAACTACCTCAATTACATTGTCACCAGTTTCATGGTATACAAGTGATTCTAAATGACTGTGTCAGTATATTATATTACACCATTATTACACGAATAATCCTGTAGTCAGATTCAGAAAGTGCAAAGCAGTAGAATTCAACTGGTGATGACATCCCACAGATCCATTCACACAGAGAACTGGGCTCTATGTGTGAGTATAAATTGCCAATGTCTGAATTACATCAGGCAGCTTTTTGAAAAAGTTGGGGGTTTGCTGTCTTTTGGACTAGTGGATGTAGGAGCAGGTTGTTTATTTCAGAAATAAAAAGTGTTCAGAGACCATTTCATCTTGCATCCATTGTCCTCATTTAAAGCTAAGATAATGTGGGGTTTTCCTCCGTGCAGTAACATAGCTAAGTACAACTAGAAGCCAGTGCTCTCAAAGACTTTGATAAGAAATGATAAGCACACACAAATGAGGTACTAACAAACATTATATAATGGCCTGGCTTTAATCACTGGGGTGTCTGTTTTATTTTAAGGCATTGTACTTCTGTTTCATGTGTCCCTTTGCAAAAATTGAGTTGAGGGTTATCCTGGGTTTCAATGCATGATTTTTATTCAAATCTCAAGAAAAAAAAAATCACTAAAACCAAAGGAACCACCTGTTACCTTTGACTTAGTTAAGTTTTGCTGCAAATTAGACATTTGTTTGAAAACTTTGGCCAGCTCTGCTGATTTTGGATACCTTTTAGATCTAGACTGTATAAGTGACTGGATATCTGCATTCAGAGCATCTGTGTATCTTAGCATCCTCTGATATATGTGCTAGTCCTGCTAACCACTGCAGTTGAGTGGAGATTGTCTGCTCAAAGACTCAGCAATCCTGAGGGAAAATGCAGAGAAAATACAAAGAAGTCTGCTGATGAGGTGCACTTCAAAGATGAGCTGCATGAATCTGTAGCCCTAATGATTTGCTGCAGATCTGAACTGCATTAGTGTACACATCAATATAATCAGGGAAAAGAGGTAAATGTTTGACAACTAAACTTTTGAAAAAGCAGTGGTGAAAAAATACCTAAATTTTATTACTGGCATAAGGAATAATAAAACAGCCAGTAATTATGACACATAAAACCTTTGTGATGACTGAAATTATGATGGGCCCCAGTTACACTCAATAGTCTCTTTCTGCACAGTTGAGCTAGCTAAAAACTGTGGATGTGCTTTAAGCTAAACATAATAGTGAAAGGGTGATTCAAGGTAGCAGAATAAAAAAGATGGTTAATACTTTGGACTAAGTTCCTTTTTTTTTAAATTTTCTTTTTAATTCATGTATGGGTAGATGTGCATCATCTGTTGAGATTTCATATTTTTCTCTATTGTAACAAAGCTGCTTACCTTGATAATTACACATATTTCGGAAATCACTAATAATGTGCTTATTAAAGCAAAATAATTCTAAATTCCTACAATGGTTCTCAGATTTTTTTCTTCGAATCATTGCATATTCTTTTCAAATTCTCGTCCTTCTCACACACTAGAAACTGTGCATTTCAATAACTGTGCAAGTTGGAGTTTCAATAACAAATTAGAGCCTCAGAGCAGGGCACAGAGGGGATGGGTCATGCAGTGCATGTACACATCTGACTGCATTATTAATTGATCCTAATTCTTCTTTACTGATGAGCTCTTCAACCAATACCTTTCTGTCCCAAAGGAAAAGAAACAGACAAACAAACAAACACACACACACACCCCCAAACCCCAAAAGTAACAGAACAGAGAAATAAAGAAAACTAGTTTCCTTGTGCCAAAATAAAACTAACTACTTAATACAATTTCACATTTAACAGTATGCTAATAAAAGTGAGTTTCAGACTAATAAGCCTGATTTTGATTCCTCTTTAAAATAGAAATATTTTGATTGTTTCAAATGAAAGTGTGTGTTGTGGAAATACTGTAGATGCTGAGGCAAAGTGTTCTTTTGTATTAAAGAAACCCGTTTTAACACTCAAGTTTGCTAAAAATAGTGTAAAATGCTTTACCACTGTCATCAGAACAAATGAATTAAGTGAAGAGCAACATTGTCCCCTAGTGGTCCAGGAAATATTTTATACCATATAAAACAAAGGTTGATTCCTGCATTTCAATTCCTACTGAACTGAAATATTCAGTATTGTGGACTTATAGAGAGCAATACAGTCCCCAGCAAATATGGATTGTGCTAAAACTCACTGGATTCAAATGTGCTGGTTCTCTCAATAAATTGAATTTAGTTTTAATAGGAAGCAGATTATTCACATGGCACAGAAATTTAATTTGACCTAGCCTAGCCCTCAAACAGAAAAGCTATTTGTATGATGATCAAGCTGAATCTCATATATATATATATGTATACACATGCACACAAACATGTACAAGTATGTATATTTAAGGTGCAGTGAATTTGCAGGGAAAAGACAGTCTGCAAAATGATGAAGGGAGAAGGAAGGAAAACCATAAACTTTACTCAGTTTGATACAGGATGATGCGTGTCAGCTTTTTTGTTTCATTTTGCAAAGGACCAGAAATTGTAAATGCACAAGTCTCACTGATGTGTGTCATGACATGCAAACCTGAGCAGTGACACTTAGGAGGAGTCCCCAGAAACTGTCCACACAAGAGAGGGCCCTGCTGACATTTCACCTGTACACACCAATGTACAGAAATGGGCAAAGCTTCAGTCTTCCAAGTCTGCCTACCATCTTTCAGTGATGTGAACCAGAAACATCAAATAAGCTCTGCCAAGAATTTTCAAGCACTGCTGCTCACCCAGGGTGTCTCAACAGAGACTGCCCTGACAAAGTGGCTGCTCAAAGACAGGACCAGCTGCTGCTCCCTGCTCTGGAACAAATGCCCTTAGGTTGCCAAGAACCCTACTAGATTGTCCAAACTAGGGTCACTGAAATACTGTAAAAGAAAAAACATACATGGAGAAGATTCCTTGTCCAGTAATTGACATTTTCTTATTAAATTGATTTCTGCTTGAGAAATCCCTGACAGTTCTAGTGACAAAGTTGCTGAGGTCTGACAGCCTTTCACAGCTTCTACTGGGATGTCTTCTCTCCTTCTTCTATCATTAAACTTGTTCCCTTCCTTCCCATTTCTCTGCCTTCTCAGTCTAAGTAATACTTTCTCAAAATAAATTCTTTTGACAGAGAATAATGAAAGTAGAAACTCTAAGAAGTCATGTGATTGGCAATATTTCCAAATTTCACTGTGCACAATGCACCACCTCTTTCTACCCCCTGTTTTGCAAGCTCTTGTTTTCTATCTAGCTAGCTTGTATTGACATTTGCTTGAAGCTAGAGCTGTATCTTATTTTCCTTTGAACATGGGAGAGAAAAGGCTGGAGACAGCAATCCTCACAACCCTCCTTGGGCTTCCCAATCCTTGCATCATTATGGAATAGGAAAAGACCAGGAGGTAATTGATGTGGTAACAAGTCAGGAACATCTTTAAAAAATAGCAGAAATAAAATAAATAATGAAACTATGCAGCATGTTTTATTCAACAACATAGAGTTGAACTTCTTCAGCCATTAACCATAAGGCCAAAAATTAATACATTTTCCCAAAAGGTAGTAAATGTCATGTTGAGTGTTCCCATGAGGAAAATTTCATTCAGCTTTTCTGGGTATTGAATGAGTACAGAAGACAAAAAGTTAGGATCTAAAAGATTGGTATTGTCAGCAATTTCCATTCCTGGAGGTGTAACCCCCAAGGAGAGCTAGACAGACAAAGTCCTTTTCCTGGATCCCATCAGATTTTGATAGTATGTGTGTGCTGAAAGGCTCAGTCTTTGCAGTGAAACAGAACCCCAAATCTAAATCCATGTTTTACATTGCCTGAGGTAAGTCTGGAACTGCCTAGATTTCTCAGACCTAGATATTTTTAAATAGTCATGCAGAGAGCCTCATGATGACATATTGTGTTCCAGCAAAATCAGGGCCTCTAAGGAAAAAAAACCAAAACATCTGGTTGCTGTGTTTGTTTTACACTGGTCATGCAATTCTTTCAAAGGCAGATGGGATAGATTGGGTTGGTCAGAGTGACAGTCCTTTGCATGTTGTTGTGTGCTTTTGTGTGCACTCCAGTGTGTATTTGGGGTTTTCCCCAAGGAAGATATTCATATCATGCTAAATCAAATTGTGTGTGCATTTCTGAGGGCAAATACCATGGAGAGTTGATGGGAGCCCCAAGACAAGGCTTTAAAGCCCTCATGGAGGCTTGTGGAACACCAAAATTGAGCGGGAAGAGTCTGCAAGAGGCTGTAGCTGCTCGGTGGAGGCTGCAGACTTCCAGCCTCACTCTGCCTTCCTGCCCTTGGTTTCCAGCTCTAGTTTGTATCCAGTCACCTGTAAGTAAAGTGTACAGGAATGGAGGCCCCTGAGATTTACTAGACAGAGCATTGTGACAGTCTGGCTTTTGCCAAAGTTTGTGTGATGTTTTAAAGAATTTTCGTGAGGAGCTCTCTATTATGGTATAAAGTAGGGACATTGTGAGCTAAAACCTTTTTAGTGCTTTCCTACATATTTTGCTGTCTGAGACAAATAATTTTGTAAAAACAATAGTTTCATTACTTAATTTAGGTTCTCTCTTCTGATTTACTCATGTTTATTACTCAATATAGATACTTTCTTCTGACTTACTAGTGTCTTTTCAGTGAAAATTATGCTTTTTGTTCTTTTTCTAATTTCTTATAGTTTTTCTATTTTCATCCCTTCACTAACTAGAATTAAAATTCAACATTTGTAAGTTGCTTGGTTTTTGCTATGGAAACAACAAAACATTTCATTTCATATCATAAGTTAAAGCGTTAGAATAGTTTTTAATATGTTTCTGTGTACATTGTACTGATACTTAAAAGTTACTTATGAGTCTTTTCTAAAGAGTTAGCAAATCTTTCCTAATAAGTCTAACTGAGTCTTTGAATGATAGTTTATTTCTGCGTTAGGTAAGGCAAACAATCCCATTTATCTTCTCCAGAAGTGGTAGGTACATGGTGAGCAGATGGGAAATTAGAATTTACAGCTAACTTCCTAATGCTAAATTAGAATTTTTAAGAAGAGCCAACAGTTGCATAATTCATATTTATGCTGCATCATAAAATGAAACTCAATTTATGTAGTTTTAAATACATCCTGTAAACAGTGTTACATTGCCAACTTTTCTAACCTACACAAAAGAACACCAAAGCATACTATATTGAAAAAAAAATCCTTTTCTTACTTTCCAATAAAAAGTGTTGATTTTAAACAGCCAGTAATATTACAGGAATGTAAATGTACCACTAAATGTGGATTAATTTTCATATAAACTAGCAGTCCAAATGTGATCATTGTGTCATGGCTGTGAATAATGATTAGTGTCCTCTATTTCAGTGAAGGGACCACACCAACAGACCCTCTGGAAAGGAGCTGTCACCCCTGATGCCTCTTCAGTCTTGACCATCACAAACCTGAAGAAACCTTCAGCAGAGAAAGCCTAGAGGCCACTTAGTTCCAACCTCCTGATCATCACAGGGCAATTTCAAAATTAAATCCAACAACATAGCCAGAGCAGGTTCCTTTGGGTCATAGCTGGTGATGTGCTAAATAATTTCAAAGACAGTTTGTCTTTGAAATCATGAGTTTTCTGGGCAAAATAGAGTAAAACTATATGCAAGTGAGAACAAAATGGAAAAGACATAAAGAATAATAGATGATAGCAGAAAGAAGTAATTAATACTTTGCATAAAACAAAAAGGTAGTTTAAAAAATCTAAATTTATGCAAAGTTGAGATTGGAAAGCTAACTAAACAGAGTAATATTTCAAATAGTACAAAAAGAGTCTTACTATTACCTGCTACTGAAAGTAAAAGTCTATAAGCAGAAACTTCAAGTCCTTTTCAAGTCCTTCTTTGTTCTGGCTAATGTAGAATTATTTGTTTATAAGACTATTGAGATACAATTAAGAGTGTCATCTAAGAGCAGAATATATACCTAAGGAAAATATGACCACTTCATTTTTAAAAAGGCAAAAAAGCTCTTTAGCTTTTTTAACTCTTTTACCATCCTATTTTCTCTGAAAAGGTATGGAAATCTTTCACAGAGCACCTATGCACAGATATGCTTATACAGCCCTGCCTACTTGTAGCTCATGCAAGTCCTTTTAGGCTTGTCCTTGTACTTGCCATTACACGACTACCATATAAATTTTCCCAGGTAGATTTCAGACTAATGTTTGAATTCTGCATGACTACATTTTAGACAGAACACTCTAATCATTACAAAACTCTCTGAAAATATTGCTAGTCTCCTTCAGAAATAAAGAAACCTCTCTGACAGCTTTACATTTTTTGTCAGCTTAACAGAAATTTAGGAAAAAAAGCTAATGCTTTTTTCCTCTTAATAAGTGTTAGTGGTTACTGAAAGGGATTGAAAATTTCTAGTTATTTTACTTACTCCTGAGGCATAGCAAGGAATCTTCTGTTTACACTTAAATGTTTTATCTTGACAAGTTCTGACTGAAGTTAAAGGGCCATTAGCTTTTTCATTATGAACTCAATTAAAATGTCCTAGTCTTTATTGATTTAAATAATATTAAGGCTATTACTTAAACATAGTTTTGTGTTCATCATGGAGCTAATTTGAAATCTAACCAGCAATTGCATTTGTTCTTTCCCTCTAAACATTTTCTCAATCTTCTAAATTATCCATAATCCTTTATTTTGCATTCTGGAGTTTGTCTGTGGTTTGGACTCTAGTAATTGTTTATAGACTATTATGTGCTCTGAGTTTTATTTTTCAACTGTCTTGCAGTGAAGGGAATAATACTTGAAGAACCATTCTACAGAACATCACATCTGCCCACAGTCTGAAATTCAATCCTGTCTTCCTTGACAAGTCTGGGCCCTCCAGGAAACTTTTAGGGCAATAAATCTTTAATCTTTCTTTAAGAGTGATGACAAAGGAGTTCAATTCACACAAGTTTCAATAATTTAAGAAATTATTTCTTAGACTGGTTTTGTCCCTCAGCCACAGTACTGCAAGCAGAATTAATCTGGCATCAGCTTTTATCTTTATCAGAAATGTCTTCATTCTGGCATCACTGAATCTTTCAAAAGGCTTCTTACTTAAGCCCAAACCTGAGGCTCCAAAAAACCGAGGTTAGGTTAGTTTAAGTTAGGTTAGGTTAGGTTAGGTTTTGTTAGGCAGGGCTGAGCAGCGCTAAATTGTATTGGTTTGGGTTAGGGACATGTTATTCAATGGCAGAAAAAGAATTTACATATTTCAGAGTGTAAATTTTCCACAAGAATTTAATGTTGTGTGACTTCTCTGGTTTTTGAGGTTGGAGAGAGCAGGAAGGGAAGACCTCTCAGGTAAGATACAGGGCAGCAGTTCTTGCAGAGACAGTTGGCAGTTTTGCCCAAATTCTGGAAGACACTTCTTCAGTGTCCTTGAAATTCCATACCAAAATTAATTTTGGAAATGACACGTCCTACCATACATATTGTTTTCCAGACTGTGAAATTCACACACTGTGATGCTCAGCAGCACAGAGGCATTGGGTGAATATCCAACCCAGAAATTAAAGTCAGAATTTTGAGGCTAGAGTTTCAGACATACTGAGGACAAGTTCTCAGTAGTGATGATGAGAGATTCACCCAGGACTTTACTGAATGACATCTAGGCAAGATTGTAAGGAAAATGGAAGGACAAACTGCATCTGCAATTCAATGGTTTTTGTATCAGTGTCATTGAGGGCTGAATTTAGACATCCTGAGGAACTGGGATCTACAGGCTAATAATGTAGCTTCTCCTGAAGCTGGGCACCAGCAACATCATTGTGGGTAGAGAGGAAACGTTCATCCTTACCTCAAAGCAGGTGCTCACAGTAGTCAATCTCACCATGGTTAACAGACTTGCTCAGGAAGTGGGATCCCCCCGGTCCCAGAGAGATATCAAGTTACAAACTCTTGTGCACAAAAATTATGGCCTATGTGTCCTGTTGATGCAGAGTTCATGCTTCTGGAGATGGAAAGAGATCACATCAAAGCAATTCTAAACCTCCAGTTTACTCCTTGCAGCTCTCAGCTGCAAGACCTGCACCTCTCCACAATTTTGCATAAACCAGTTATGCTGCATCATACTGGACTAACCAATCCCTATTTTTCCAACACAATATCATAGATTTTTTTTTACTTTAGATTTATTTTTTAATTTTGGGATTATTTTGGGGGAGCAACTATTTTAAAGTGCTTTAGTTTATTTCTTTAAGGTTTTCTTTCTTCTGAGGGCACTTTTCTTGCTCAAAAATTTCTTGACCTACACAAATACGAAAGTGTACAATAAAAATAATAAAAAAACTTAAGACTCCCTTGCTGAGTTTCAACATAGTAAAAAAATCAATTTAATTCTTCATTGTTACCTTTTCTCTTTAAAATTTGTATTAAACAAGATGAGGCAACTTTTTCATTGAGATTTCCACATTTTAACTTTGGGGCAACCAAATTCCTGATTCTTCTTTCCACCTCCTCCTCTCAAAACCTTTCAGGCAAATGAACAGTAGGTGAGCACTCCCTATGAATCTCAAAAGAAGGAAGATTTCCTACTCATTGAGACTTTCGTTAAAATATCCTTTAAAGAAAAATCCATTTAATGTTTACCAGTACCTGGATGGTCTTAGATCTCAAAAGTCTTCTGAAGGTTAAATTCATTGCCTTTACACGAGCCAGAGAATTGTTAGTCTTTGATCAAACATTATTTTTTTTTTTTACTTTCTGTGATTATTCAGTTCCAGATGGAGCTTGGTTAAGAATGACTCAGACTTACATGGTCCAGAAGCTTTTTCAAATATCAATGACACTATAGAGTTTATGGACAATTCCAAACACAATATTGTGCTGAAATTGTGAGGACAAAAATTGTGGGGGAAAGGCAATCTCGTAAAAATAAGGATTTTAAAACTATGCAGATAATTAACTCTCCCAGCCAGGACGCAAAAGAAGGTATACATTCAGAGGCATGTCCAAAAGTTAAGGGAGGAAATTACCAGGAAATTTAAATCAGACAAAGAGGGCTAATCTCTGAGCACAATGTGGATAATCTCTGCTATTAAAACACACAAACAAACAAAAAACCCAACAACAACCTAGCTACAAGTCACAATTACCTGACTTCTTCACATATTTGGATTTTCAAGGACTGGGTATACTCAAGCCAGAGACACGGTGGATCTGATGGATTTTGCTTGTGGCTGTCTGTTCCTTGACACACAGCTAGAAAGTCTCACATTCCAGATCAACAACTTCATGAAAACAAGGCTTCTTTTCCCAAAGGCTCCCTTTAGCTTGCTGTTAGTTGAAAGATGTAGTCACAAAGCAAAGCTCAAAGAACAAAGATCCTGAAGGGCGCAGAAACAGAAAAAGACTACATAAAGTACAACACCTGCAGACACTTTGATGGACAAAACAGTGTGCACTGATATATTATTTGACCACAAAAGCACCAGTGGAGATTGTCTGGTTTCATAATAGCAACAGGGTGCAATTTCTGGTCCCCACCCGACCTTGTTTGATTTAATCCAGGGATCTGAGCACCATACTCCATTACACACACTATGTTCTCATTTGCAGGCTATTCACCTACATTCAGGAGCTCACTTCTTACCCCAAGAGTCACAACAAAAGTCATTGTAAATTCAGAGTGAACTTTAGCATCTCTTCAGTGCTTCTTCATCAAATTCAGTTCTGCCACTGGAGATCAGTTTAGGTAATTACTCTTTCAGATACAAAAGTCAAGAACACTAAATTATCATGATTTCTAGTGTTACTTGGCAGTGAAAATTTTAGTGTACAGATAGTATACAAGTTTTTCACTTTGATGGCAAACATGGTCACCTAGGCTACTGTGTTTCCGTGTCTGGCAGCTCTGAGGAAAAAAGGAAATTGGCCCAAAACTATCACTTTTGCTGAAAGATTTTTTAAAATTTTTCCTTCATTTAGATAAAAATGCCTCATCTCATCCACAATTAGCTTTGCAAAAGAGAGAAAGGATAATAAAACAAAGTCTGTTGGAATCTTCCCACAGATTGTTAATTCTTGTAGACCCTTTTCATTTAACAAGTTTTGCAAATGTTATCTTTAATAAACTAACTTTCAGAAGTTGCGAACCATTGACAAATGCAAATCTGGACAGACCTGAAAAAATTACTTCTGAAAATAGTTGTGACTCTTAATGTTTATTCAGCTTTTCCTGTCATTATAATTTCTCTTCAGGAAAGTTTATGTTGCTTAGTCTAACTCTGTACAGCACGTAGGATTCTGTGTAGTGTCAGCAACTACTGCTAAGTAATCTTCTTCCCACTTATTTATTTCAAAAGTAGTCCATTCCTTGGTGCCTAATTTAATATCTTATTTAAAAAAAAAAAAAGTTTTAAAATAGCCACTTAATTTTCATGTATTGAATTTCAGTCTAAGTAAAAGTAGAGGGGAAATGTGCAATGACTTTTTGGGACTGTGGTGTGCAGAACAGGCCTGTTTCTGGTGTACAATTTCTGCTCCTGATTGCCAGCATTGTGCACCCTCTTTTAGTCATTAACATTCATCTGCAGCTCATGTACATCTAGTAGTGAGGACAATTGTGAAGGCAGGGCACACATGTACAGGCTTTGTACTCTTTCTTAAGAACAGTAATGCTGTTTTTCTAAGCAGCAGTGAGATAATTGATAATACTTTTCTAAAGTATGTGTCAGAAATATCCAGTGGTTCTATTATGTTGACTCAGACTATTGTTAGTGTGAAGAGGATTGAATTCTCCTGTTGCTTCTGGTTCAGAATCATCCTGAGTTACTAAATAAGATATAACCTTCTATATTTCACACTCTTTTTTAGTACTGATATGACATTTTGTGTTCTAAAGAAAGTCTGTCCACTATCCAGATCCACATTACCTACAGAACGATTTATAATTAAATTCAACTGTTTCCTTTGGAGTAGTTCAAGCCTAACTTTACACTTGATTATTGCATTCTGTAACTTTAAACAAATGCTATTGCAGGTAATAAAATTAAGGTAGCAAAGATTTTTATCTGTCTAATGATTTCTGGTAGTTAGGGAAAAGGTTCATTCAGATTACAGGGGATAGCAAAGTATATTTGTGCAGAAGACCTGTGTGGTCAAATGGAAAACTGGATCTTTCATTTTGAATCTCTCTTCCTTCTTACAACACAAAAGCTTTCTTTATTACAACATACAATGACTTCTTGTTACCTATTCACCTGAACAAGAGAAAATCCTATCTCTCTGCTGTGACTTGGATTGTATATTATAATTGGCATTATTATGATGCCACAGAAGAATAAAGGGATTGTTGGACGAGTACTAACACACTACCCCCAATTACCATTAAGAAATTACTAAAAGCTAAGAAAAAAAACAGTTAAGTAATCCCTCACAAAATGTTAAAAGAGAATTCTCAAAATACAAAAACAGCATTTCAAATCCTTCAAAAATGAAAACTGGCTCATTTTAAAAATATAAATATACTTTTAAAATATATATGTACTTTAAATATACACACATTTTTTCCTTCTTGATGGACTTGACCATTCTTTGAATTTTATTTTACTAGGTGATTTATGCATCCTTGCTTCATTAAATTTATTCTGCTTTGAAGATTAAAGCCTTTTGAGGGGAAAATGCTTGACACATTAATGTAAAATGACACATAAGAGTAACCTTTATGAATACATACAGAATAAATTTATTATCTCCACAAACACCAGTTTTAGGTTTCAATAAATGTATTTTTTCAGTTCTATTTAAGTAAGAAGTCATACACATTAAAATAAACATCAAAGCTACAAAAAACATCACAACAACAAACAACCTTAGGCATACTGACACTTGTGTATAGCTTTCTGAGTTAGTTTAAAATGCAGTTAGTTGTCCCTTGACAGATCTTCTTTCTCAGTACCTGGGAAAAATAGCATGCAATACTAGTTTTTCAGGACTGTAATGAAGGACTTCAAAAAGAAAAAAAAAAAAAGAGATAAGGAAAACAAAAGTATTTGAAAAACAAGATTTGGGTTATTAAAATTTTTTAGCAGTGAAAGTGACAGTGTAATGAAAGGAATATAATCATTACATCTCCAATCAGAAAAAATTAGTATCATAGCTAACAATAAGAGCATCTAAGCTGTGTACTGGTGTCCACTGTCTGTGACTTCCTGTGAGTGCACATTTTCCTTTGTGTTTTTTGGAACATAATGCTATCCAGGCTGAAGTGTTTTTTTCTACGACCGTTTTTCTATGACCCTTTTCTATGACCTCCCTGTACCTCATCTCATATTTTTTCACATTCATAATAAAAAGACTTTCACAGCACTTACAAGATTTCCTGAGTGGTTCTTGTTTTGTTTTGGTTTTTTTCATTAGTGGAGCATCTTTGTTAGCTGTCTTTGTTATATTCTTCCTGTGGCTTGAAAAATGATCCATTTCTTTCGGAAACTTTTGAATTTAGTAATTTTCTGATGCAATTTACCCTTGACTTTTTCATGTCTAAATGACTTCTTCTCTCACTCAGTAACTCACCATAGTTTCTGGCTATTTTGTCTGAATTTCTGACTATTTAGATTGAAGCCACCAGCTGCCCTTTTATCTTTTACCTATCGGTAACCTCAGAGAGAATGGCCACAACAGAAATGTCATTATTCCTAGTGGGACAGAGTCAGGTTAGCAACAGTGAAAGCAGAGGCCTTTTTTGTCCTCTACTTGTGAATACTGCTGAGAAATTGATGGCAGGATAAAATAAAACCTATCAGAATAGAGTAGGAATTGAAAAGCATCCAGGAAATAGAAAGGAGTAAGGTGGAGGCTTGGAGAGCTGGATGCAATGTACAATGAATGAGAAAAGCTAATGACAAAAGTGAAGACTGAAGAGTCAAGGAGCAACAGCAAGAAGGTGATACAGTGACTTCATTCCCTTGAGAACTACCCACTGCAGCACAGCCATGTCAACACACAGCACAAATATTGGGTACTCCTATTCTGTCTTTTGATCACACAGCTGTTTCAAAGATACCTCTCAGGATCGTCTGCAAACTTGAAGAAATGATCCCATTTTTTGAAAAGTTTCCTCAACATTAAGCAATGTCTGATAACACATGAACTTACATAATTTGCTTCACGCCAACAAAGGCTCCAGTTTCCATCTGTGTCATAAGACTAAAGACATGAATATAACTTTGAAATTGCCATCCATAAGGTCAGATATAAAGAAAGCTAGATGCAGGTGAAGAATTTTACTTCTGCCAGTTAGTTTTGAAATCTTAACCATTTTGAGATGTCTTAAAAAATTTTGTATTTCTGTTCTAATGAAGTCATGGCAGTGAACTTCCTCAAGATTCTTACCAGTAAGTTCTCTTAGCATTAGCTGGACACTCATCAGAGCAGGCTTCAGACCCATGACACAAATTATCCTTCCTTTCCTCAGAGCTGACACTTGACCTTGTGTGCACGTTCATCATTCTAAATAAACTTCTGGCATTCAACATGGATGCATACAGTACCTATGTACCAGGGAAGTTTGGAATGTTAAGTATCACTTTGTGAAAACTGTATTTACACACATGCTGACAGTTCATTTTCAGGCAGGACCTTCTCAGCTGATTTGCACACAGCAGCCTCAATCCCTAGTCTTCCCACTGTGAAATTTTAGACAGCTCATCTGCTGAGCCCTTGCCAGACCTATTAATATTTATACATTCCATACACATTTCAGTCAGAGCATGTAAGTTGCAGATCCCTCTGATTTAGAAGCTATTAAGATTCATGACCTCTTCAGCTATTTCATCTATGGTCCTAAAGCCTTTGCAATCAGCTTACACTTGAAGAAAGGACAAATCACTGCTGTTCAAATATTGTCCTGCACAGTGTCCATTTGTAGTCCATCAAAGAGTAGTTAAGAACTTCAATGCATTCATTTATCTCAAAGACACAGGTTATTATAGGAGCCATTTTTTTTCCTTGGAAGAAGAGAGCATAGGAATGTTATTTATTCAGTTGCATTTAATTTTGGATTAATGGCCTTTTTAGCTGTGGCTGCTTCTCTGCATATGAAATGAATCTAATTCATTTTTTGTTCTCACATCTTGTCATGCATTTGGATACATTGTACAAGGGTACATCGATACTTTGTCAAGGATATCCATGTAGAAAAAGCACAGTCTGCCTTCTGAAATGTAGTGGTGACTCCACCTGAAGGAGTAAGCATCCTCCCCTCCTCAAAGGTTTATATGTGTCTTCTCAGAACAGTGCAGTGTTCCATCACAGACTTCTTCAGGATCCATGAGAAATCTCAAAGACATTTGTTTTTCTAAATTCTCATCAGTTTTTCTTCTGTAACAGTTCAAAAGTGACTTAGATCTCCACAGCTCTCAATGAATGCAATGAATGATAGGAATTCAGCATCTCTAAAGGTTTATGTCTGAAGTCTGTAAAGGAATACATCACTGTAGAAGAAAGCAAAGTGGAAAAAAATGATTAAAATAAATGTTAGAAGTCCAAGGATACTCAGATTTTACAACAGAATTTGTAACCAGGATCTTAAGAGCCTACTGAGACCCTCTATTCTCAATACTCAGGACTGGATGTTCTTTCACATTGGGACATCAGTGATGATCATCATACAATCAGTATCACCACTGTGCTGCTTTCTTGGAAATAGCAAGTGTTATACACTGGTGGATTTTGAAAATCCAATTTTTTTTTTAATTTTAGGGGAAATTTTTGCTTGAAAATTTTAAAGAAAACAATGAAGTACTGTACTGGTATTCTTTCACAGAAAAAACCAAATTATGGTTTCTTTAAATGTTGCTCTCATTAAGTTTTTTTTTATTTTGTCTTGTGTGGAGAAGCACATTATGTTCGGAAAAGCAATTCAATAACTACAAAACTTTGTTAGTAGAAAATGTTTCTAGATCTTGCTTACAGTCTAAAAGGCTAAAAAATACAATAATGATTGAAATTTTTGAATTGTATTAAAGCCTAACATTTTCTGTCTGGGAACCTGAGCACCTACACCATAAAAATTTGTGGAAATTTCCACCACTGACTTCAACAAGAAGAAGACATATAGCACTTACAGCATATGCAGTCCATTACATATATTTAGCCTTTTTTTTTATTATTTGCATTTTTTTCTAGAAATACTCAATAAAATCTTTTATTTAAATGATTTGTTCTCAGCTGTTGCCTTCTTACAGGAAGTCATGAAGTTTCTGTCAGCAATATTATTGTTTTCTGTGTGATAAAATGATGTGTTTGGCAACAGTCTAAATCATAGTTTGTCTAAACCTTTAATTCCTAAGCAGTTTGTAAAAGGTTTAGATTTAAAAATGTGCTACTGTTAACAGTAAGCAACTGTTGGCCTCCCAGTGTGAGACAGACCAACACTGTGTACAGTTCTTACAGAGTGCAACCCTCTGACTTCAGAGCACATGCCCCTTCAACATGCTTGCAGTATTTCCCATCACTTTACTCTTCAAACAAAGGTTCCTGTTGACAAAGTGTAACCGAATTATGACTTGAGGAGATTACACATTTGAAATTCTATTATCAGCAGTGGGAAGATCAGGTTCTAAGTGAGGCTGTCCTGAACAGAGAACATGCACTTTGCTGGAAATTTTGAAACTGTGACACTATATTCATCCTGCTTCAGAATGGCCAGGTGAAAAATATGCACTTTTTATCAGATGTCAAGGGTTAAAAATTATTTTTGGAAGAACAAGAATTTGAATTAGAAATTTTGACCTCGGATCCTTGCTCATAACCAAACATCTGGCAAGATCTGGAATATTCTAATTTCCTCATATTGAGAGGATAAATATTTCCTCTGAAAACTTCTTATAAGTGTACCTGTTGACTCAATACATCATGTGATAAAAACAGGTCAAGAAAGGAAAACTAAAAAATATACTTAAGCTTTCCTAATTTCAGGAGAAAGTGTGTAAATGCAGACAGTTATGATTGAAGAAAACTGGGGAAGAATTCTAAAAAGGAAGGTGTTGTGGGTGCCAGAATACCCTCTGTGGCTGCCAGAACTTACCTCTGATTGATCTCTTGGAGCAGTTTGCAAAGGAGATGATTGCATATCAGTATGACAAAAGAAAAAAAATGTATTTTGTCAAATTCTTACTGAGTATTCAAGAAATTATAAAGTCCTGGAAAATTAAAATTAAGGATCTAGAGAGCATTATACGGAGTTCAGTGATGGGGTAAGAGGTGATCTAATCCCTGAGACTGGAAACCAGTGGTGCCCAGTATTTCTCAGACACCCACTGCTTTCCTGGCAGCAGCTCAGAGCCTTGTACACCAAACTGAGTGAGCTTTCAACAGGCTCATCTTAGTTGGTAACTTTTCAGAACTGGTCCTTAAAATCTCAAGAGCCTGTGGACCTCCATTTCAAAGTACCGAGTCTCTTTCAGAAACTGATATGTTCAAATGTTTCTAACTTTTACTTCTTTTCTGTCCACAGCAGTCCACTTCTTTGGATAGCAGCAAGGAAATCTTATGGCAAAAAATATTGTTCCAACAGACACATAATGGAAACAGAATTCCGGCCTGACAAGCCATCTACTGCATTTACACTAGAGTAACATGAGTCTTTTTACGATTTTTGCTAATGAAGTAAAATAAAATAATTCATTACCATATAGATCTTCTGAATAACAATTTTAATGTATAACAAGCAGCATTTTCTGGTGTCCTTAGCACAGACATTGAATAAAAGTAAGTCTCCACTAACAGACAGATTTGATGCTTTGTCTGACAGTGAGAATTACAGATTCCTGGCAAGGTGAAAAATCCTTCTATTAGGACTGGGCTGGCACCCCAGTATTCCAAGCCATTGTGCAGTGGGCAGCTGTCAACTTTCCTACGATTATGCATGCATGCATTCCTATGACATGCTACTATTGGGAACTAATTTACTGTGCAAAATGGGGCAACACAGCAGAACTTCCTTCAAAGCTCTAAAGGGCAAAAAATAAGAGCTTAATCATTGGAGGGCTGCCAAAGCTGTCCCTCCCCTTTTCTCCTCCCTGCAGTGCAATGTAAAATTCACACACAGCAAAGCACAGTTGCAGCTGTGCACGGTGTCAAAAAAGCACAAAAGCACTCAGTGAAGAGATCTGTAAGAATCTGATTCATGCTGTCTCTTTAAAATGCTGATTCCTCAGACCCTTCTTTCTTTTTCTCTACCTCCTGCTATACCACAGACAACTTCTGACCTGCCTTCTATTGCAACCAAACATTCTCTTTGGTAACAAACCGGAACTGTGCTTTTCAAGGAGGTTTCGCAGTACATCATTAACTATTTCGGTTTCTTGACATAGAAGGTCATCACTGTAAATTTGTAAAGTTGCTGCAAAGGTTGCCATAAATTAGCAGGTTTCATTTTAGAGTCTAAATAAGCTCCAAGTATATTCAGAAGTGCTACAGAGGAAGGGAGAAGATTGAAAATAATATATGAACAGAGTGTTATGCTGTTGTCATTGAAAAACTCCTATTTCATGGTAATTCACATGGTAATTGAGCTAGGAAATGCTTGCAAGGATATGCAGCTAATATTCAACAAGTGGTAATAAGATGTATTTACATTACTGCACCACAAACTGTGCAAACGCAATTCTCTGGATGTCTCAAGGACTCTGTGAGACAAACATCTAAATATAGTTTTTAAAAGGTGCTGATAGAGAGGTATTTCATCTGCTAGACATATTAAAGATGAATTACATTTGGAACAGATCCATTTAGTTATAAAACTACCCCATATGCTATTTTGTCTTTTGAGGCCTCCAAGCAGAACACCCTATATATGATAAGCCATCTGGAGATGTGTTATTAGAAAATCAGTACTGTAAGCTGTCCCTGATCCAGTTCACAGGTGTATAACTTGTTTAATTTCAGTGGCATTTTAAACAGTGGCTGGTTAGATACTTAACTTGCTCTTCATAGTAGGACCATTTGTCTTGATAAGGTATGATGTTGCCATTTCCTTGAAGTCACAGTCATTTGGCAATTTGCATATTTACATCATACAAAAATAATTCATCCTTAAAGCTTTTCCATCCCCAAGTCTGTATTTTCTAGAACATACATTAATGTGAGCAAATTACTGACGATGTTGGGTTTGTAATAACATAGGTAGAAGATATAGTTAAATCATCTGACATGGTTTATGGTATACCTTGCACAAATAAAAAAAATGTTACAATTCATTTTCTGATTTTCTTTTCCTGAAAAATTTATTGAAATATCATGTAAAGCAAATAAAGCTAATAAAGTTAGCTTCTTCTCCATAGCTTTTTTAAAACACATCAATGAAAGAAATTTAAGATGGGTTGGAATAGGCATTGGTTAGGTAAAATTTACTCCACTCTTGATCTTCCCCAGGAAAGAGAGAGTTAAAAATAGTATTGTGAGATATTTTACTTGAAAAGATGAGTTAAGCCTCAAATCTACTGAAAAATATTTGAATACAAGAAGAGAGGTCGGTGGCAGGGATTCAGCTGGCACAGATCAGACTGACTCCAGTTAAATGATAATATTTTTTCTCCTTCAAGGCTTCCAAATGTGTCTCTGAAAGGGAAACGGAATATGTTGCAGTTTTTGCTCCCACAATTTCTCTGAGAAACTTCAGAAGAGGATTAAGTCCTGGACCTAACACAAAGGACACAGTCCCTAGTTTCAGAGAGATTTTTAATGAGAAGTTCCAAATGAAAAATGCACTTCTTTTTTTCTTTTTTTTTTTCCCAGCAATGATTGCCCATTGTTATAAATGGAAAAATAAAGAAAAAGGAGAAATATAACCTGATATATGAGGAATAGAAAGACAAATACGGCATTTGCATGCACCATTACTCAATGGCAGAATCCTCAGGGTCCTGTTTGGGTTCTAAATGGAAAAGTAATAAGAAAAAAGGATTATTTAAGTACTCAGAATTTCCCTCTAGATCACCTCCTTGTCTTGGTTTGGGAAGACAGGTATCTGCCAGGGAAAGCTGGAGTTTCCCTTGGAATGAAGAATGTAAACCCCCCTCCCTCCAAATTATTATAATTTTGCAATTAAAGGCTTTCAAGAAAAGATTTGGGAATAACAGTTCTTTACTAGGAATATTAAAAATACAAATGTAGTAGTACAAAAAAAAAAGCAAACAAACAAGGCACCAAATCCTAGAAACCCTGATAGAGTAAGGAACATGACCTGACATCCTGTTGTGAAGGAGTATTTCTGTGATGGTAGAGTCGGCGACAAAGTATCTCTATAAGCAATGTGCAGGGGTAGCACGTGGTTTATTGTGAGGGCCTTGCTTGTAGCTGCTGGGCACAGCTAAAGCAGGCCAGGAGAGCAGGAACAGCGAACCTAATACAAGATAACAACACATACAGCCAATAGAAATGTCCCACCACCCAAGGCAAGCAGAAGGGGATTGTTTAATCAAATGATCTGGCCTTCAAACGATCTGGCCCTCAAACGATCTGGCCCCAGCTTAGCAGGTCGTTGTTCACAAGCTGATGGCCCTGTACCCCACACCCTAAATCTCAAAGCTTGCTTTCATTTCTATCTCGCTTGTTGAACTCAGACTCACAGAACCTAAACCACCATATTTGCAAGGTCTATCTACTTCATCTTTCCCAACACTGTTGGTCAGGGTGTTGGAAGTAGTCTAAATAAATCTTCCTGGAGAAATAGAAGTGGTTCTGTTGGAGTAGAGATGATACTGTAGAAATGGTCCAGTGGCGGTGAGATGAGTCCAGTCTTCCTCTGAGAATCCAGTGGAAAACAGGCTGCTTGGTGTTCCTACAGCTCAGTTTTTATCTTTGTAGGAATTGTTGGCTCCTCCCCACTGGGTGGAGCATCTCACAATGGGATGATGTAATGTGTCATGTCATTGGTAAGCCTTAATCACCCATTAACAGAAGATATCCCCCCCAGAGGGTGGACAGTGGTGGAAGAGAGAAGAAACACTGCCCCACCTGGTTTTAACAGCTGGTCTATTATCAGAGGGCATCTGTCCCCTCCCCAATGCAGTTATGAGGAATGGTTTATACATTATTAGAAAGAAATTCCTTACTATGAGGGTGGTGAGGTACAGGAACAGGTTGCACAGAGAAATTGTGGATGCCTCATTCCTGGTTAATGCCAGGCTGGATGGGGCTTTGTGCAGTCTGGTCTAGAGGGACATGTCCCCTCCCATGTCAGGGGGATTTTAACTAGATTATCTTTGAGGTCCCTTCCAACCCAAGCCAGCCTATGATTAGACTGACTGTTATTCATCAAAACTTTGTGCTGATGATCACTTCCAGGCAAATACCTATCACCATGGAGGCCCAACCAGGAAAAACAGGCTGGAGACACAGATCTGGGTGCAACAACAGCAGCAGGGCAGAAGCCTCGGTTTATTTACAAAAACTTACTTTTATATTTTTACTATGAGGCCTGTGGATTGGAGGAAGGAATTCCTACTTTCACATCACATTGGTGAAGGGGACTGTCACACAGTCTTGTTGTCTCGGCAAGAAATGTAAAAACAATGGCTATGTTTATAGAACATAGCTGATGTTTACATTAAAAGAGCGTGAGAAGGTACGAACTTCTCCTTTAATATGAACGCTCAGCAAAACCGGGAAAAACTCATAGCAACAAATACCTGTTTGTGTTAGCAAGAAAATTCTAGTGCTTATGCAGTGCAGAATGTTTACTGTTGAAATAATAAGGAGCTGCTTTAATCATATTCTAAATTCTCTGAAATTTAAAATTGGACATTAGTTGCACTGTCTTCTATTATCCCCGCATTCTTTCCATTAGGTTTTCTTCTTTTTCTGAATGATAGGGTTCTTTTTTTCATATAAGTGTGTGTATATATATGTGCGTGTGTATATATATAGATGCACCATATACATATGGTAAATATGGTACATATATGTACAATTTTTTAAAAGCACTTATTAGAATATATATCGATTGAACTGTTGTTTTGCAAATGTAGTCTAACTAGATGCATGTAGAAAAATATTTCATATACAAAAAGAAGGAAATTTGTGATTCAGTTTTGACACCTCAGATATTTATCAGCAACAGAGAGTCATGCCTCTTCTTCCCCTCCCCCCTTTTAGCTCTTCCCTACATAAACATGGGCTTAGAGGAGCAGAGAACCCAAATGTAGTACAAATTCAAATTTCCTAGGCTGCACAGCTCAGAAAGTGTTCCGCTCATGGCTGCTCGCCCCACTTCTGGGGTTATCTGTTCCTCTCCTATGTGACACAACATGACAGAAACCAAGCTTGTATAAACCCACTTTAAAATTTCATGTAGGTCTTTAATTAATTCTATTAGCTTCATGAATAAGGTAACTTATCAGATATTAGGCAACATAAAGGTGACCTACCTGTCCAGCCAGAACAGACTTGCCCTTAAACATGTCCATCTGTATCTCTCAGAATGTGAGTTATGCAGATAAGTTATTATAAATAAATAATCTGATATCCATGTTAATTATGATGATTTAATTATGGTATCTTACTCCTTGCAGGCATATTGATGAGTTATTTTTTCTGTTTTGCCCCAGAGAACATTATTAATACACGTCGAAGGACACAGTTTAGCCATGAATACTAATGACCCATTCAAAGTAAAGTTATGCATGAAATTCTATGAAGCAGTAGGTTTCACTCATTAATTTCACTTGGAGCACCACTATAGTAATGTTGTCATTAGTTAAGAAATACTACATTGTGTATGGAAGTATTGCCCTTCCATACTTGTTATAACAATTTATGATACATAAATATCACTCTCATATGTGTAATGCAGAAATCATGTATTATACTAAAAAACCCCACCATATGCATTAGATTTGGAGTCGCTTTATAGCATTTATGAGTTGCTATTCAACATAGTAAGAAAGAAGGTATTTTCAGCAGCAGTAAGATAAAATTCAGTCAGTTTCTTCTAAAATGTTTCTTTTCCTAAAGAAAAGAATATTAGTTATATTTTACTCTAGTATGGTGTGGATAACCATCTTCCACTTAGACATGTCAGGCACACACTGTGACTGGATATGTCCCATACTCCACAGACATGGCCTAGGAAAAAGCACGAAGCACGTCATTGAGAATAAGCAGGTGCACCAGGATATCCTACAGAGACTTCTACATTGTACTAAGCATCTGTGATTGCACAGTTGAACTTTAAAACGGCATTCAGGATTCAGGCACCTTAATATTAATGTCCATGTTGTCTTCATTAGAATTAGATATTTCAACTCCAGCATGCTCAGAGGTGATGCAGGGCATAATGTTTTGCCTGGGTGTAGAAATTCAGTGCCCTGCAAGACCCCTAAGAATATTTGATACAACTTTGTGCATGGATTTAGTAGATACTCCTGTGAAATGGCATTTGTAGTGCAGGTGTCACATCCCAGGGCATCCTAAATGTGAGTAAGTGAACTCACACTACCTACACCACAGACAGTGGTGTCGAGAGAGGTTTACCCATGACCAACTGTGAGCATCATGTGAGTCTCAAATGAATCTTACTGCTTATGTTTAGAAAATTGCAGCTTTCACTTTTTGACGAGATGAGTAATTCTGAGGGGATCGCTTACTGTATTAATCATGATGGGGCTCCAGAGACCATCATGGGACCTGAGACACCCTTTAAAAGTTTACACAACTGCTCTGTAGTCACCTAAATTCAGATACATAGTCAAATAAGACACCAAAAAAGGAAAAATAAACCAAATTCCACATGTTAGAGACTAAAATCTATTTTGGGATGTTTTTAAATCATGCGTTTGTTCTTTCTCACTCCAGTCTCTCTACCAAACTTCAATCTAGAGTGAAAACTTGTGTATGCGTGTGGCTACACACATCAACAACTCAACAAGTCACTGAAGAGACAAAGTGGTATGGGTTTTCACTTGCCTATGGATGACTTTTAAAACTTGTCAGTAGTGTTGTCAAGCATTCGTGAGATGTTCTGCTTGAGTGATCTGACTTAAAATGAGTCCTGCATGTTTGGAAGTAGTCTCTGCTTTAGTTCAGCTAACACTGAGCTACTGTTCATTGATAGAAGGCACTGGAGTAGACAGGTGTACTTTTCTTGAATTCATTAGTTTAGTGAGAAATCTCATAATTATTTTGAATCCTATTATGTTATGATAGAAAGAGAGCAGTAGAATTGCAACTGAGTGATTTAAATCCTGTTTATGCTCAAGCTTCCTGGCAAATTGAAAGTGCTTGAAATAGAGAAAGAAGTCATTACCAATATGGGAGTTTTAGCAGAAATCTTTAAATGATAAAGGCTGCATCATTTCTCTTTGATGTACATGTGAATCTTCCACTGAAGTCAACTGGAACAGGATTCATACCTTCAGGATCTGGATTTGTTCGTAATCCTCTGAATTTTAAATTCTCATTCCATTATATCAAGTAAGGGAGAGAGGATTAGTTGGCAGTATCTGACAGCTTTAATTTTTTTATGGGATTTTTACATCTAGTAGAAAAGTAAATGAAAAACTGAGAATGCATTACTCATGAAGATGAGCATTTTAAAATGCGTCTTTTACAAACCTTGATTTTTGCATCAAAAACCTTCTCACTGTCTTTATCATTAACCAGTGGGTAGGAAAAAATGAGATTAGAATTCCCAACAAAGAGCATAACTTTCTTTTAGATTGAATATACACAGACAAGTTTCACAAAATCTACATGTTCACGTTTTGCCGTTGGCCTTATGCAGAGGAGAGTCTATCTGTTCCAAATTGTAGGCTGCTTGAATTTCCCTGATCAATACTTTGATGAGCACCATGATACTTTTACAATATTTTATTGTTTATTCATAGCAGTTGGTTTGAATATAGGCATTTCAGAATGTCAAATATGTAGAAGATAATAGCACATTACAGAAAAACAACGTAATTCTCTGTTAGACCATTACCCCACAGAATTATCAGCAATAATTTAAATGTGTTTAATCTCCCACAGAAAATTCAAGTAAAGTTTTCATTGCTAGTCAATCAATGTATTTTCCACTTATTTTAAGATAGTTTACTGTTTCAACATGTTTAATCATGGACATGTGACATTAGAATTCAAAATTTTTTACATTGAGTTCCTCAATGTAAGGCTAAATGGATTGAAAGAGTGTAGGATTTATTAAGTTACCCAGCTGCAGACTATTAGTATATTTGTATAAAAGAAATAACAGATAATGAGGAAAATGAAAGATTAAGCACACAAACACTTTTGCTGTAATACGAAGAAGACATTGGAGACAGCAGTGAAGACTAGACTTCTTTGATTGCTGCCTGAAGGGTCACTGAAGGATTTTCTCAGCCTTTCAGAAGGTTAGTCCAAAACTTGTCACTGGAAATAAGAGGTCAAGGATATAATTGTATTTTGGAATATCAGGAGGAACTTGTGAGGCTATGTAAACCTTGTTAAGAGGTGTTTAGGGGAAGCACCAAGGGTGTGTAAAAGAAGACAGGAGAGCAGATCATGGAGGAGCAAACATAGGAGAATAAAGGAGAAGTGGAAATAAAAGGAATAAGACACATTTAAGTTGGCTAGTGTGCTACTCTCTCCGAGCCCAGAGCCTCAGCCTGTCACATTTTGTTACTAAAGCCTATTCTTATTTTTCTCAGTGGAATTCAGTCTCTTCTGTGTGTGATTGCTGCAGTCTAAGTGCCAGCAACAGGAGGAAAGGTCACAATGCCAGTCGGTCTAGGTCCCAGCAGCCAGAGGGGCCAGCATGTAGAACAGGGTTGGCTGGCAGCAGTCAGAGACATGTGGGTGTTTGTCTTGTCCCAGTGATTTTCACAAGAACACCTATATTCAAGGGGTTAACGTCAAAAGCTTTTCATTCAGGGATGCATATGTAACTCACTAACTTTGAGCTGGACTTGCTCAAAAGCAGGAGGAGACATGCATCTGGAAGGGCTCAAGGTGTGAGTAAGTGAAAGGCAAGGAAGCCTGAGGTCTGGGCATTGACATTAGGCATAAAATAGAGAGCCCATACAAAACCTAAGGGAACTGTAACAGAGGGACTGCCTGTGAGATGAGTATGACTACCTGCATAAGGCTGCAGGAGAAGATCAAACAGGACAAGCTGTTGAGCAGTGGTAAGTCTGCACACAGGGAAAGGGGCCCAGGGTTTGGACATGGGCATTACACAGAATCAGAGACTGTGCTGCTATTCAAGGCCATTATCACCGTGGCTATGCATCTGGAGAGTGAACTGGGGAATTTTCCTGTGAATTCTCTCCTGAATTTGGATATGATGTGTGTGGGGCTGGTTTTCATTAACAAACTTCAATCTTGATCAGCCAGAGTGGAGAAACTAGATATGGCCCTCTGCATCTCTATTTTCTGGGAGTTTTCACAGTGGTACATATTGAAGTTGCTAAAGACAACAGTCAGCATGGCCAGCTGCATTAATGTGCATGTGTGTGCTCCAGTCTCTCTGAAACACTGAGTGCTGCAACTGGCTGGACCTTTACATGGGCACAGCAGCAGCAGCAGCCTCATCTGCTGGGATGGAGAGACCCTCAGGTGCTGAGACATCCTGGCCTGCTGGACTGTAGTGACCAGGAGGAAACACCTGCCATTTCCTGGAGACTGCTCCCTTCACATCCTGAACACTCAGCATCTTCATCAGCTGTTGTCAGTTCTGCCTTGTACATCTCGTTCAAGTTTATTGTATCTGGCCTTTAAAAGACACAATTTACTTTTACTGCTACAAATGGAATTAGAAAGCCTGATACAAATGAAACTGACAGGTTTTGATTTTGAGGGGTTTATTTTTCACTTTAGAGTTTGGAGACCTTGATGAATGCCAGCCTTTTATCATGCCATCTGATAGAAAAATGAAGAATGCAAAAAGGAAGAAAACAAAGCAAGGATTTGACCTTTTTCCAACCAAAAAAAACCCCCTCTCTCAAAGTGGCAATAGTTACCATCTGTCAAAACTTAGAAAGTGCTATAAATTAAAAACAAAAAAAATGAAATGAATAATTTAATAGATTAAGCTACTAAAAGCCCCAACCCTATAACTTCTTAAAATCTAAGTAGGGATCATTTTTCTTAAAGAACACATTTCTTTGAGAGGAAAAAAAATCCAACCCAATTAAATCCCAAATGATAAAAGATAAAACTTTGCAGAATTTAATAGTTCTGATTTGCAGATATTGAAAAAAAATCTACTCATGGAAGTGTGATTTTTTTATACTGATATTTTGCTTTTTCTCTAAGCATCTGCTGCCAGCAGACATCAAAGATGGAATACAGACTTAGATGACTGTTTCTTCTGTTCTTACATTAAAAAAACTTATTTCTGTTCTTGCCTCTCTCGAGTTAAACAGCATGTTAAAGGTCCTGTTAAAATTAAGACATCAAGCTGTTTGGATTGAAATTAGAACATAATACCATTGGTACCAGGACAGTTCTTCCTTACCCTACTGGCTTATAAAAAAAATTTTTTTGAGCTATTTATATCATTTTACACAGTTTGGTCACGTCCAGCAAAAAAAATATCCCATGTAAGTTACTAGGCATTGTAGGGTCAGGTCCAGAACCAATGAGATACCAATGAGATATTTAAACTCCTAGCATCTACTTAGTTCTTCAATTGCCCATTTAAACCACTAGGAACCTAAATATGGGCCAGAACAATAAATTATAAATGGGGTTTGAGACTCAGTTCTGCACTGGGATGCAAACTCATCCTCAATAAAAGCCAAAATCATTTTGTCATGAAACTGTGGCTAATTAGGATGTTACCTGTGGTCTAGACAGTCACAGCTGCCTTGAAGCCACTCTTGGAAATAATTAAAATTGATGGCCTTCAGCCTTTTGATGATCTTTGCAACAAGGGAGCATCAATTCTTACAGTCCACTCGACTCTGTATACTCTCATCATAAAAGACTCTTAATAAAAGCCAAGGAGCTGGCTGTATTAGTTACTCAATGTTATTAGCAACGTGTTTCACATTACTGATTTTGAATTCACTAAGTAGCAATGCTTTTTCCTTTTTCCATCTCCCAGCACAACTGCATTTGCAGTCTCTACATGATAATGATATAAAAGCCAAGGAGCTCTCAGTATGGACTGAGCCTACTGCATCATACCCTGAATTACTCACAATTTACCTGTGGAGTGTGTGAGTACATAGGCAACAATCCACTGTTGTTCCTAGGCCAGACTAATCTAAGTTTCCATAAAGGCTGAAAAAAATAGTAGGGCAGCAAGAAAGGGGAAGAAATTTTAACCTTAGCTCATACAGCTTTAGCAGTGTCCACTCATATACTAAGAGCAATATCAAACAAAAACAGAGCCACAGAGTGTTCAAATTTCAAAATTGCTTGCAAATTTTCACTGAGCCATTTGTGTTCTTACAAGACAAATATTTTCTCACTTTGGTCTTTCTTTTTTTCTGCAAGTCAAATTGCTGCTGAACTTTGTGCTGGAGGTTTGAGGACAGGGTGTGAGAACCAGATGGGGGAAAAAGGGCTGCAGCACAGCCCAGTGGGCTCCATCACCACTTCCCAATACTTGCCACCAAGGAGAGTGAACCAGCTTTAGTAAGATGACAAGCACCGGCCAGACTCTGCCCTTTTACACAATGATGAATCTACATAAGTTTAGTGCCACTGATTAGATTTACACTTGTGGAAATCAAGTGCTCTGTTTTGTCCTTCTAGATCTTTCCTAGCCTCAGGGCACTTTATTGAACAACCTGCAGGCACCCTCAGCAATGCTCCTGCCATGTCACTTCCACAGCTGTTAGGAAGTTCAAAAGAAGCCTTCTGGGTATGTCTTTTGTACACACCTTGAAACAAAGTACACTGAACTTTGCCAAAATTCAGTTGAGTGAGTAGAAAAGTGTCTGTAAGTATCAAATGCCATCAGATTTCTCAGCTAGTATTCATTGTTGAAATAAGATTGCAACAAGTACTTTGATTCTTTGAATGCCACCTGACACCTTTTCTTTAATATGATGTTTCTTATCTAAAATGTGGCATGCATTGCTGTTATAAACAAATGATAGCAATTTCTGCTCTACTTCCAACAATTGAAACACATGCTATTGATTTTTCTCTCTCTTATTGAAGGTGTCTCAATGGCTTATCTCCTTGCCTGTCTTTGCCACAGTCAGAGCAACTTCTTAGCCAAACACTATCCAAGTCTTCCTCAAAAGAATTAGAAGTTAGCTTTGAATCCTGGAACTTGACTTGCTTATCAAGGTCTGATGATGAGTCTGCATGCATCCAGTGTGAAATTATACCTCTGGAAATTGTGATGCTGTTGTTCAAAAATTGATTGCTTAGCTAGATAAATTTATGATCTTCCAGAAAAAGCATTAATCACCAAGACACACTAAAACCAGTGGATTTGAAGACAATGGCAAAAGTTTATGTCTAAGTATAGGGAGGCCTGGCTAAACAATTATTTCTCTTTCCATAAGGCTGAAGAGCAGATATGAATGTCACTTCAGATAAGATCAATCACTATTCAGGAGCTTATAGTCATGTATAGTAGGCTGTGCATTAGCATCACAAGAAGATTTCACTGCTACTCTGAGGATGCAGTGTCTTGCTGCAAAGAGATAGGTGATTTACCATCTTTTTAAAACAAAAACATAACCCCTTCAGGCAAGGCCAGGCACAAGAGATGGTTCTGTTCCCATAGCAAAGCATGTTTCTAACAGCGTGTTAACAAGTGAACTGCAGCAGTTCATGATACTGTTTAGAAAACAGGGAGACTTTACAGTATTTTATGATGGAGAATATCTGTAAATACTGTGAAGAACTTGTCAGTCAGTGAGTATTAATTAGAGTGGGAAAGAGGCTACAGGACAAGACTACTAATTACCAAATACCTAAAGAGGATAACAACTGATCAAGTTACAGGTAATTAATTACTATCTATTTGATTGCAGTCTCTAAATAAATATTTTTATAATATAAAACCAGTAACAGATTGTTTTTACATGCAGTCAGCTGTTAAATCATCAGAAAATTTTCTTTACAGTACAAGTGGTTGGCTTTTCCTTTTTACTATTAAAAAAAAAGGGGGGGGGGGCAGGGAATGGTGTACTATAAATGGATCCAAAAGTGACATTACACCTTTGTGGTGTTTGGAATGGTTAGTGTCAGTGTTTTATAAGATGATTGGTTTGTGTTTGCTTTTTTTTTTCTTTCTCTTTTGTCAAAGGACAATTGGATGGCTTAGGCTTTATATATCCTCTTCTTCTTCTAAAAAGAAACAGGAAACATAGCATTTAGTTGTGAAAGAGACTAAAATGAAAGTATTTTGTGGCAGATGGGATTTTTATGAGCTGTTTGTCACTATATACCAGTCTTGTTAAGGAGAAATCGTTTTCTGCTTCATTACACTAAGATAGCTCTGTTTAGGGTTCCACTCAGCTGTGAAATTACTTTAAAACTTCTATAAGGAATAGAGATGGGATTTTTTATAAAAAAAAAGATTGCTAACACAATATAAGGACTGGAAATAAAATGGTCAAACACACTGTTTTTTTAGTAGCAGGGGGAATATAGAAATGTTGTATTGCATACTTACATTTAATCTGCTGGTTTAAGATAAAAAGAGGCTCCAGAGTACTATTATTTTCTACACCTCAAAAAGGCAACATTCACATTAATCTACATAAAAAGACTGAAAAGATATTAGGGGAAAAATTAAAACTATATTGGATTCTTTGTGCTGCTTTTGAGACAGATAAAGTACAAAAAAAAAAGATTCAGATGGACACAGATATAAGTATGAAAATACTGTGCCATCCATCTATGGACCCTGGCAGGACTATGCTGTTCATATGCTTTTCTCGAGTAAGCTCTGAATCTTTAGACAAGATTGCAGTTGGCAACTACAATTTAACATACTCCCCATAACCTCTCTTGGTGGTACTTCTTCACTGTGACTGTTTCTGTCCCTTTTTTCCATGTCTCTTCTCTTTCTCTCTTTTTTAATGCCACATCAAGCCTTTATTCTATGATATGAACTTTATATAATCTGTAATAAAATCCCTTCTTTCTTAGTAACTTGTCATGCTTTTGTGGAACATTCACCAGGAAAGAAACTTGCCACAAGGTAGAGCTGGGTTGCAAGGACATGGCTGACCCATCTACAGCCAGGGGTCAAAAACCACGTAGTGGGCAGCTCCTCTTTGTCCTGCCCTGCTTGCACTGGTGTGAACTCAAAACTTTGCTCATGTAGAAAAGGTTCATCCCTGTCAGCCCCTCAATCCCTATGTATGTTTTAAAAGTTAGTAAATCCAAGTGTCTGACCCTAACTCCACAGGTCAGCTTCTAGGAATGGTCTGTTATTTTAGCATCTGGAAGCTTTCCCTCAACCTTCAAGGTCATTGTCAAGCTCTCTCCTTCTAATATTGAATAGGCTATGTGGAAAGACACATTCTCTGACTTTCCTATTCTTTCTACCAATGGCAGAAAGGAATTTGCACCTGCTGTAAGAGTGTTGCACACCACAGTGTTCTGGGAATGATTGCACCTGGAGAAGTCCAAATTATCTGTTTCACCACTGTCTGCCATTCCCAATCCCCTGCTTCCACTGAGACAATCTTCATCAATGTAGTATTTCCCTTGGGACTCCCTAGCAGGAGAATTTCTAAACTTTTGGGTTTTACATTTAATTCTTCATATTCCATAGAACACTTCCTTAATGTTGGAAAATCTCAACAGGACATCCATATATGAGGTAATCACACCTGACTCTATTAAAACTAATAAAGGACAACAAATAAATTATAAAGTAGGCACTTAATGGTGATATTTCTCTACTTTTGGGTTACAAGTTTTTGGATGAGCTGAAAGATGGTCAACACTGAGGCAGAGCAAGCCCTTCTGAAAAAGAAGGCATTAGCTGATGAATATTGATGAGCAGGTTTTCCCAATGCATTACCCCAAATTTTATCCTTTATTTTAAAGAATAAAGTAAGTGTTTAGTCTGTTCAAGAACATTTAAACAGGGGTAACTTATGCTTGACAAATTTTTACATCAAAAACCTGGGTACATATTTTCTTTACACATGCATTTACAAGAGTGACATGAGTAGGAATTAACTTCTATTCTTTTGAAGGGCCTTGGCTTTTAAATTTATTTGTATATTCTTTTTACCAGTTTAAAAAAAACTCCTAATCATGTTTGCCATGAAGAACTGTTTCTTTGAAAGTGTATCAATTAGGCATTAACCTGCACAAAGAAATTCACTGGTCAACAGTCTTGAAGGAAAAAAAGTCATAAGGATTAGCTTTAGACATACCTTGACTAGTGAGAAAGAAAGGCATTTAGACCTTTTTTGCACAAAAATCATTCACTATACAACTGCATAAGCAGAACTTGTGCAAGCAGAATTGTCCTTTTATCAAAGGTACATTTGCCTATTACAGAAATAAATAAATAAATAAAAAGCAACATAGCAAACTCTAGAAAGAGGTTCTGAGACTACCTTTTTTATTTTTATGAAGTACAAAATTTTTTTCATGTCATACCATTCACTACTGAGATGGAACATCAGACAAATGCTCTGCATTATTCTTATTTTTGGGAACCTTTGTGTATTGTGGTCATCTTTGTAGAAAAAGGTTGTGCTTGCTTGAGCAACTCCTCGTGTATTTGGGGTTCATTGTTTCTTCTAGTCATGTAGTTATTTATGCATGGGAAATGCTTATTAATGCAGTTACACTTAAAAGTACTATTATTTTCTCCCAGTATGTGAGAATAAAACTATTTTATTGAGCAAAGGTTTTTCTGTCCAGGTGAACTAAAATTAGAAAAGGCAAAAGAAGTAGCACAAAAGGGTAGAAAAATTTATTTTTAACTGTTTTTTTGAGCTATTGAAATCAAAATAGATCCTACCTTAGACACATTAAACAGTCTGAAATTAGAGTCTTAACTGATAGAAAGAGACATAACTCTGTGACAGCCAAAGGCAGTTTATCTAAGCTGAAGATCTGTTTTACAGTATTTTTCTCAAATTATGTCCCTAAACTATTAACATGACTAACAAGGAAGTCAAAATCTGCCCTTTGGCCACCAATTATGACTTGATATGTAGCACGCTAAGTGAAGTCATATTTCAAACTTTACATACTTACAAACTGTGAAAAGGCTTCAGAATCCAGTTAAGGAAACTAAATGACTAAACTCACCATTTGAAAGTAAAGAAGCAGCTGGTTTGCTTGCCTACAGAGAATTTGCAGGCAGATTTTATTATGAAAAAGCTCAAGTCCTCCAGGCTCAGTGACAGCTGAATCCTACAATATGCTCCATTTGGCAGTAATTCTTAGAAGAGATATATCCTTTTCCTGTTAGAGATAGGTGTTAGGTCTTCAGTATTATTGGTGCTGAGTATAAAAGCTTCCATCATAAAGATGAAGAACTAGATAGTTACTCTCAGGTGGCTCTACTAGGTAGGTTTTATAATCTTGCTGTACTTCAGAATGTCAGGCATTTCTTTATTTCAAAAAATGCAGAAGGATAAAACTCACAAGAAAGAAAATTAGAATTAGAGGAACCAACTAAACTTTTGAACAAATCTATTTTCCTTGCTGTCCTGTATCAGTTCACCTGTTTCTCTGCTTTCTTTCTTCCTTTATGGCCAAAATATCTCAATGCCTTTCTGCAGTGTCTAGGGGGAATAACTTAGTTTGTTCTTTGTTTTGGTTTTGTGGTTTTTTCCCCCGCAAATGGATGGATTTTTGACTTGGGATGTTACAGCTGTAGATTTTTGAGGTTAAAAATTTAAATCTTCTCTTTAAATACTGTAGGTCATTTGTTTCCCCATTCAGACAGTTTCCTAGGCCTGGAAGTGCTGTCTTTGTCTTCCACAAGGGCAGCAGCAATTATGTTTGGGTCACAGAGACACCTAAGCATACATTTGTGGGGAATTGGCAACTTCTGGAAAGACATATGCATTATCTTTTTTTTTATTACTTCTTAGAAGATAAATTCACAAAGAGTATATAAATTACCAGTTAGAAGACCTTGATCATTAACTCAGCACTGTTAGCAGGTGCAGGTGTTCACACTGAGGCTGAATCTTCAACCAAGCTTTTGTTCAAGTCATGACTCTCAAATGTCCACTCTGTTAAATGACAAGCAAATATTGCTCAGAGAGCAATTACAAAGGAAGACTGAAGTGCCTAAATGCTTTGGAAGTGCAGAGGACTTCTGAACCCAGAGGTCTTCTTATTTGCCATTCTATTATCTCTTCAGTGAATACAAACATGATTTTTTTACCTGAAACTTCCCTACATTCTTACTGTAGTTGCCCACTGTTACCTTAGGCAAGCTGCCAAGTGCCTTAGCTTCAGAGCTGCATAAATGAAGTCTGGCAGAGACTACAGCCCATGAACAACCTGATCTAATAGGCATCCACCAAGGTACAGCTCATCATAAGTAGCACCCTTGGCACAGGCTTTGAAGGCTTGGGGAAAAACAAGGACCTATTCAGACTCAGAAAGTGACTCAACTAATTTTTCTCAAATAGAGTAGAGCCACTCCAGTGACCTGGAATATTCTAGCTCCCTCTAGCCATGTCCCTACATAGTCATGGCTACCCCAAACCCCATGCCATCCCCACCTTGTGCGTATCTTGTACACCACAGGCAGTATTATCTCACTGTAAGACGAGTAGACAAGGCTCCAAGGAACACGGTTTAGTGGTAAACTTATCAGTGTTAAGTTTACAGCTGGACTTGATGATCTCGATGGTCTTTTGCAACATAAATGATCTGAAACTTCTGAGCCCGGACGATCGAACCCTTTTCAGTTTCCTCGGGACTCTGACCTGATGGTGACTTGAGAGAGGCAGCCTTGATTCAGTTGTCCAGAAACAGAATTTTAATAATGCCAAAATAACAAACAATAAGGTATCCATTATATTTGGAGCAAACTGTAAAAAGGCAGTAACAAGGGCCAAAAAGCAGGAGGCCAGGCTCAGACAGGGGTAGTTATACATTCGGGAGTGGGGAGGAGTTAAGGTGGGGTCTGAGGGAAAGGTCCACTGGGGAGAACAATTAGGAATATTAACATTTCTGCACCTATGGGAACACAAAGAACTAGGAACCTTCTAGCACTGATTTGCATACTTGAACTGAGGGAGCATGTGAGTAAGCCTCTTGCTTAGAATGGAGTTTCCCAGGGCATTAGGCCAGGATTTTCCTCTTCCCTGGGGAAACCACTCTCCACAATGATCCTAACATTCTATGATTCTGTGACTTGAAAACCTACATTTGGATAAACAAATCCTGCCCTAAATTACCAACCTTGCTGTTGAAATATTTTCCTTCCTTCATTCTTTATTCTCTGTCATTGATTTGGTGAACTGTTATATTTCTCTCTCTTTTCTTTTTTTTTTTTTTTTTAATCTCTTGGATAAATTTTCAGTTAGGAGATGGCATTGTTAATTCATGAGGATCAGACATCTTTGCAGGAAGCCTCTGAAACTCTGGGGTCAGTTTCAGTTGATCAGACAACAACATGCTCAGACAACATCTGATGTAAAGAATTTAGAGGAAAGAAAGAAGAGACAACATAGAAAATGTTTATACACAAAACGTAAACATAAATGCACAAAGAGGTATTTATCTAAGGAGGTAGGAGCCTTCTGGTATAAGAGATAGCTGGGCAAAACAGTGGGACTTCCCAAATTTTTTGAGAAAGGATGAATAGGTATCAAAACTGAATTTGAAGTAAAGCAAATGTAGTTATTTGTCTATATACTGAAAGCTCCAGGTCTCAGTTCACACTGAGAATAAGCAGCTTGGAACATAAGTGTACAGCCCAAGAACATATTCCTGTGAGTGGGTGAAAATGGGTGAAATACATAGTATTTAGGGTAGTGAAAACCTGTTGACTCTGCTGTCTCTGCGGGCCTTACTCTTTGCTGTCTTGCTCTGACTGGAGTGCAATGGCAACTTTACTATTTACCTGCCTTTTCTCTCATAGGTATGGACAAGCCCAGAGCCACTTAGGGTAGCTTGTTATTCTCAGCCACAAGCCAGGGACTACTGCTTTCTTCTGCACACCAGCTAAACAAGCTGAGACTGAGGTATATGTTGGGGAAAAGAAAAGATTTTTGAGCATGGATAGTAAAGGGATTTAGACTAAAATAATTGACTCTTCTTCAAGCATAAGCAGTAAGTACTGGGGATTAGTGCTCCATTTTTTTTTTCTCCTTTTTGATAAGTCTCCTGTTGTCAGTGTGTTTCTTATTTAATACCACAGACAGTAAATAATTTCCTTGTTTCCAAATTATGACAGCTTTAGCCACTTTTAGAATAAGAGCTGTTGTAGTGTGAAAGAAAATCCAAACAAATGTATGCTTCAAAATGATTATTTCACCCTAGAGACTTAATTTATACAAAACAGATTACCAGAATACAGTAAAATTCCCATTAAAACATAAGTCATCAATTTTCTGTTGAGTGAAGCATAACTTAAATTATGAGAATTTAATTATTATACTGTTGGGGTTGAAAGGTGATTCATGTTCTGAGCTTGATTTTTTAATGCTTCCTTTTCTGTATTTCTCATTAGCTTCACATTATATGTTCACAAAAACCTTTCTCTTATAAGAGTAACCGAGTCACTCCCATAAGCATGACTGTTTTCCCAGAAGCTGGTTGAATTTTGAGGATAATGAAATAAGTTATTTTTGAAGTACAGAGCATGTCTCTGGTTAGAGCAGTAGCCTACACTTGGCACCTAGGGCTCTGCAGGGATTGCTCCACAATGTTTTAGCATGCAAGAGTGCCATTTTGAAAACACTTCCTACTGACACATTTCCCTGCCACAGCAGCATGCTGCCTCCAGCTTCCTTCTTCCCTCCAGCTGATTCTTGTCTGGAGACTGACCAGCAGCTTCACCGTGGTTTCTCAGTACAGGTATTACATTTTAGCACACGGTGGTTGTAGCCAGGTGGGGTCGGTCTCTTTCTCCAGGCAGCAACTGACAGAATGAGAGGACACAGTCTTAAGCCGTGCCAAGGGAAATATGGGCTGGATATTAGGAAAAAGTTTTTACAGAAAGGGTGATAAAGTATTGGAATGGTCTGCCTGGTAGAGTCACCATCCCTGGATGTGTTTAAAAAAAGACTGGATGTGGCACTTGGTGCCATGGTTTAGTTGATGTGTTAGGGCATGGATTGGACTCGATGATCTTGAAGGTCTCTTCCAACATAGTGATTCTGTGATTTGTCCCCTCTTCCTATTAGCACCCTTATTTCTCTTTGTCTGGCTTTGCCCTCTGCCTGGGGGGAGTGCTGGGCTGCCAGCACCCTATACTAAAAATGTGTGCCAGCACCCCACCCTGCAAAATGTGTGCACCTGTGGAAGCCTCACAGCCCATTGCCTTGGCCTCACCTCGTCCATGCCGAGGCCAGGGGAAGGGACGAGCTGGGTTATCAGTCACAGCTCAGCCTGCCCAGGGAAGGATTTGGCAATCCTCTCAGAAACTACCAATATGCAGCTGGAGAGGGAGGAGTTACAAGTCTAACCCAGAGTCAACCCAGTGTGTCTGCTGGAGACAACAGGTGCATAAATACTGCATCTACAAACGAAGCACATCCATGTTAAAGACATAATAATGAAAAATAATGGCAGAAGTTTTGTATACAGAAGTCTAACAAGTTAAGAAAAAAGTCACTCCACCTTTTAATTTCAAGAAGAAAATCTAGTGGAAAATGTTATTAGCGCACTTGCTTCCAGAAGATGGACTTACCATCATCTTTAAAAATATTGCTTTCCTTATTTTAAACAATATATTTTGATCCTTAGTTTGAATAGTTTTTTGTCTTCAAGAGTGTCTGTCTTCTGGAGAACTTACAACATGTTGTAAACAAGTGAAGTCTGACTAATCTCTCTTATGATAATTATTTAGTGTATGTTTATGAAGATCATATATTGACCATATATTGAGTGAAGAAATTTCCTTTTTTCCAAGCAAGTGAGCCCATGCTTACTTGTAACATTCAGTTCATGCTCTCTGTTATTGCTCTATTATCACTAAATGTTCATCTCAGCTGTGTTCTCAAAGACCTTAATGCTTTGCTTGAAAGCAATTTATTCTGTTAATGTCTACCAAGCTTTTCAGAGATCTTTTCAATCATTAATGAAATTTGTCTTTTTGATGAGCTAAAATCATTTTATGTCGTGTGATGCTCACAATATTCTAGCCGTTGCAACGAATTTTCTTAGAGCTAAATATGGATTTGAATCTGAAGTGATTATTTTTATTTCAGGTAGGAATTAATGATATTTAGAATATTTTTTTCTTTAACTAAAAATACAATTTAACACAATTTTAAGACAAACAAGATACTGTGCAAATTTATAGTGTATATATTTCATTCTCTAGTGTTTATATTAAATATCATGTGGGTATGATTCAGCAGTCTTCTTTGTCTTCTAGGATGAAACTCAAGAGTTTAAATCATGAGTCAGTGAAATGTAATCCAGCTCAACTGGAGTTCTGCCTTTTAAAACTACCCATCATATACTGTTTAGATTATATACTGGTTTAATCTCTTCACAAATATTCTTCAGTGGCTAGATAGATTGTATTAAAATTCAAAATTTTACCAAATAATTCAAAAATGTAGTGTTACAACTGTGGTGAAACAAGTTTCTTATTTTATCATCCAATATGTCTTAGATGAAGCAAGATGCTCTTCTGTGATTCTATATGGATTTGCTTTTCTTAGCTTTTCTTTTTGTGATAAGCACGCAATTTGTAGCAAGAAGCGTCCTAACAAGGCTGTATTTCTGGCAGAAATTGAAGTATAGAAGACTGCAGAGGCAAGCATTGGTAAAAATTAGCCTAGTAAAGCATGAACACTCCTAAATGTACAAATTAAAAAAGAAAAATTTAATTCCTTTAGCTGCCACAAGTAGACAAAAAGACTGCTAGGATGGTAAGAAATGCTTATTTTGTTAAGACCAGATCAGAGAAGTAAGCCTGTTTTTTTTCATAAAAAAAGAAAAGGAGGGTTCTGAGTGAACCCTACAGATGGTGTAGGTGAGTTACCTGATAGGGAACAGAGAAATTAGAGGAGTAGAATGGAACTGATATAAGATCATCAGACATAAAAAAAACCCAACAGGATTATAGTCTTGTGACTAAAAGATTTCTGAGAGAAGCAGAATCTAGAGGATTCTTCAAAGAGCTTGCTTTTACCTTAAAGCTTAGCAAATTTATAGGAGGGATTATCTGATACAATATTTGCTACTTTCCCCAAAAGATGTGTTCCATTCCCTTAATGTCACAATTCTATTTCCTAGCAAGTTATCAACTGTCTTAATATCCAAATAATTTGTATTTATAATGCACAGCCCTTTTTAAATATTTAGAGCCTCTAGGAGAAAAAACATTGCTGGGGGCATCTTAGATAATGCCAGAGAAATCCTTTGTCCTCCATTTTTATTCAAAATACCAAACTTTTGCAGAGTGATTCTTAGAAGTGTTTATTTGACATCTTTGATGGGCACATGCTTTAACTTGCTGATTCATGAAATGGAAGATCCTCTGCCATTATTGCAGTGTTTCTTCTAATGCTGTCTCCTAATCAAAAACTCCTTTAACTTAATTCAAAAAATCAAAATTCTTTGGTTTTACAAGCTGTCCTGAGATTGTTGAATTGAAGAATATAGGGTAAAAAAGGATGTTCTAACAATGGGCCTTATGTGCCCCTTAAGCCTGCTTTACGACTTTATCACAATTTTTAAATGGTATTGCAAATTTATTTGACTGTATGTCATAAAAACCTGTTGCTGTGTATATCTGCTTGCTGTATTATGACACATAATTAAAAAAAAAATGTAAGTTGAAATAACCAGTAACATCTAAGTACTGAACCAACAAACAAATCTACAAACAGTCTGATCCATTTCAGTGTTTGCAATGTGTTTACTACATTTGTCTTTCCGTTTCAGTCCTACTCTGAGTACAAAAACAGAGTGTATGGGGATCTTATATCATGTGCAAGAGAAAGGTAATTCCAAAAGCTAAAGAGTATGGCAAGGAAAACAAACAGCTGTACCTAAATAATTGTTATAGCATGTATTCAGAATAAATTGTTTTATCTTCTGGTCTAGGAACCTGATCAATTTTTTACCATTCATTGCCTCGCCTGACTTTACAAGAAATACAGTTGATACCTTGATAATGTGTTTGTGGTAATAAACCAGACCTCTCTAGATAAATACTTAAATGAAATGAGGATTTCCAGGTGTTATGAAATTATATGCAAACATCATCACTTCTACATGTGAGGAGTAGTAAATAAGAAGGTATTGTCATATAAAGGAAAAATACAGAGTAGGAGATTCTAATAATTTGGTTGTAATAGTTTGAGAGTATACTCTACTTTTGGGAATATATAGATATACAACTTTCATGTCCCTATCAAGGCAAGCTTTTGAACACACAGAATCCATAAGTCTGTTTTTTCACCTTTCTTTATTATACCTGCCATGTTTCCTAGTGTTCATCACTTCCATAATTCCACTGATGCTCTTTTACTGCACGTCTCGATAAATTTGTCTGATCCGCACACCATCTACAACTGCCACAGTAAAAGCTCTCAGTGGCTGAGGAAATGTGCCTTCTGTAAATAATAGATATATCTCTCTTTTCTTCTCCTATGCTATCCAAAAACTTTTTTATTCTCTGCCACAGCACACAGTTTATTAATGCCAAAATTACAATATTCTATTTGATACAGTAGTTAACACTGGCACTTTTTTAATGGAAAAATAAACTTAATGACTATGTCATTCTGAGGTGTTGAATGTGGGGTGCAGATTTGAAACCTTGTGATTGCAATGTCTTCTTAGGAAAGGCAAAAATAAACTCTATGCAATAAACTTCAATTGCATTATTTGTACATTTAATTGGCAGAGGAATGAAGTCAGATACCAGAACGAATCTTAGCAAGGAACTCTATTAATTTCTATTTTTAAACTTATTTCAGTCTATTTCTTTTTTAAACTCTTTGAACTCTGGAGACTGATTTGTTAGGGGAACATTTACACAATCCAGTGTATGGAAAAGAATGGCAAAGACGGAACTGTGCCTTAGTCCTCGTAATTTAAGGATCATTAAATCTGTATGTGCACATGTGTGAGAGTGCACTGTCAAAACATCATAACCTCTTCCATATTGTCTTAGTTTTGCAGAAATGAAAATAAAACTGTGTTACTAGTCTTTCCTCACAGTACCCTTTTTTCCTCACAGGCATTTATCTCTATCTTTATCCTCAATAAGATGATCTATTCTAGAGGTATGTATTAAGGAGCATTTTATGCCTTCTGTATTATTACAAAGATAAATATTGCATAGTGTAAGCTACTTAGTTCAGCCCAGACAAGATAAATTCTTAATATTAAATCTGGAAAAATCCTACAAGTTGTCTTCTACATTAGTGAGACAACAAAACTGAATGAGCTGGAATTACTTCATGGACAATATACTAGCAAGAGCTTTATAGTAATCTTTAACATATTAAGGAATAGTTTTTTCAATTTGCATGAATTTCATTTGTTTATGAATTTCATGAACACCATGCCCTATGCCAGTTGGTTGACCAAGAATAGTTTTTTTATTTATATAACTTCCTATAAAAGTCCACGTGCACTTTGTTGTATGTAACAAGAAAAAGCATTCCCTGCATTCACCATAAATTACATAATATTTTACTTCTCATCATTTTTCTGAGCTTCTACTTCTCATACTACAAACTTGCAAGCACTCTGCAGTGACAATATAAAAGTTAGTACTGAATGCTTTTTTCTTCTCCATTCCCTCACTCAACTCTTCAGTGCTTCCAATATTTATACTGAAATATGTCACTTCTGTTGGGCAAGAAGAGATCTTTTTGACAGGTTTTAATATTGCCTGCACAATTTATTTTTTATGAATATGGGTGAAATTAATTGAGCAAAAGTTTCAATTTATTTTTGCATTCCTATCTCAGGAATTTGTATAAAGGATTAAGCATACTAAGACAATGTGGGTTCTGTATCACTGAGCACAGGCATATATGTAAACGGCAGCTGAGGAAATGTTTTTCCTTTTGGTCTCTCTTTTGCCAACTGTAGTCCCGGGAGAAATGTTGAGCAGCCCAACAGTGTCTATGTGGTTGAGTGAAAGAATTCAGTTGAATTCTGAACACCCATAGCACTAACCAGCTGGATATTTTCAATCAGCACAATTCACAGTCTCTCATCCCTGTCATACTTCCCAGTCTGGTCTAGTGATAGCAATATAGAGGAACTAAGAGCATTGACAAATTCTTGTCATCAGTGTACTGCAGAGGCCCACAGAAAAGGTGAGAAATCCCATTTAGTAAGGGAACATTCCAAAATACTAAACAAAAAAATTCCCTAAATGAAATATCAGTCTGTTTACCATTTTATTTTTATATCCATTTGTTTACCATTTATACCAATTTAACATTTCCATGTTAAATTTTGTTTAATTAAACATGCTTATATCTCAGGGTATAGTAAATATTTTTAAACTTCTGCATGCATTCCACTCTGCACCAGCTGGCCTCAAAGCCAGATAATACTTACTAACACTTTAAATTTATTATATAGTTTTATTCTGAATGAATCAGAGGGCTCTGTGATTGCTTTACACTTCATAATTTCTCAATTAAAATATATCTCAGGAAGAGGAATGGAGACTTCAGAAACTCCACCAGAACCAGAACTCTTTGAAAACCACTGAAGTAGGTTTAAACAAAGCCTTATTCCATATCTGCAAGCCACAAGAGACAGAAAAAAAGGAAACAAAGCAGAAAACAGCTTACTTTCTGACAGTAACTTGTTCTTTAGCACTAGATAGTTAGCCTTTTATAACTTCATTCAACTAGTTTGGAAAATGTTAACTATCAAACTATATTATTTCAAGCATGAGGAGAACTGTACTAAAAAAAAAAATCCTAAACAGCAAACAAAAAACCAACAACTTCTAGATTGACTGTACTGGAGTTCTTTAGTTTACTAAGTGCTTCTTTAGGATTTGAGTAAAATAGTTACATGTCAGAGCTTTACACTGTTGTTTCAAAATACTGTCCATGCCTTGAATTTTCCAAAAGTTTTTGCACATTTCTCACAGTCCAACAATTAGGTAGTAACACACTGTCTTGGAGTTCATGTAACTCAGGAATGGGAAAGGAAGGAAAGATTTTCTTGAACAAATGGCAAGTTCACTGAAAATTGAGGATTTGGAAACTGCTCATAAAATCAAGTCAAATGTACCAACATATTGTTTCAGATAAATAAAAACATGGACGGTAAGCAATAAAATTTATTGAACTCTGAATAATTTCATGATCCTTATTTTATTCTGCCTTGCACAAGGCTCAAAAAAGAGACAAATCATGGAGAGCCAGACTTGTGATTGCTCTACTCCTATGGCCCAAAGACAACCTCCATCCAAAGATGTCCAAAACTGTCCAAAGACAGTTTTGCAGGTATACCACCCTATTTTGATGAGCTTGGACCACCGTATCTGATTTGTGTGAAATGCCTCACTTTAGGAGAGGGCAGTATATACACTGAGCAGATTAACCTCCTAGGGAGCTCTTCAGTTTTTTGCCCTCCTTTCAGAAGGGCTGAAACTGTCAAGCTAGTATGTCTGAGTAGATCCAGTCAACAAAAGTGTTTCTCATGAATTTTATTTCCTATTGCAAATTTTGGCCAAATTTTAATGTCATATTCTGTGCATTGAATCACTCAACTCATATATTGCAAGACATGTATGTCATATAAGAATAAATTTGAAATATAGCAAAGTACTCTGAGTTATGATTAGGCACTATATAGGAGATTGATCATTTCAAGCCCTCACTCAGCATACAATTTAGTAGTTCATTGTATGATGTCTTCCTTCATTAGAAAGGGGGAGGGAAAACAAGTACAGCAAGCAAAAAATATGACTTTCATTTGCAGTTGAGGCTCAAGTAATTATGTTTACAGCATGAATTTTAAAATTTTCTTGCTACTCAAGACTTTAGTCTGCTTTTAATTAAGACTTGCATGTTGGTTGAAAAAATAAAGCATATTTGCATAGAAATAACCATGCCAAGCAGAAATCTTAATTTTAAGTAATTTTAATCATTTTCCTGGACTGGTAATTATTTCTAGTTGATCCATTTGAAGTGATTCCTTGCAGCAATTGAATATATTCATACCAACTGAAGTTTTTTCTGCGACTGAGAGATCATGTGCATATGATATCTCTAGGAGGGGGAAAACTGTATTTTTTATCACAGCCTAACAATTAACAGAAATTCTTAGTCCATCTTGCTTGAGCTCCAAAAAAATAACCTTATGAACACTTTAGCTCTAGATAAGGTAAATATTTGATGCTACAGTGGTGAATCAGTTTTAGTGATATACCAGTCAGCTCGTGGTATCTATGCTCTAAGCCTTAGCCTTTAATAGTACTATAGATATTAATAAGAAAGGCAAGTTCAATTCTACTGCATCTGCTGTTGTTGCTTCATGCCACAGGCAGATAACCTGGGAGACAGACCCATCAGAGCATCCAGCTAATGAACTCCCTTGAGATTGATGCTTTCACAAGCTGAAAAACAGAAGATTGCTATTAGCAACCTCAGCGACAGAAAAACAGTTAAGAATATATTTTGCTACTAAAATATCTTAAAAAGGTGACAAAACTAATCCTCTTCAATGTAAAGAACCTGTACCATGTTCTAATTTAAACCTACAACTCTTTTGGAAGCTGAAAATGCAGAACAAAAACTGGATTTCGTCAGACTTCTTAAGGGTGTTGCTTTATATTTGCTTCCTCCTGAAATCTCCAAAGAATAAATGGACATATTATAAATTACAGAAAAAAAAAGCCATTTTTAACTGTGAAAGAACAAGAGACTTGATCTGGAAATCTACTGATGCTGTGACAATTCCTAACAGACACTGATGTTTTGGGGTCATGGGGAATAACTGTCTAGCGCAGTGTAGCAGTGTTTTCCAGAGCACTTTTACTTTTGTATTAAAAATACACTTTAGTAAGAAAACTTCACTAATAGATGGAACATTCAAAGAATATGTTAGCCTAGTGCATTACACTCAGAAATATTAAATCAGCTGTTCTGGAGTACTCTGAAAAGATTTCAGAGGATGTTTGATGCAGGACTGATGTGATTTATAGACTGAGAGGTACCCAAAGTATCTGACTCTGTAAACTTTGCAGAGTTATGTAAGTTGCAATGTTTGCATCCCACTGCAATTCCTGCTCTTTAATTTAATCTTACATTTTGCTGAGCATTTTGTAGGATTGCTTCACATATCTTTTTGTTGTACTGATTCCCATAGCTGAGGCATGAAAAAAGCAAACATGTGGGAAGGAAGTCATATGGACTGGAGTGTTTAATATGGAGGAGGTGAGAAGAGGAAAGAAAATTATGACAAAATGAAATACCTTACATGCTCACAAATGTCTTCAAATTTTCTGTTACGTTTTTGGGGTTATGTCTGAAAGATATCAAAATAAAATGAATGAAATAAAGACATGCTGAAATATTAGTGCAAATATTTATGGCAAATTAGGAAACAAAATTTCAGAAAATCTTTATTGCAGAAGAGGATGTTTGTGAAAAAACATCTTTATCCTAAATGTGAATGCTGGCCTGGGGAAAAATCCTAAGCAGCATTTGCATTCTGCTCATCTTACTTTGCCTACATTGCAACTCTTCAAGAAGTTAAAATTGCTTTCTCCAAAAATTGGGAAGGAGTAACTCAAAAAGTTTTTGTAGTTTCAGGCAAGCATAGGAAACTGAAAACTTTGCCAAAGAAATTGAGATGAAGTCAGTATGGAAGGCAGAGGTTTAGGAGTGAATAGAAGGAGATAGGCTGGAGTTCACATTTCATGGTTCTTCAAAATCATTAATTTTACACAAGGTTAACATAGGTCCTAGACAGGATTTGCCACTGTGGTCTGTTGGTAATGTATGTGTTGCCAAGGGGATGACAATTAGGAAACTGATGGATGCTACTGGCAATATTTAGTTATCTCCTTCTATAACTATAACAATCAAGTAAGTTTAGGTTTATTTTAGCACACACATCAGGACTAAACTCAGTTTTGCCTTGATGCAAAAAGGCTTAGGGGTTTTTTCCCCTTTTTCCTCCTTTGTTTTCCTATTTTATTTTATCTTTTTGTTTCTATGTCAGAGATCAAAGACCAAAAAAACCACCGAGATCTATATTTGCAAGGAAGGAACAAAGAAAGAGACAGAAAAGCTTTCTTTGCTGGATGTGGATAACTTGCAAATTGTGATGGTGGATAGCGAGAGGATAACAACCCTCCTCTCTAAATGGTTGTGCAAAGTGCAGCCTGAAGTCCCACAGCTGGATTTATAATCAAATGGAGAAGCTCCTTGGAAAAGGCAGGACCAGACCATACGCACTCCAACGTATCCCAAAGTCCTACGGAGTCAGGATTCACACTGGATCTTCTTATACTGGTTCCTCTTGAGCATATAGCCCAAGAGGTTTCTACTTATCTAGTCTCCAAACAGAAACAGTGAAAAGTCTCCTTCCCTACCCTTCAAATAAGGGAATTGATCAAAATAACATAAAATAAGGTTTGTGCATTTTCTCTTTAATGTTCAAAACATTTTTGGTATAACATACACTGGAGTGCCTAGCACTGAATATTAACTTTCAGGTCAGATTCTGTATCCTGTGCAGCAGGAACCACAACTACTGGGGTTCAGCACAAGTACAATTTAAGATAAATAAAGCAAGAGTAATTAACACAATATTATCTCTATTCCTTTTTCAAGGGATTTATGTAAGGTGTAGAGAAAGGACAATATTAGGAAACAGGTCTGTATGTCTTTAACGTGTATAAACTCAGAATGAGACAGGCCTCTGGATGTAAATCTCTTCACTAGCTTCACTTACTCAGAAGGGTAAGACTTAGGTATTCAACATTTCAATAAATATAAAACTCAGTCCTATATATTAGTTGGACCTCTACATTCATCGTTTTCTCTATGTGGATTCAAGAAGCATCAGAAATGGCCAAGAGAGCTTATATTTTACCTGGATAAGTGGCTTTACCTAGTTGCTTCAAATGGAAACAGAGAATTAAAGAAAGTAATTTCTACATATTACTTTGTCATAAATAAAATAACAGCAGTTACATTCTTCTTCACTATACAGAAAGCTCTACATACTACTTTTCATATTCTTTCTCATTATATATGAAATTATTTAAGAGAGGAAAAAACAAATTATTGGAAGTAATAATGTTATCTCAAGAAATTTTTTTTAAGAAAAATGATCCCTCATTTAACTTTTGTTAGCAACTACAGTCCAGCTAATGCCATAATTCTTTACTGCATTTCAGTTTCAGCTTGTCGTTGGTAAAAAATTGGAGTGACTGTAAGTTATCTTTAATCTCATGAAAGTGGTACATAAAAATAATAATAATAATGAAAATAATAGCTTTAAGTTAAAAAAAAACTCCATAGATCTTCATTACATATAAATGAAATACAGAGTTGGAGAGCTAAATGCAATTCTTAAAAAAGTCTGTCTTGATTTTTAATTCTAGAGACATTATATATAAAATAAGATAAAGTGTGCATTTTTTGCCAGCCTTCTTAATCATGATAGTAGTTACTCTTGGCCAGACAAGTACTTATGAAGTATGGCATTGCTGTCGGCAAAACTATTTATCTGTGTGACACAGTATGTCACTTTTGAACTTCGACTTGACATCCATAAAATTACATTTTCATCACACTGAAAGATCAAGCTTTCTGTGCTGACTCACTTGGGTCAACATTTTGCAAATGACTGGATTTACCACTTGAACCATAAACCTTTTGTGAATAATTTTGTGCATTGATGTCTGATAGCCTAGGGCACAGATCATAATTTCTGAGCTAAATAAAAGGTGTGAAAGCAAAATTAATTTCTTTTTTGCATATCAGATTATTATACACTACTCCGACTTCCTTTCTCATGTGATGGTTCTAAAATGTCTTACATACTGTTAAATTAGATGAATTTGCAGACACTCTCAAACTACCTAATTCCCTCAAGACTTATTTTTAGTGTCTTTATAGTAGTTTGAAAGATCAACCGCCCCAGAAAACTAAAAGCTTTTAATTGATAATGGTTTTTTTTTCCTGGTGGGAAGTCTTTGGCTTGATTTCCAGGTAGTGTTTACAAACTCAGCAGAGATATGAATTTCAGATGAGTGTGCAAAGTAGAGAAGCTGCTGTTTTTTTCAACTGATTGGAGTGATTGGTGGTGTTTCATCTGTCTCAGCATCTGCAGCCTCGAGATAGATGAGATGTAACACACAGCTGGATAGCTGATCTCAAAGGAGCAATAGCCCTTGTGCCCTGTATGCCCTGGTTATCTGAAATGCTAGCTGAAAGTCTGCACAAAGCTTTTATATTAAGAAGTTTTCAGTAAGCAACTGCAGGCCTTGTCTTTTTTGGATGACAAAATATTTTCAGTAAATCAAAGCTTGCACTGAAAAATGTTAGTTATCCAGGCTTTTTGAATGTTTCCCTCAAAACAAAATTGGTTATGCAGGCTTAACCACAGCCCAAGGGAGGATATCAGGTGACTGCCTAGGACTGCTTTAAAGTTTACACAGACTGGATGTTGGCAGAACTTGCAGAATCCTTTGGGATCTAGTTTAGCCCAAAATGTCTCCATCCTCCAGACAATCTGGCCTTGCAGTTGTCTGCAGATGCTTTTGGAACTGATATTCTGAGAGTGCTTCCATGAATATCTTTCAGGAAACCTTCCACGCTCTAGCCATTGGCTCCTGCAGGCAGTGGTTTATCCAAGGAACAGGAATAACTTGCAGTAATATCTCACCCAGAGCTCTTTACCAAAGAAAAGGAGTGGGCACTGGACTTAATGGAGTTGTCTCCATTTACCCACTTCACTGCCATGTCTCTGTGTACGATGTGGTTTCTACACAAACGCGCTGTGTAAGTCTCAAGCTTGGGTTTTATTTTCTGTCACAGGTTGGCGCTGGCGTGATGCCAGTGCACCCATGAGTATATGTTTTTCTTAACAACTGCTGTGAGATCTGATCAGGAACAGAGCAGAGCAGGCCCAAAACTTGGAAATAGAAAGAAAACTTCATTAACCTACATAAGAACAGAAATGAAAAAACAAACAAACAAACAAACAAAAACAACCTAAACACACAAGAAAACAGAAATGAAAACTTCCCAGAACATTTCTTCTCCTCTACCAACTTCCACTCTTCCACGCTCAGACAAAACCCTGGGTTCCCAATCAAGTCATCATCACTCAAAAAGAACCAATCTTCATCAAGCAGGAGAGAGGAGTCTCTCTCGCACCACAGGCCCTCCACAGGAAACACAGGTCCACCCTCCCGTGTTCCCATGTCACCCGTGGCACTGCCAGGAGAATTCTACCAGGGTGACACCCTCCTTTCCATGTCCAGTGCTCTCACCACCATCCATGGACCAAAGATGCATATAGGGCTCCTTTAAGGGCACTTGGCCAAGTACCAAAAACCAACCATTTTCTCATTTTTGGGACAGCAGTCGCCCTCCCATTTTCCCTTGGGGCTGAGTGTTCCAAGAACAGAGATCTTCATCCCTGAAGGCAGAGGGCACCACCACACCCTCTTCCTCTCTTCTCTGTTCGCTCCACTCCTGCACTGGAGAGTCCTTGGCTCAAGCCAACTGTATCCACCCAAATACAGTCCTTGTGTTCAGGAGGATTTAGGTTCAGTCTATCGCTAACATTATGCAAGAAAAGTCCAGCCCAAAAGCCACTTCTCTTCATCTCTGCCCAACTGGGATTCCTTTCACCTTCCTCTGAATCTCAGTCCCAGGCTGTCCCTCTCTCTCCTCTCAAACCACCAGCCAAGAGAATCAATGTCTGGAATAAGTTTTCTTCTGCCTAAGAAAGGATTAAAAGTACTTGGCTCTCGGCAGGGCCACAGGCTCGGCATTCCCCCACACAGCCGGGCACCTTTCCCCCCTTTCTCCATGCTGCCAGGCACCTGGAATAGGGCTTCAAAGCAGCGTCTCTCTCTGGGGAGGGGGGGGGAACAGGGACGGAAGGCACCTCCACAGTTCTCCACCCTTCCATCCTGTATGGGGGCTGGCCCAGCTCCAGTACCTTTCACCCCCTTCTCTCTCTGGGGCACCGGCCTACCTCAGCCTGGCCACATGGCTTCCCCCCCTTCCCCCACCCAGCCCTGGGAGCTGGGCAGAGGAAGATGTGTGCTCCTCTGCAACTGGAAACAAAGAGAGCATCCCTCTGGAAGTCCTTGCTTTTAACCCCCTGTGTACTCAGAGGGGTGTCCAACCTCTCAGTGGTCACTCCAGGTGCCAGCATTCAAACCTGACCACTGATTGGTTTGACCACAACTTCCTGGAAAACCCACTTCCCCCTCAAACCAGGACATTTTCAGACACCTGCTCTCTGCATGTTCATCCTCCCCTTACAGTGTTGTGCTTTGTATGTGTGGCTAGGACAGTGTTGGTAACACAGGGATGTCTTGGCTACAGCTGAGCAGTGCTACAAAGCATCAAGGCTGGATTTTCCCACCCAGGTCCCCAAAGGCCAGTAGGCTGGGGAGGGCAAGGTGCTGGGAGGGGATGCAAGACACCTGACCCAAAATGACCAAAGGGTAACCCATGCCATGTGATGCCATGCCTAGAACAAAAGCTAAGAGAGGGAGAGGAAGGGAGGAGGTAGACTTTTGTTTTGCAATGCAACTACTCCACATAGAGTGGAGGCCTTCCTCCCCAGGGAGTAGCTGGACATCACCTGTTAATGAGAAGCAGAGAATAAATAATTTTGTTTTCCTTTGCTTCTATGTGTGGCCCTTTGCTTTTCTTTATTAACTGTCTTTTTATGATCCATGAGGTTTTCATCTTATTTTCTTCCCCTGTCTTGCTGAGGAAGGGTGAGTGATAGAGCAACTTAGTGGGCATACAGGGGCCACCACAGTTAGTGCAAACTCACTTCTTTATTGCATTCTTGAAGGCAACTGGCAACACATCAGAGAACATGCCATGTCTCCACCATGTATTTTGTACAGTTTATGAAAGTATAAAACTTCAATTTCTTTTGTGTTTTTTACATATCAGTGCAAAGAAAATGAAAAATGAGCTGCCAGATGCAAGCATGAAGAGACATTGTGAACATCAATAAACTTAGTTTCAATCTTCTATAGGTGAATGAAATGAAAATAGCTACCTACAGATGTAAAGCTAAGGGTGAGTTGAGGAAAAGAAATCAACAGAACTCTTCAAAATGAAGTAAAATTGGGAGCTTATTTGATGTATAACTGAGCATGATCAGCAAAAAATCATGAAATAGATTATGCACACAAATTTTTCTTCTGTGCCTTACTATTATGCCAGGACAGATGGTTTGAGGACACTTACTCAGGATTGAGGCCCTGGCTGCCTTCTTTCCTCTTCACACACCTATTGCTGGATATTAAATACTCCCAGAGAACTCAGGGTCTGTAATCCAAGGCTTCAATTAGTGATGGACTTTTACTACATGTGAGTACAAGTCATGGCACAGTCTCAAAAGTGGGCCAAGATTCTCTTCCAGAATCCTTTTCCCTCATAAAGTCATAAAGCAAATATAGATTTTCTCCTCAGCAAAGGGGATAGATAGCCTGTCATTCTGACTAATTGCATAGGATGATTTCTTCACTGCTGCCATTCCAGTATCATCTATAAACTTAAAGACCTTTTCCCTAAAAGCCTCGAATTCTCAAGAGCATAATGGTCAGGATGAGGCATGTGAGTCTTCTTGTTGCTTGAGAGATGGTATTGTGAGTGCTTTGTACTGTTTTGGGTATCTTTAAGTTTATATTCACCATAATTATATTTTAAATAATATTAATATTATAATTTTAGTCAGTAGGCACTTTCTATTTTATTATTCTTCCTGAATCACTCTCTTTCTCATATGATACAGGATCCCTTTTTTTTTGTCATGCAGTTTTAGGAGAAGCCATTTGTACTCCTACAGCTTCCCATTAAATCTCAAAGTTGAGAATTGCATTTCTTATATCAATGAAGCTTTCTGAAATCTCCCTCTTCATTTCTGGTAGCTATGTCAGGAACAGCAAAATGCATATCATGTGGTTGCTTAAAGTTTTTTTCTCCCCACTTACTGGAAAATTCAGTTTTACCACTCAGTTTTTTGCCTGATAAATTCAACATTCATAGATTCTTTGCAAATTCTATTCTGTAATCCACAGATTGAACCAAGAGCATCATTTGTTGTCTGCAATTTCTGCAGTGATTTCCACTTGTTTTTCTCCCCCAGTTTGCTGCAGCTTCTTAAAAGATTGATCTTGAAGCCATGCATGAAAGATTGTTTCTCACAATGAAAGCACGCAGGCATTGTTGACTGCTGTGCCTAATCTGTTGTCTAGGTTCTGGCATATATAATCTGTACATGGTTTATACATGTAATTCATGGTGATGATGGTTCCACTTGGTGATGATGGTTCCACTCGCTATTAGCAACAGCAGTCATCATCATTAAGAGTCTAGTCAGTCTGTCAGCAGCAGTGTTTACATGACTTTGTTTTGTAAATAAAGTACACTTGGTTAATACATTGTTGAAGTGTTCTGTAAACTAATAGTACTTTGATTTAAGTATTTCAGATACATCCTCAGATATAGTTTCATGTTTTCATTTAAAAATTTGTAATCACTAGTTGCTTTGGGAGAAAGTTATTCTGCAGGATACCTCCACATCAGTTATTCCTTTTTCTAGATAGCTAATAAGAACTATGAAATCATCAAACTGAGTGTGAGTTTTATCTCCTACTGTGTGTCATAAAATTATGTATTTTTGCTCCGTAGTTAAATTAATAACAGTTACATACTGTAGTAGGCTTCAGACATGGAAAATTCCTTCCTTTCCTGAGCTATCAAACATTTATTTTTGCTTGTAATGTTCAGAGTAGAGTCTGCAGTCACACATTTCCCCAGTACTTCTAAATTAAAATCTCATCACAGTTGTTGTTTTCCCCCCCTTCACAGTAAATAAGGTATGAAGGAATCACATGTTGTCCATGGGATTTAAGAAACTAAAGAATCCTTTACAGTTCTAAGTATGAAGTATGAGATATGAAGTGTGCTTGCTATTGTACTTTATGGAGGCACCTTTCCTTGCACCCGCTAATGAAAGTCATTTTTGCATTGTAAATTCACTCTAAAACTCACTGCATCATAACTTCCCTATCTAGATGGTCTCTAAACAGATGCATTTGCTGCTATTTTATGGCATCCCATGCTACATATTTGAGACTGTGACTGAAAACTGAATGCTTTTGTTGAATGACAAATGTTAAAATATGCATAGAAGGCAAAATCATTTGAATTCAGGGCATGAAAAATGTCAGTGCACGTTTTCATTATTTCAATTCACAGCAAACAAACTGGAGTTCTGTTTTTTTTTTTTTTATTTTGGGGTTTTGGGCCTGCAAACAGTGTTCCTCTCTTCCCATAAGTGTGAATGATTAAATTCCCTCGTCTGAACCTGTCAGAAGGTGCCTTGCCAGCATCACAACTTCTGCTCAGGCTATATGGACACTGATCCAGCTAGTGGTGACAGACAGGGGGCAGACCATGGGACTTACACCTCAGGGATGTGTAGGTGATTTGGCAGGGGCATCTGCACTGCTTACAGATTGCTGAGAGTACTGGGGCACACTCAGCCCCAGAACATCCAGGTCTCTCCCAGAAGAGGTGTGCAAGGGTGTAACCCATGTTCCTGGGACAAGATGTGCATGCTACCCACATTGCTGGGAGGACAAATGTGACTACTGGTGTTAGAACACAATCACAGAATCAATCAAGAATCACAGAATGGGCAAGGTTGGAAGGGAGCACCAGTGGGTCATCTGGTCCAAACTCCCTGTTCAAGCAGGGTCATCCTGGAGTGCAATGTACAGGATGGCATCCAGGCAGTTCCTGAATATCTCCAGTGAGGGAGACTCCACAACTTCTCTGGGCAGTCTGTTCCAGAGCATGGTCCCTGCACAGCAAAGAAGTTCTTCCTAATATTCAGGTGTAAGTTACTGTGCATCGATTTCTGCCCATTGCCTCTTGTCCTATTGCTTGGAAACCACCAAGCAGAGCCTGGCTCCATCCTCTTGACACCTTCCCTTCAGACACTGATAGACATTGATGAGGTCACCCCTCAGTCATCTCTTCTCAAGGCTGAACAGGCACAGCTCCCTCAGCCTTTCCCCATAAGACAGATGCTCCATTGCCCTGATCAGCTTTGTCACCCTCTGGGGGACCCACTCCAGGAGCTCCACGTCTCTCTTGCACTGAGGAGCCCAGAACTGCACACAGCACTCCAGATGAGCCTCCCCAGGGCTGAGTGGAGGGGCAGGATCCCCTCCCTTGCCCTGCTGGCAGTGCTCTTCCTAATGCAGCCCAGGATTCCATTGGCCTTCCTGGCCACAGGGACACTGCTGGCTCATGGACAGCTTGTTGTCCACCAGGATCCCCAGGTTTGCTCCCACAGAGCAAACAGAACATTTTGGGAAGCATTACATTTGGGTAGAAATTCACAGATGCATATTAACCTTTATAAGCATCTAATATTGTGGTTTACCTCTTGTATTATGCTTTATCTGTTGCACTGCAAGTATTGATCTTTCTCTCATTGTTCACTGATTACATGTTGTTAATAAATCAATAAACCACTTTGATTCTGATTTGGTTAAGCTATGTGGACTGAGAAGTTTTTCCCTTTTGCCATCCAGTGTATGAGGTCAACTGCATACTGCTCCTTATTTTAAAGAAACAAATGGTTCTTCCTAACTAGGGCAGGAGCTAGACTCCCCCTACCCCCAATACAGTTCTCTGCTCAGTTCTTACTTTAACTCTGATAACAGCAGGAGTTTCCAATACTACTGACTCATTAGTAATCAATGTGAATACATTTTTATCCTTCTGTATGCTGAGAAGAAATGAGTTAAGCCCAAGTGCAGACCGAGAAGCTGATAAAACTAATTTTTTGAGTCAATATATGCTTTCACATGGAGAACTACACTTACCAGAAAGTAATGAAATCAGATCAAGTCATATCCTGATATATTGTGTGAAATATATATGTGTATTTAACTTCAAGATAACATTTCTGTGTTAATGCAGGCAGAAAGTTTTCTTCCCTTTATAGTGTATTTGGTTATTATTCAATGAATAAGTGTTTTCATTAATATAATTCATATACATGTAATTCTGGGCTATATTATAGTCTACTGAATGTCATCAGTAATAGCGTTTGCTGTCAGATTAAAAGTACTTCATAAGTACCTAATAAGGACAGGCCTTTAATAGGATCTTTCAATAGAGTTATTCCTCAGGTAGCCAGAAACTTTTTCCTCTCTGATCTTCTATCCAGACCATTCTGACCTTAACAAAACCAAATGAGGTTCCAGCCATGAGGCCATTTTTCATTCTTTTGGATAATATCTGTCCTGAATGACAGTTTTAATCTAATTAATATATTAATCAACTTTTACCGGTCATTTTCAGTATTCCCATTCAGCATGAAATAATTTCATTTGTTCATAGTTTTTAGAGGAATGCTTGCTGGGGAAGGGCAGGCCTGGACAAGGTCCCAAGTCTGCAGCTCTGCTGATGTAATTGCAAGGCCCTGCTGGGTCTCCAGGCATGGTGGCCTAGGAAGCCACAGCAGAGAGGGAAAACAAGGGAAGTCGAAGCAGAGAGACTGGAGTGACTGGAGAGAGAATTAGAGGAGGGAAGGAAATGGGACCTGGACACTGAAGGGGAATTGATCAGGCTGGAAGAATAGGAGGCTGGAATGGGCATTTTTTAAGAAGACAAGAAGCGGGAACAGAAGGTGGAACCAAAATGGAGCAAGAGGACCAGGGGAAATGGGGAATGACAGTCTCACTGGGTGACTAAAGCTCTGACTTGGCAGAAAAATGTGAGCATTAACTTGCATGCAGATGAAAATCTCAAGCCAGCAACCCAGAAAATAGAGAAAAATAAGAGCATTTAATCTGCTTGTTAAGTCATTTGCTGTATGTGATATAGGAGCCCTGTAGCAGCCAGTTAAAACACCCAGGTCTTCAGGGTAGTTTACATCTGCCCTCCTCTGGCTACTCTTTTCAAAACTCTTGCTTTATTCCATACATGTGTTTAAGTTATTGCTAAAGATGAAACAATAACGTTTTAGAGGATTACTACACAATCCTCAGAGCTCTAGCTATCCTGTGCACTAGTTAAAGGAGCAACTGTGCAAAAAAAAAAAAAAAAAAAGTGATTGTGTAATAAAAAGCTACATCCAGAAGTATATATGTAGCTGAGAAAATGAATCTAAATGAGGATTTTTATATCTTTTGAACCCTTCACTTTGCAACCTCAATAGTTTATTCTCCTAGTGCAGAGTTTCTTGTCTGAAGTTAAATGTATGTTACCCCAGAAGCCCCAAAGTGTTTGCAGCATAAAAGGACAACTGCTGGTACAAGGATGTAGTCATGTCCTGTTTCACAGAACTAGAAGTCAAGCAGATGCTGATATGCTTTCATCACCACTTTGGAGGATTGGCCAGCTGGCAGCTGTCAGGGCAGCTTTACAGGGCAATGGATGTCTTACCAGAGCTACTGCTGACCATAGAAAAAGAAGGCAGCAGATGATACCTCAGAGAGACAAATAACCAAAGTGGAAGGCATAAAGCAGGCAAAAAGTGAAAGGAACTAAATCTTAAAACATTTGCAACAGGATTTGAGGGTGAGGAAAAGGGCTTTGACCTTGATGTGGTGGAAAAGGAAAAGCAAGTGCTTGATCACCCATGCATCATCTTAAACAGCTGTTCTGGTCTTCATGTAGATATTCATACAGTCTGACAATCTGGTTAGCCTTTTCAATTAATAAAACATTTTATGAGGAATCAATTGTATCTCAAAGTTCTCATCTTTCATATAGGTTTCAATTACTTATTAAACATTTGCAATCTTGCTTGAACTATACAAACTGAAGAACAATTTGATCTTTCTGAAATGAATCATCAAAAATAACTTTGCACAGAATTTCCCATCACACAGAAACACAGGGACTTCCCCTGTCTCAATAAAGTGTTAATATCCTGGGGAAGGGTAAATTTTTATTTTTGAAATGGTTTCTAGTTTTCCAAAGATACCTTTCCCTAAATTTTCCTTCAAAATTGTTTGTGACATAAAAGAAGAAAATTTTCTTCAAGAATTATCCAACCATAGTATTTCCCAGAGTTAGAGAGAGTTCCTTATCCACTGATACTACTGTTCTGTTGTGCAGAAATTAAGCACAGTGACAAGTCTCTCTCAGCCTTCAGATAAGGAGATTGGCATGGTGCTCCCACTAATCTCCAAGGATCCTCCACACAGACTCTACCTACCCCAACAGCTGCACAAAAACTGAATGTTTGAAATCAGCCAAAATGAGTGCTCACAGATGTTCCCAACACATTGCCCACCTCCTGTCCATTGGTATACCAAATCATCCTTTGATCCCAGGAATATTTCACACTAAAACAAACATAAAGGGTTATTGGAAAATAATTTTGAATATTTAGGCATTGATGAAACTTCAAGGCAAAAATGACATTTAGAAAATCCAATATAAAAAAACATTGGATCTCCAATTATTTTGATAAATAAAAGTGTAGGGAAAATATCTCATGGAATTGAGGCCAATATTTAATGAAACGTAATCACACATTTTGTCTAGCATTTTAATTCTCATGCGACTTTTGTGCCCAGAATATATAAGCGAACTATAGCTGATGCTGAAAGGAAATATGATAAAATGTCATTTTACATCTTTTCATTTTGGATTCAGGATCCATATTCATCAAGAAACACGATTATAATCAAAGAGAATATATAATTAATAAATCTTTCTCTGGATAAACATGATATCCTGGTTTTTCTAGTGCTTGTTGTTCAAGAAAAAAAAATCCAAGAATTCAGGGCTGCACTATTCAGATAATGCTTATCAATAATATTGCAATAAAATATGTGGGGTTGGAATTAAAGACTTTTTAATAGGTTGAAAGAAATACACCATTGGTCTGGAAATGAAAAATTAATCACTAAGAGTACATAAAAGGACCACCTTTGGTGCTAAACTAATACTGGAGAGGGTTGGGGAAATGAGGAACAGTAAAGCAGCTTTAATATTTTTGTATGCTGTTATCTCATTTAGCAAGTCTAGATAAACATTTTGTACCTTCTTTATTGTGATCAGTCCAGCTGTCACAGTTACTCTGCACCACAGCAAACCTCCACTGCAAAATTCTGGAGCATGGTTTATTTGTTTCATAAATATTAACAGACACAGTATAACTTTTTAAGAAAAAAAATCTGATTAAATTTGTTTGCTGTAAATCACAGCCATAACCTCAGGAGTACATTTTCTTAATGACAAACACATAGAAATTCAAGGACAACTTATTACTTGTTACAATATATTGAGTAAAGCTTTCCTTCCAGCACAATAAAAATAATACATACTAGTATCTTACCTTGTAATTAAACCAAAGAGACAAACATAATTGTACAAGTCTTCTAAACCCAGATTACTGGTTTTCTCAGCTGCTCTGTTTTCTCTTTATTTCTCTGTTGAGTTGTTTCCTTAATGATTAGATTTGTATTGATGATCATTTCTCATTAATACACAAAATTATATTATGAGTATATCAGTGATTTTTTCACACTATTTCATTCCCACATAAATAGATTAATTTTTTATGCAAAGACAGATGCAAATTCAGATGACTGCTAGAATGGGTGAATAATGTTCAATATCTGTATTAATTAAAGTTTGTGCCTTAGTTTATACACTTCCTGTAGCAGGCTGCAAAACATATGTAAATGTATGTAAAACATACATTTATTTTTAGCTCTATAACCAGTTTCTCCAAATGATTTTTGCTTCTGATTCATTTTTAAACAGCTTATTAAAATACAAAATAGGAAATATTGTTTTGTTCCACCCAAAAGGTAATTTTTTGTTGATTAATTTCACTTCTGCATTTGGTTTTCCAATACAAATGCATATTTTTCAGTTAAATATATATATATATATATACATATATATATAAATAATTTCCACTAAAATAGAAATCACGTTTAATCAAACTGTGTATATAAACACATAAGGATGCATTTAGCATGATTGTGCAGTGGAATATCAACAAGCTGGTCATATTTCCTAAATCTCATTATTTATCGAAAAGAAAAATTACTTTTGACAATCTTTAAATCTACAGATTTCTTGTAAAGATTTCTCTGTGATTATATAAATAGTAAGTAGAAAAATGTGTGTCTACTGACCAACAAAGGAAATATGCTTTTCAGCACACCATGTAGTCCTATTTTAATTTTGCCCTGGTTTATCCACAAAAGAACCTTTCCTGCTGAAGCCAGACTGCAGAAGAGAAAGCACAGTGTATGCCCCAGCATGTTCTCAAGGCAGGGCTGAGAATTCAAGAGTTAGAAAACACTGCTGTGCTAGATGTGATCTCTACTGCTTAGCTGCCATGGCTCAAGGTAACACTGTGTTTTTTCTTTTCTCACCTAAACATGAAATATTTATGGGTGTAAATACTCATCTTTAAAAAACACTGTGCATTTCATAAATGCAAAGTTAAATTTACACAAGGATTTGCAGGAAAGTTCAATATTTAACTATCAAATAGTCAAATAGTAAAATATTCAGGGCAATAAAATAAGGTGCGGGATGGGTATAGATAAGCTAAATAATTTTTTTAAGTTTACTGCTAATGTTTGCTTTTTATTGTTACAAAATAGTGCCTGTGAATCTCAGGAAATCCTCTAATATCACATGAGTATTTTTATCTCCACTGGGAAGGACATCTCCCCACAGATCACTGCAAAGTTTGCTCCCTTACAATATTGTCAGTGTGTTTGGGACACTGTTGCAGTTTTAAGAATGGTTCTCATAATCAGCTGTGTCTTGTTGTTGTCTATTTGACTTAACAAACCAAATCTTGGAAAAGCAAGGAAGTATAATTTTAAGATTTGCATCATGCAGGTGTTGTGAGGAGACAGATTTTTTTTTCTACTTTGATTTTATGCTGGAATTCATTTGCTTCCCTGAACCTACTCAGAATAGTGACAATATTCAAGAAGTGGGTATGAGCACGTCCAAACACAGAGAGGCCAAGCTGAGTGCTACTTCTCTCAGCTGGGAGTTGGCATAGGGACCAAGGGATACACAAAGACATGATGGAAAGGTGGCAGGAGTTTCTGGCAGGAAAAAGCATCTGTTTGTCAGTCTGTTGATTGCAGGATTTGCCTTCTTAATGGATGGTTATGGATAACTACCCTGGTGATTTGATACCCAAGTATGCTGTTAAAAACTGATAGTCTTGTTTGTCTTTTTTTTCACTTCTCCAAATATTGCCTGGATTTGTGAATTAAAATGAATATTTTAGCTGGAAGCACTTGCTTTGTCATCTCTGATGAGGAGGGCTACATATTTGTAATCCTGGCTTATTGTATCAGTTCATGCACTGCACAGAAAACTGCAGAGAGGTACCCTTGGGAAGGAGGAATGCCATGACCTTTTTAAAAGAGCTTATTAACATTATTTCATTGGCTATGCAGTTTCTCCATTTCTTTGACAGTCTGCCTGTTAGCATTCCAGTCAGTGTTGCCAGACATCCCTCAGAACCACCCGCCCACACTCTGAACATGTTGTTCTGCCAGCCCTTGCAAGGAGTGTTCCCCAGTAGAGAATAATCTCCTTGTTTAATCTACAGAACTGGTAAAAATGCAATACCACCCTTGGTCTTAGGAGCTCTTGGATTTTAGTTCTACTTCATTCAGATAATGGAGTTATCTTCTTTTCAAGATTAAAAATACAGAGCCTAATTTCAAAGTAAATTTTATGTTCCCTTTTACTAATGTCTGAATTTCATCCCATCAAAAATTAGAGAAATCTACTTGCTCTCGTCTTTTTTTACCATTTTGTTGTAATGTACCACCCAAGATCCAGCCGCACTATGTCTTCATCTATTTAATCTGACAAGCCACATACAAAGATTCAGTTCTGTGTTTATCACAGTATGAAAGTTATAAAGCTCTGAAAAATGTGGTTTCAAACCTAATAGAAATGGTGACATACCCTAACCTATTGTGGCAGTAACAACACTGCTATAATGTAAAAGGTTACTGAGACATATTGGCAGTAAAGGCTGCTTGCACTGCTATGATTGCTCTTTTTATAGATATGGTAATGCAGCTCAGCTCCCAAGTATCACATATTGGCAAATGAGGATATAGTAGTCAGGAAATATTCTTCCACATGAAAAGACTTTTTATTTGTGTTTTAAAGCAGTGGTAATGACATTTTCTGAGCTGCAAGGCCAAGTCTAGGAGAAACTACCAGTCCAATCAGTGTTAGTTATATCTCTCACTCTAGGAAGAAAAGTGCTGTTGAGGAGAAATGTTTAATGTTGTTTAGCAAAAGACTAAAGATAATTAAGGGTGTAGAGTGACAAGTTTTGAGGTATGATAATGTCTTTTCTCCAGAAACAGAGAGGGAAGTTCTAGAATTTGTGATGCTGGTATGCAAAGTACTGCCAACATACAAAGAGGAAAGTGATAAAGAGGATACTATAGTTAAAATGTCAGCCTTATGTTCACTGGGAATAGAGTAAGGAATATGTAGGTGGAAAAAAGAGGAATATAAAAATCTGTTCTTATATATCTTGCTAGAGAAATGAAATTTTCAAGGATGCTTGCTCCTAAAGATTACCTAGGGCTGCATAAATAAGTATGTAACAAGTGAAATTAAAAGAATAGTAATAAAATAGTGCAATTACCCAGGTGCCAGAGAGCAAGAGAAGATAAGAAAGAAATCTACCAAAGAGCTGGGCATTTCAATAAAAATTTTGGCATAGACATAGAGAAAGTCTCCAAGACAGCTCACCCACAGCTAAATAAAGGAGACCAGAAAGCTACAGTCATTGTGCACAGTGCTGAATCCTGGGTGCCCTCCATGTCCATGCAAAGAGAACCTTGCGCTTCAGAATCGTGGTTCTCATTCCTGCTGTTTTCTTAAGCTTAAAGGTCTGATATATTTTAAGGGTTGATTTATAGTCCTTCCTAGTGGTTTGTTAGCAGTGTGAAACTGATGGTCCTTGCTTTTCAGGTGTGTGTTTTACTCCACTAAGTTAGTGGTTGAGTGACGTTGAACCCTGGAAAGACTGGGGACTAGAATAACGTGCGTCCACACCAATATGGTTCTAAGCACGTACTCCGATTTATTCTGTGAGATGGCAGGTTAAATACAGACAGGATAGTTTACAAGAACAGGTGCATTCTGATAGGCAGTGAGGATACAGAAATATGTAAGCTATTGCAGTTTAAGGTAGCCACCGTGTCTTCCCAGTAACTGTTCTATGTTAGTGACACTACTACCTTAAGACATCCTCAGTAGTAGATAAGTTTATCTGCTACTACGTATGCTGAATGTACTGAGGCCTGCTAGACCAGGCCTGAGGCCTGGTCTGAGGCCTGGTTTGAGGCCCAGGTGTGGATAGCTCTACCTTATGATACAAGCTATCCCCCTACACATTCCCCCTTTTTTCTTTAGAGCTATCCAAACTGGGTCTGTGACACGGTTGACTGCTTCTACATATACTGTTATGAGCAAAGCACTACTTGAGTTACCCAAGAAAAACCTAAAGATCTTAGCTGCTAAAAGCAAAAAGGTGAGAGCACACTATATTCAGTCCTTGCTCTTCATTCATACGCAGGTTCTAGATTAAAGTTTCAAATCATCTGCTGTCTCCTCTTCTTCTGCACTGCCTGATGATGTTTCACAGCTGAAGACTTCTCTGCTGTCACTGAGCAGCCAGGGTTATTTCTGTCAACGCAGCTGCAATGCTGCGTCTGTGTTGCTGTCTTCTCATCTGGTTCAGCTTTTGTTAGTATCTCATCGAGTCTACAGCTTGCAGAAAAGAAACTAAAACAGACCTGGTATGCGAATTGGCATTCTCAGAGACAAGGAAATAGAATAGGAATTTTGCTTACTAATGAAAGTGATAAGTGATTATCAAACTATTTCTGCTATCACCCCAGAGACTGCAAACTGCTGAAACGCTTTTCTTTAGTGAACCTTGACATCTTTCCCCGGGTAAAGATGACAATCTTCACTCCAAGCTGATTCAGCTGTCATTCTGATCGGATCAAATTGTCAAGTTAAGATAACTTGCATATTATTTTTTGGAGCAGAAACCTCTGGGCTTCGTTAACAAACACCATCCGTCCAAGTTAGAGTTAGAGTTTGGCCAGAACTCGAACTTTAAATTGGAGTGATGTTTTTAACATATCTTTTAAAGACAATCTCTAACAACAATAAACAAAAAATGCCTAAAATACAACAAACTGTCATAATATCATTACATAAAAGAGACATTTAAAAGCTAAGATAAAAGATTGTTCCGATCACTCGGGAACTCGTCTTTTCTGGAACTCTTCTTGAAGACAGTTGAGTACCAATTGGAGCAATCACAGGATCAACACCTGATGGAAAAATCATCAATGATGCTTCAGGTATCTCTCTCCAAGACCTTCTGAAAAACACGTAAAGATTTAACAAACTGAAATGCAATGTCTCGACTCACACGAGAGGTACCAAAACAAGCTTAAAATCTCATTTCAATCGAAATGCGTAACACAGTTAAAAGAATCAAATGAAGCTTCAAAAGGACATGCTAAAACATTGCATAAAACATACAAGATTGATTACAAAAGAGACAAACTATATACTTAACATGACACTTAAGAGAAAATTCTGACTTGCACTTAACAATACAACCATATCTGTTAACAACATTCATGAAATATTTAGATGGCTAAAAAGATGAATAGAATCATTTAAAATGACAAGTACTTGTTAGAAAACCCTATAGACAAATAACACAACATAAAAACTTGAACATCAGTTTACAAATGCTACTAATTTATATACTTAACATGTCATCGAATTATATTTTAAAACTCTTATCTTTTACAACTCTCATACACTAAGACACCTCACAACTAACAATACAATCAAGGATCTAACAATTTGCATCGTTTTAAATCTTCTTTATCAATGTTCTGTTATTATCATTTCAGTTAAACCTGTTTCTTCCCTCTTTCTCGCTTTTTTTTTTTTTTTTTTTTTTTTTTTTTTTTTTTTTTTTTTTTTTTTGGTTCTAAGCACAGTTATAACATCAAACTTGTTTTCACTGGGCAAAACTGTTTATTTACTCATTGCCCTAAGACCTTTCTCAAAGATTTCTTGGCTCTACTGCTACTGCTGGCAGGATTATCTGAATTTCTGCTGCCCTGGCATCCTCCTGCCCAGGAAGATTGCTGGCTCTCTCAACTGCCTCTTGAATGTCAGGTAGTTCAAAATGCTGTGAATCATGTTTCCAAAAGCTCTTATGCGGCTGACAAACGACAAACGTGGACTTTACAAGTACAATTTCAGCCTGTAGATTACTTAGCTGTTTCAGGAAACATTATTCTCAACTCACAGGCTGTGGTCGAAGCTGGGAAGATTTGCTATTTGGAGAACCTGGGAGAAGGTCACTCAGCTTGAGAGAATTTGTGCCACATGACTTTGCTCAGCAGAAGGCTGGGCTGTCATGGCCCTGAATTCAAATTACCTCTATTATAACTTATCTTGATCCTCTCAAAATTCACACTGACTGAAAAGTCTCACTGGCTAAAGTCCCTTACCCTTGTCCCATTCTGTCAGGCATGGGGACATCACGGCTCTCAGCTCTCTCACTAGTGCCATCACTGAACAAAACATACCACCACAGTCCTCAGGCTCTGAAACTCATCCCCTGAGGCACACTACTGTGCGTCCCCATCGCTGCAGCACAGGACATGCTCGCCTGGGACTAAGCCAGCACAAACTTCCTGAAAAATGACCCGCTGGTCACCGCCCCACCCCGCCAAGGAGGGGTCATAAAAACAGATTCTCTCAGGCCATTCACTCCCCAGCCTCAGGAGTGACAAAGCACTAAAAGCTAATGTGCAAGACAGCCTTCTCTCATCTCTCTCCCTAGCACAGAAGACCAAACTCAAGAGCAGTAGCACAGCCTCTCTGCCCAAACAGATGTGCCAGGGACTGGCTTCAGCCAGCTGCACCCACCTCTCTAGGCAGGACAACAACGCTGAGAGTTCTGAGATGAGACTTTGTTCAGCTCTGAGAATCATTCTCAAAAACAACTACTAGAAGACCTAGCAGTGACGCAAGGGACCACTCCAGCTGGAGATGTCAGCTAGAGCCCTCTCAGCACCACTTACTCAAATGCAGCTAGCAGGGCACTAATAACTATTTTCTATGTAATTTTAAATCTAGTTTCCTTTTTCTCTTCTCTTTTTTTTTTTTTTTTTTTAATTTTTTTTTTTATTATTTTTATTTTTATTTTAACTAAACTTTACAAGTTAAACAACTATACCTTTTACAAATTATAAAGCACCCTTTAAATCAACTAACTCTTAAATCTGACATAAGTAAGTTTCGACAAAAACCTACAACCCTCATTAACTTTATAAACTCTATATGTATGGTAACTCACTAAAGATTCATTATTAATTAAACTCCTTAACATTTAAATATAGACTTAAACTTAACTTAAACTTATCAGGGCCCAAATCCTAAAAACAAGCTTTAAAATTATATGTTTAACAATAGTTAACTCAAATTCAAATAATTCACACAAAAATTAATGTTAACAACATCAAAATGTAGAAACAACTCATCCTTACACAGAGTTAATAACTCTAGCTAAGAACTCATTTCTATTTCATTTTTTGCTTTATCTTTTTCATGATAGGATGTATCTTTCTTTTTCACGTTGCATTTCTCACACAGTGATGGATTTTTTCACAACAGAGGGACAGATGACTATTTTCCCTTCTTTTTCTGGTGTTTTTCTTGCAATGTCCACTTGTTGCATGTTTTCACTGTCTCTGTTTAACAATCTTGAAAGCTTCCTGGGTAATAGCACGACATAGGGTCGAGTTACGATGCTTGCTTATCTTCAAAGACGACACTGACATGCCTCTGCACTCAGCGAAAGGGGGGGGTAAGAAGATTTCAGAGCCCAGTCCGTCGGCTAGTGCAGTTGATTGGCAGACTGCAGGGGCATATGAGCCTCTAATTGAGCTGATGGTGTGCTGGCATTCTCATTAGTAGACATCTTGTTTATTATATTTTTGAGCGGGACAGAGAAAAAAACAAGGCTCGGCCGGGAACACTGCCGGTCGCTCCGCTGCTGCTGCCGTCCTGAGATCCGCCTCCTTGTTGCATCACTTGTGCCCTCCTTGTTCCGCCTTCGGCCCCTCCTGCCTTCTCATCTTTCGCACCGCCTCCCGGGTCTGGCAGCTGAGCCATTTCTTGGTTGTTTTCATTCGGCCCGAGAGGTGCAGGGAGCATTTCCTGCCTTCTCCCTGCACAGCCGGCCAGAGACGAACAAAGGGAGGGGCAAAGCGAAGCTGCATTCTCATTCTCGGAATGCGTGGAATGCATGGAATCTCCACTGAAGCGTCTGGCTACCTTAGATTTTTCCTGTTGTTCCTTTATCTTGGTGAGGGAAGCAGAGGGACAGGGAATCTGTTTTTCTCCAGCTAAAATTACGGTTTTGCTCTTTTCTGCGAATGTTCGCAAGGTATTTATTGCTTTTTCCCAAATTATGCTTAACTCTGACCGTCTCTTTGCTCTTTTTCCCAGTAAAACTACAACGTCCCATAGCAATCTGCCTTTCTCTTTCCGTCCTGCTTCTCTGCAAAGAGATGCTGGCCGCTTTCGCTTTACTTCTTCCCGAACCCATAGGGTTACCCGATTTATATCAGAATCTTTGATATTTTCGCCTCTTTTCGAGACAATGGACGCTACAAGCTGCATGGCAGCCAAAAGGTACCGGTCCATAATTGAATCCCTCCGCGTCTGCCGCTCTTACCTTCTCTCTGCTGACAGTAGGTGGTACTGTCGCCTTTCTGACCAATCCAATCGACAGACGCTCCCCAGCCTGCCTCGGAAATTCCGGACTGTAGTTCGCAAGCGACACACACACGTCCTAAATCAAGCGAGGTCTTCCAGCATTTAAGCTAAATAATTGACAGCATTTAAGCTAAATAATTGACAGCATTTAAGCTAAATAATTACACAGCATCGAAGCTTTATATTTCAGTAAAATCCAGGGCTCTGTCTCTAAGTTCGGGCGCCACTGACGTTGAACCCTGGAAAGACGGGACTAGAATAATGTGCGTCCACACCAATATGGTTCTAAGCACGTACTCCGATTTATTCTGTGAGATGGCAGGTTAAATACAGACAGGATAGTTTACAAGAACAGGTGCATTCTGATAGGCAGTGAGGATACAGAAATATGTAAGCTATTGCAGTTTAAGGTAGCCACCGTGTCTTCCCAGTAACTGTTCTATGTTAGTGACACTACTACCTTAAGACATCCTCAGTAGTAGATAAGTTTATCTGCTACTACGTATGCTGAACGTACTGAGGCCTGCTAGACCAGGCCTGAGGCCTGGTCTGAGGCCTGGTTTGAGGCCCAGGTGTGGATAGCTCTACCTTATGATACAAGCTATCCCCCTACAGTTGAGAGATTATCGTTGTTTGAGAAACTCCTAGAACAGTTTTGGAGGCCTGTCCTGAGAGGAGAGAAGCAAAACCTCGTTCAGCCTCACACATATTGATTCTGGAGATGGTCCCTGTTGCATAAAATCTCCCAACACTTGCCCAGACATCCCTCAAAAATTGCTAATTGACCTGAGTCATTATCATGCCAGTTGTGTGCCAGCTATTTTGCACCAGCAAAAGCTTTTATCTGTCTTCATACAATATCTTGCCTTCTAGAAAAACTGACCACATTTCTCACCCAAGGTGTCATTTTATAATTGTCTCCCATTTGAGCTGTGGTTTCAAGGTTCATCTTTATATTTCAAGACCCTAATGAATGTTTATTGGTATCAGAAAGCTACATTAGTTTTTGTGTGCCAGTCACTGAGAGTATTGCCATCAACAATGACATTATGCCCTCCAGCACACACTCAAACTGTGAAAAGTAGGAGGTCCTGTGTGACAAGGCTTCAGCTGTGTCATTCCTATGATTACAGATGGGTCTGAAACTTTTTTTAATTTCTAAGCTTCCTTACAGCAAGCAATAGTCGTTATTTCCACAGTCAGAACACAACAGCATGACATACAGTGGGTTAATTATTCAACGAGTAATTTTTCATCCAAGGAACAACAAATACGGTGAAAAATAAATGTAAGTCGACAGTGTAACACATCAGAGCAGCAGCACTTACAAGCAGTTAACAGGGGGCCATCAGTCCTTCTTCCAGCATTTGCCAAGTTTCTACTGAAACAAATCTATAGAGCGAAAAGATATTACCTCTCCACAGCTCTAAAGCTCTGTCAGTGCCCCCCAAAGCTGGTGCTAGCTCATTTTTAATATTGTAAACACCTGTGAATTCCTGGACTCATGGTAATGAATTGTAAAAGGAAAGTTACACAATGATATTGGCAGCACACAATGTGTCTAAAATAATCTTTGATTTCTCTTATACTTTCTCCTTTTTCTCTCTGTTTCCTCCTTATGAACAAAGCTATAAATCATGGGTTTTTTCTGCCAGAAAAACTAATTCAGGGTTTTTCCACAAGCCATCTAACTAAAAGCAGACACAGCCATATTGGGTGACCAGTGAAAACAAATTTTGATGGTGACGTATACAGATGATTAATAATTGCACTCATGAGGAATTCATGTCTTTACCCAAGGCCCATATTTCAGAGTAAGTAGTAAGTATAAACTTGTGTTGTGTGACAGACAAAAAAAAAAAAAGAATGAAAAAGAAAACTAAATTGTTAAAGAGCAGGAGTGGAAAAAACCAAAACATTTTTACCATTCAATATGGGAAAAGGACAGGGCTTGGTGAAATGTGAGGGAAAAACAGGAGAGGAAACATTTGAACCATAAGAGTTGACAGAAAAACATAAAATATACCATTTTATGGTCTTCTTCTACAATTTTACATGTTGATTTATTTCAATTATATACAAAGGACATTGTCCAAAATTCCCCAAGCACTGGGAGTATGGAAGAAAAGAATAAAGGAATAAATTGTGAAACCCTTGAAGAACAGGCATCTGCTGATGACAAGAGACTCCTCTCCTCTCTCCAGAGCGGGGCAGAGGGAGAAGGCACACGGAAGAGAACAGCTCCTGCCAAGTGTGCACAGCAAATCTGTCAAACAGCTGCACATCCCTGATGACCAATAGGTTTTGTGCAAAACTTGATTATGGCATAAGAAATGGTCTGTGAACCTAAAAAAAAAAAAAAAAGGTTCTCAAATACTTATGAAGTCACAAAACTGGAATTGACTTTCAAGAGACTTAGACTGAAAAATTCTTTATTATCACTTTTCAATAATTTTCGCTGCTACTTTTCATTCTCAATCCCTCAAGACAAAATGGCCTTTCCCAGAAGAGGAACACCAATGTCGTTACCAAAAGGTAAACTGACTGAGCTTCATTTGTACCTTTGTGTTCAGATGTAGCAAAACTTTATGGAATTGAGACTATTTTTTCTACTTAGATCCACTAATGCTCTTTCTTAACTTTGATACATAAATATATGATGTGTGTACAGACATACATAAGCACATGTATGGCTATTTCTAAATACACACAGACATGCATGTATGCACTACCATTATGCTAAGGGACATAAAAGGAATGGTTTGAATATCTGATCCAATTTTTTTTCTCTTCTATATGCATACTGAGGTTCCCAAATTAGATTTTAGACACCTTCAAGATTTATGTCTTTCTCAAGCTTTCTTCTTTTGCCTTCTTTTTATTTGCAATTAGCACCAACATAGCCTGCAGAATGAATTTGTCTTAGCAATGTAATTACGTGGCATGTACTTAAATGAAATTAAGTACTCCTACAATTTATGGTGGAGTCCTTTGACCATTCCTGTGTAAGTCTGGTCAGTGAAGTCAAAAGATCTTCTATAAAAGCAAACAGGTCCTGTTATGTTTGGTTACAGATTTAAATCCACTAGCTCCTTTGAAGTGAAAGATTTATATTGACATAAAATCAATATAAGAATCAAAATCCAAGCCTATAAAATGTAAGCTATGTCCAAAATTGACAAGAGTTATTTAAGTCCATCGATTTCTTGGTAGACAATCTGTGAGGTGTGAATGGGAAGCACTTTTTCTTTAAACGTATTCTTGGAATTCTGCCTGCTGGTCTTGGCTTTCTGGGTTTTTCTGCTTTGGCAGCCAGTGAGAAATGGTTTATGTTGAGCTCATCATGAACTAAAGCCAAACTACCACATACCAGACCATTAACTCAACTCATTACTCAATTAAACCTTTAGTCCTAAGAGGTTCAGCAGTCTCAGATTTCTTACCTGCTTGTCAGCTGAAGGAGCCAACTGAAGTAAAACAATATCACCCAAGCTCCTGTACTACACCTGTTCAGAGGCTCCTTGCAGTTGTTATGTGCTGAATTATGGGCATGCTTTCAGCTCATTTAGGAAAGGTATAGGATTAGGCTTTTCAACAGGCTCATCCTACTTTGTGGGACTGTGGATGCAAGACAGATACCACCCTTTCAAAATGGCTAAGCCAGATCTGCAGCTGCCTTCTCCATGATAATTGTGAACTGTAGAACAAAGGCTCTAGCACATTACAAACCTGTGGAATGTGTGAGAGCTATGTGAGTGCATTGGATCTATCTTTAGCCACATGGAATTTATTTTTAAGGCATCTACAAAGCTTTACTTGTTAGGAAGCATAGTAAATATTTCCAGCTTTACTTGATTCCCCATTCACAGGCCATTCATACGACTCTACATATCTCAGGCTGTCTCAATTGGAAAGCCAGAAGTATGAACAACTTTTGAGTTTGGGGTTGTCTGCCAGCTTTATATGGCTATCTCTCAGATGCAATAAGGTGTCTACCTCAAAAGTTGCTAAATGTTTATTTTTAAATGAATAGATCAGACCTTTCCGCTATGGAATTCATGCCATTTCTTTGGCTATCTATAATAGGATAAGTAAATCACAATGACTACTTGTTATTTTCTGCAGGTGCTTTGCTTTTTCTAGGTGACATTCAGATGGCAAAGAAAGATAATGTGATTCCTCTCAATGTTTCCAGGATGAGGTTTGTTAAAACTTTTTTCTAAATATTTAGCTTATGCTCTTGGAACCTGGGGGGAAAGATCATAAACTATGGTGCTCCTGATGCAATCCACCTTCCTCACCCTTTCTCAGTTTCTCTAATAACAGTTCCTCTACTTGCAAAATGAGGAACCAACAACCCTCCCTTTAGGAATTACAGCTAGAAAATACATGTAGGAGGTAAGAGTTAGTATCTGTACAGACTTCCTCAGACTGACAGTATTTACTAATTACAGGCAGTAACTCATTAAACCACACTAAAACAGGATGCAATTATCTTTCTCTGTGCAAAGATATTGACATGGTTTAAATATTTTGGCACAGTTTCTTGCGCAAACACTGCGCTCCAAGTTACAATGCCTTTTCATCTCGAATAGGGTGACTGCAAAAGGGATTCTTGGCAGGTTCAAATTAAAGAGAAATGAGGAGCAAAGTATTCCTGCATCAGCACTGGATGGATAAGGGCATATTTCTGAGTCATGTGACATGGATACAGGCCATATCTATATAATTCCTTCCTTCATTTATATGAAGCTGCTTTTTCATTCAGGGGTAGAAAATAATAATATACAATCTTCTAAATATTGGTTCTGAACATTTCTCTGTGTGAAGTTCTCATGGAGAAGAAAATGAGTTCTGAATGTAATACTTTGCAATTAAAAATCTCAAATTACAAATAATTCTAAGATAAGAGTGTATAGAAGTCCTGCCTAACACCATATTCTGATCATTAATTTTCTCAGAGAAAACAAATTGCACAGTATCTAAGTGTTATGAGTGGAAGTCATAAGCTCCTACAGTCCCCAGCATCTAGATCTGCTGAGCACAATGGCTGCTATGATATGTTTCTGGCTGGCTTCAGGAATAACACTGAGCATGAATTTAGGAAGAGGGAAAGCAGTGAAAAATGTATAAACCTGTTCTTTAAAAAAGAAGCTAATCTCTGCCAGAAGGTTGGTTCATATGCAGACAAAAATATGAGAGTGCAAAGAACTTACACTATTAAGCCCCATATCCTTTTATTGTAGGTAATCAGTTTATAAGACCTG